>NC_089499.1:44071378-44382564 GCF_036850765.1 Saccopteryx bilineata | reverse complement strand
CCAAACCATGGAGGCTTCTGAGCCATGCTTAAGAGAATAAAAGAACTGATGTTCCTTGCCGTTGTTCCTGGTAAGCACAGAAGTGAGCTGAAAAGTGAAGGCTGTTATAAGGCAGTGTAAACAGCTGGGAAGAACACCTGGCTATTCTGAGGGTAGAGGGGTCTCTGATTATGACTCTTGCCTCAATTAGTACAGGGTGAGCTCTTTGACAACAGGGGTTCCTCAGTGGTCACTGCTGTGTCCGCAGCAGCCAGGCCAGGCTGGCACAAGGCAGGTACTGAGTGAGGTTCTGAGCTCATTGTATTAATGAATACTTCCTGTCTGCTTCCCAAAAGGCCCATGTGTTTCTATTCTAATGATTAAGGGAATGTAAAGGAGTAGCCTCTGGACTCTTGCCAGATACTCACTAAGATGGCCCAGGCTCTTGGTAATTCACAGTAAGATGAGAATCTCTATTAATTTGCTAATTATTAGTTTATCTCTTACTCAAATGTCACACCATTGGCTCACAGAAAATTAAAAAGGGAACCCAAGTGTCTAAAAGCTTTTAAGCTTGGCCATGTGAAATACTAAGCAATTCAAATTCTTTCATAAAAGAATCCAATGTATCCCAAAGCAGGGCCCTTTTGATACTCACTTGTCACAAAGGTTTGAATCTGGTGACTGACTCAGTTTGTGTAGAATATCTACAATGCCCATGTCTCGTAATTTATCCTGGCGTTCTTGTGAACCTAAGAGATTAAAGCTAAAAGGTTACTGGGCACATGACCCAGGCAGTTGCTCTCCTTGGTGTATAATCATCAGTCTAGAGACTCACCAGTGTCCTTCACCCACACCCCTCGTCACCCTTGGCCTCCACTATCTCTGTGTAGTTGGGTCCCCTCCTACTTGGATTCTCCAACTGCACTCTAACTGGTCTCTCTCGACCCTCCTTCTAGCAGTCCATCCTGAGTTCTGCTCCTCCGTTAGTTCCTCCAAAGACTATAGGGTCCAGGTCAGATTCTTCAGCCTGGCACAAGGTCCTCCATCACTGGGCCCCAGCTTCAGCCCAGTGGACACACCGAGCCAGACTCTTCCTACCCCAAACAGGTCTTATTCTCCTCTTCCTGTTCTCTTCTACCTTCCACTGACCTCCCAGCACTTCCCGCTGCCTCTCGTCAGCACGTGGCAGTTCCAACTTCTACGGCTCTGGTCTATCTTCCAGCTAGACTAGGGCCTTCGGAGGGCAGCCTTGTTTCCCTGGCACCCAGACTACCGGTACTTGGATTCTAGGGCCTGTGTGCTGAATCTATGTTCTCTTCCTTTTGTTTTGTTCGGGAGACAGCTGCTGAACAGAGCAATCGCCTGGAGGCTTTCCTCCTCACTGCAGAGCTACCGGGACTCATGAGCCCCATCTGGATCCAGTCAACCAGAATCTCTAGGAGTGGAGCCCAGAAATCTGCATTTAAAAACATTTCCCAAGTGATTTTTATGCAGCCGACCCAGCCCTGAGATCCAGTGCTCTCCAACATCTGGAGAGTTTTAAAAACCACTCATGCCTAGAGCCCATTCCTACAGGTGCCGGTTTAATTGGTCTGGTGGCAAAAACCCCCAGGAGATTCTAAGCCAAGGTGGGCAAGCTCTGATCAACAGAGGCCTCCTGACACACTGACTGCTTCACAGTCACACTGCAGTTCTCACTTCCCACCAGTGCACCCTCTTCTCCATTAAGCTTATTTGCCTGGAGTCCTTATATGTGTCCTCCTGCACACAAAAAAAGGCCCATCCTCTTACTCACTCTCACCTCTCATCTTCTTCAAGTACATCTCACTATCCTCCTCCTCAGCTCTCAAGGACAGGGCTGTCACTTCTACAGTGTTGACTCCAAGGTGGCTCAGTGTTAACTGTCCAGCTGACTCAGGCTAGTCCCATGGTTTCTCAAGGCGACACTGTTGGGCTTGGGGCCTAGTAAGCGACGCCTCCACCCAGGATCGCAGGGGCACCTGCTGCCTTCCCTGAGCGGGACTTTCTTCCCATCATTTTCTTCAGAACACATCTCACCAATCTCTTACCTTCCTCTTCATTCCATATGAGGTTTGATATACAAAACATAGCGGCAAGCTGCAGTTTGACCTGTGAATGACCCTATTTGATGCAGAAGAGGAAAATAAAAATGGAGGCAATCTCATTTTAGATCAGTTTTTGGTGACATACTATAAGCAATCCCAACAGCCCCTGCTTCAAACTCAAATGTCTTGAGGGGCCACAAAGTTGGCACTAATGGGTGAACGGACTGGACTAAAGGCAACAAGGAATGGTGGGGAATCTGGCAAACTGGAGAGTTAAGCCTTGCCAAAACACTCACATTCAAATTTTAGATACCCTCTGGCTGGCCACACAAAACACCTCTAAGACCATTGGTGCCATTTGTAATTTATCATTCAATACACACTGGCTTAAGATAATTCTATGCTTTTGATTGAAGCTATGCTTTATTTATATTAGGAAACTTTTAGGTCACTAGGAGCCAATACATTGGATAGATGTGCATTTGTTATTTATATCTTCAGCTATTAATTATATGATTCAAATTACTCTTATTTCTATCAGAACATCTCCCAAAACTTGACTGAGTCTCTACTTAATTTATCTTTTTTTAAAAAAATATTTTATTTATTGATTTTATAGAGAGAGGAGAAAGAGATATGGGAAGTGAGAAGAATCAACTCATAGTTGCTTCACTTTAGCTGTTCCTTGATTGATTACTTGTTCTATGTGCCTTGACCAGGCAAGCCCACGGTTTTGAACTCACAGCCCCAGTATTCTGGGTCGATGCTCTATGCACTGCACCACCACAGGCCAGGCCTGAGTTATCTGGAATGTCTCCTATTGTTAAGGAGCCTCCTATTCATCTGAAACACAATTCTACTTGTTTTTCTCTATATACTGAAAGTACAGCCATTTGGATCATTCATCATTTATGCTTTCCCCTAAATGAAGGAGGCTCAGTGGTTAAACAATTGTTACAGGTTGTTTTCCTACCAGGGTAAAAAAATTTTAAAGTCCACAGTACATTTAAATAATTTATGCATATCTAAGGAATACCACTGGTATATGCTCAAGTTTCTTTTTTCTTTTTTTTTTTTATTCAGTGAGAGGAGAGGAGGCAGAAGCAGACTCCCACATGCACTGCAACTGGGATCCACCCAGCAAGCACACTAGGGGTGATGCTCTGCCCACCTGGGGCATTGCACCATCCTCCGGGCCTGGGGCCAACTCGCTCCAGTGGAGCTATGGCTGCAAGATGGGGAGAGAGAGAGAGAAAGAGGTGAGAGGGGGAGGGGTCGAGAAGCAGATGTGTGCTTCTCCTGTGTGCCCTGACCGGGGATCAAACCTGGGACATCCACACGCCAGGCTGACGCTCTACCACTGAGCTAGCCAACCTGCCAGGGCCTCAACAGTTTCTTAAAGCCTAGGACAGACTTATTTGACCATGCAGGACTGTATCTCAATCAAGCAGAGACAAAGAAGTAAATGAGGCTCCCTCCATCAGAAGTCTATGATTGGTGACTCTTTCCCTTCTATAAGGCAAGACTTTTAAAGAAATGTCCAACTTGTGCTCCATTAAGACAAAACAAAAATTATCTGCTCCTAGCCCCAGGCCAACAATTGATATTTGTTGAGTAAATGAACTTATACAGTATAACAATCAGCATTTGCTATGTATATGTACATCATTCATTCAAATAAATATTTTTTGAGAAAGAAATTGCTGTGATAGAGAACTGGAAGGTGGATGGGTAGGATCCTAATTTAGGTGGAGTGAACAGAAAAGCTCTTTGAAGGAGGTGACATTTAAGCAGGGACTTGAAGAAGATGCCAGTTGTTCAAAGAGGCAGGGACTAGAGGTTCTGAGAGGAAGGGAAAGCTCCTGCAAAGGTCTGAAGTAAGAAGGAGCTGCATGGTTGTGTGTACTGAAAAAGAAAAATGGAGTAACACTGGCTCAGGGAAGTGGGCGTGGCTAAACTGTGGGTCCTGTAGGCTGGAGTGAGGACTTTGTGTTGATAGGAAGCCCCTGAAGGATTTAAGCAGGGAAGGAGCCAGATCTGACTCACCGTTTTAGCTCACTTGGGCTGAAGTGATTATGTGACAGTGTAGAGGTGTCCAGGAGGCTATTTTAGTCCACCAGGCATGAGGTGCTGCGGCTTGGCTTAGGGCAGGGGTCGGGAAACTTTCTGGCTGAGAGAGCCATGAACGCCACATATTTTAAAATGTAATTCCGTGAGAGCCATACAATGACCCATGTATGTTACGCATTATCCAATAAAAATTTGGTGTTGTCCCGGAGGACAGCTGTGATTGGCTCCAGCCACCCGCAACCATGAACATGAGCGGTAGGAAATGAATGGATTGTAATACATGAGAATGTTTTATATTTTTAACATTATTATTATTTTAATTAAAGATTTGTCTGTGAGCCAGATGCAGCCATCACAAGAGCCACATTTGCCTCGTGAGCCATAGGTTCCCGACCCCTAGCCTACGGGGAGGCTGCTGGTGATACAAAGAAGTAAACAGATTCCAGCTCAATTTGGAAAGAAGGGCTGACTGGACCTGCTGATAAACTGGATTAAGGAGGTGAAAGAGATGAAAAAATCAATACTGACTCCCAGGTTTGAGCAATGGGGTAGATGGCAGAGGTACTATATTGCTCAGGAGAGGAGAAATTTAGGTTTAGGGGAGATATTTAAAAATTTGTTTGTAAAAATCAACTTTAAGAGGCTTCAGACAGCCACATGATATGCTGAGTAGGTAGGCGTACACACTAGACTCGAGACCAGAAGAGAGGGTCTAGGCGGAGGTGCACACGTGGAAGTGATCAGCAGAGCAGTGACAGCAAACACTGGGGGAGTGTATGAAACCAGTGGCTCTCAACTCTGGCTGTGCAGGGGAACCACCCAAGGAACTTAAAAACCCAATACTCAGGCTGTGTCCCTGACCTGGTCAATCAGAATCTTGGAAGGAAGGGTCAGGCAATGGCCTTTGAAAGCTCCCTAGGAGATTCCACTGTGTCCTAGGAAAGACCAAGCTTGTGAAGCACCGTCCTCAGGAGAGCATGCAGAGAGAAGAGCAGAAGATCCAGGGCTAAGCAGGGTGGCTGGTGTCACGGAAACCAAAAAAAAAAAAAAGAATGTTTCCGGGAGGAGGAGACAGTCAGCTGTGTTGAAGTCAGTGTTAACTGAGGTAAGATAAGTAAACTATACTTTGAAACTGGCATCATGAGCGTCATTGGTGACCTTAACCAGAAGAGTTCAAGTAAAGCGATGGAGGCAGAGGCCATGAAGTGGGTTAAAGAGGGAATTTAGAAGTGAGAAAGAAGACAGCACATGTATAAGATGCTTTAAGAAGTCTAGCTTTGAATAGCAGCATGCCCTGATGGGTATAGGAAATCAAGAGAATCTTTTAAAAGATTACAGATATTCTGTGAATCTGATACTGGAAAGATAAGGCAGTTCCTGACCGAAGCAGTAAGGTTTTCATTCAGTAATATTTACTGAACACATACTAAGTGCCAGACATTGTCTAAGGCAGGGGTCCCCAAACTATGGCCCGCGGGCCACATGCGGCCCCCTGAGGCCATTTATCCAGCCCCCACCACACTTCTGGAAGGGGCACCTGTTTCATTGGTGGTCAGTGAGAGGAGCATAGTTCCCATTGAAATACTGGTCAGTTTGTTGATTTAAATTTACTTGTTCTTTATTTTAAATATTGTATTTGTTCCCGTTTTGTTTTTTTACTTAAAAATAAGATTATGTGCAGTGTGCATAGGGATTTGTTCATAGTTTTTTTTATACTCCGGCCCTCCAACGGTCTGCGGGACAGAGAACTGGCCCCCTATGTAAAAAGTTTGGGGACCCCTGGTCTAAGGTAATGGATAGACAATTGTGCATAAAAGTGATACAATCCCCGCCCACATGGAGCTCACACTCAGCAGGCGCACAGATAGATATCACTGTAATTGAGCTAAGTGCTCTGAAGGGAACAGAATGAGGTAACAAAGAATGACCCACACAGATGAGAGCCCACAAGAAAGCATCAGCTGAGCCAGAATCTGAGAGGTGAGAAGGCATGCCGTGAAGGAGCAGAGAGAAAAGCGTTCTGGGCAGAGGAGCCAGCATGTGTGAAGGAAGTAAAAATCAGGCCTTTCTGAGAAGCTGAAAGAGGTCAGTGTAGTGACGAAAGGGAGGAAGGGAATGAGATGAGTTGGGAAAGAGATGAATCAAGTCATACAGGATTCACAGGCCATTAGGGGGTATAGATTTTCTTCAAGGTGTAAGAGGGAGCCACTGAAGGATTTTGGCTTCTTTGTTCTCTCTAGCTCTCTCTCTCTCTTTTTTTTTTTAGGTGAGAGGAGAGGAGACAGACAGACTTCTACATGCGCTGCAAATAAGATTCACCCAGCAACCCCAACTGGGGCTTGAGTACCAAGCTATGCTCAGTGCCTGAGGCTGACTGCTCAGAGCAACCCTAGCTATCCTCAGCGCCTGAGGCCGTGCTGGAACCAGCTGAGCCACTGGCTCTGGCAGAGGAAAAGGGAGAGAAGCAGACGGTCACTTTTCCTGTGTGCCCTGACCGGGACTTGAACCCGGGATGTCCATATGCCAAGCCAACACTCTACCTACTGAACCACTGGCCAGGGTCTTCTTTTTTCTTAAAACAAAAAGAGAAGTTCTTAGCAAGAGTGGTGAGGGGTAGAAGAGGTAAGGTTTGAAGACTGAAAGTGAGAACCTACTCTTGTGGAGGTGCCAGCTTGCTGGGGCATCACAGGAGGGTAATAGGCAGTGGTGAGTGCCGATCTGGGTCTGTAAACGTGAATGTACATGAGACCAGTCAGGCTGGTTCTGTGCCACTCTCTCCAGTTGTTAGCTCTGACATGGCAGGCAGAGAACACAGGTTCACTCATGGTTAGGGTTTTGCTAGAAGACATCCATGGAGTGAAAGGAGGAGTAATGTTTGATATTTGAATTTTGGCAATAGGCAGTTTCTGGTGGTAAATACAGGGTATCATCAGGACAGCAGGTGGCTGAAATGTTTGGAAGTAGGTAGTAGATTGTGTTTGAAAGCAAACAGGTCAAAGAACAGTTGCAAGAGGGCTGGAGGGTTCATCCACACAGGATTAAAGCCCTGAGGGAAGACAGGGATTGGGGGATGCTGAGAGAAGGCCAGTCTTCACTGAACAAGAGGGAGGCAATCAGATGACAAGGGTGGGGAGTGGGGAGCTGGTGGTAATACTGCCAAATGGAGTGAGCTTCAAGGACTTGCTGTCCTTTCTCTTCAGGATAGAAGAGAGAGTCCCTTGACTCTGTTGGAAGCCCCTGCCTTCTAATGTGCAGCTAGTGTAGAGCAGTGGAAGGAAACAAAGACCTACCATGTAATACTTGATTTTCTGCAGGATGTCATCATTGGTCATAATGAGTTCTTTTGCCGTTGTTCCATCTGCTATGTTGGCTAGGATGCACAGTGTCTGGAAAAGAACAAAGGGCCAGCGATAAGGAAAGCTCTCAAGTCCCAAAATGCAAGTTTTCTCAAGAACTTGGGCAATTTCCCAGAGGGAATTCTCACCAGTTCCGCTCAGACTGCCTTGATTTCTCTCACCTCCTGGCCTCACCGCCAACAACAGTAACTATGCCTAAGGAACCCGAATTTGTCAGTGGTTTATTTCTGGGCATAAGCCATTGCTGGGCAAAGACAAACATGTTGTATAGTTCATGCTATCACAAACATGGAGGGGAAAATATAATTTAATATTATTTTCTTGAAAACTCCATTCTATGCGAAGCTCTTGTTACTACCCCACAAGGTTTCTTCAAAGAAGTGGCCTCTTTGGTGGAAGCTTCGTAAATGTCACAAGTCCCCTCCCTCTCTCTCCAGATGCTACTTGCTCTGGAGGCCTGAACCCTGTCCACTAGCCATGTGCAATTAGGACCTCAAATTTTTGAAACCTATTAGAGAAACAGAAAGGGAAGTAAAATATAAAGTTGGAGAAAATTATTTAAATTTAGAGCCCATCCCCACCTCTCACCATTTCTTCTGAATGATTCCTGACTGTGCTTCTGGACTCAGTGTCACTCCCTCCAAAGAGCCTTTCCTGGAGGCATGCTTACTTTGTGTTTTCTTGGGTCTTTGTTTTTATCTCAGTCACATCACAGTGAAATGCAATAGTGTGAAGGCTTCAAAATTAGGACATGTGTCTCATTCCTGTCTCATCTTGATACCCTGTGGAGTGCATTCACACTACAGGTGCTTAGTAAAGTCTATTGGATTGCTAAGGATGGCCCTGGCTTGGTCTCCCTACCTGAGAGTCTTTTTTTAAAAATTAATTAATTCTTAGCGTGCAGAGGACCCGGGTTCGATTCCTGGCCAGGGCACACAGGAGAAGCGCCCATTTGCTTCTCCACCCCTCTGCTGTGCTTTCCTCTCTGTCTCTCTCTTCCCCTCCCACAGCCGAGGCTCCATTGGAGCAAAGATGGCCCGGGCGCTGGGGATGGCTCTGTGGCTTTTGCCTCAGGCGCTAGAGTGGCTCTGGTCGCAACATGGCGACGCCCAGGATGGGCAGAGCATCGCCCCCTGGTGGGCAGAGCCTCGCCCCCTGGTGGGCGTGCCGGGTAGATCCCGGTCGGGCGCATGCGGGAGTCTGACTGTCTCTCCGTTTCCAGCTTCAGAAAAATGAAGAAAGAAAAAAAATTAATTAATTAATTAATTAATTTTAGAGAGGGGAGAGAGAGAGAGAAAGGGAGAAAAGGCAGGGAGGAGCAGAAAACATCAACTCCCATATGTGTCTTGACCAGGCAAGCCCAGGGTTTCGAACCGGCGGCCTCAGCATTCCAGGTTGACACTCCATCCACTGCGCCACCAAAGGTCAGGCTGAAAATCCTTTCATCTTTACTTTAATTCTGCCTCCTGCTGGTCTGGCT
The DNA here is from genome assembly GCF_036850765.1 of Saccopteryx bilineata. NCBI lineage: Eukaryota > Metazoa > Chordata > Mammalia > Chiroptera > Emballonuridae > Saccopteryx > Saccopteryx bilineata. The sequence goes on along the minus strand of NC_089499.1, from coordinate 44,373,610 downwards.
GTGAGTGTCACAATAGCTGATAAGAACAGTCTCTTCCTTTGAGAGTGGCCTGATGTGGAGATTGGAGGGAGCCTGTGCCAGCTGGAAGGACATACATCTTGAGGACAATACCACATTGGGACTAGAGGAAAAGACTCTCAGAGGCACTTACACCTTAACAAGGAGACCTTGATATGCCACAGAAGTAGGAGAGAGATGACCTGAGGAAGATGCTAAATTTCTTTTTTCGATTTTGTTTTTTCCTTTTTCTTCTTTTCCAAGTGAGAAGAGGGGACATAGAGAGACAGACTCCTGCATGCACCCCTACCAGGATCCACCCAGCAACCCCCATCTGGGGCTATGCTCGCAACTGAGCTATTTTTAGTGCCTGAGGCAGAAGCTCCACGGAGCCACTCTGAACACCAGGGGCCAATGCTCCCAAACCAACTGAGCCATGGCTGTGGGAGGGGAAGAGAGGTAGAGAGAAGGGAAGTGGGAGGGGTAAAGAAACAGATGTTTGCTTCTCCTGTGTGATGTGACTGGTAATCAAACCCAGGACATCCACAGGCCAGGCCAATATTCCTCCACTGAGCCAACTGGCCAAGGCTAAGATGCGAGATTTCAAAGTGAGCTGGTACACAGTAAGCCTGTCAGAAGTCTTGGCAGGCACAACAACCTTGAATTTCACAGGACAGATTAAGAAGAAAGGGGTATAAACGGGTTAGGACTATTTTTCTCCCTTTTTATTATTGAAAATTATTAAGTTCTGAAAAAATTTAAAGAACAAACAATACAATGAACACTTATTCATATACTATTCCCTAGATGCAACTTCATAAACATTGTGCCATATTTGTTCTAAAGAATGTGGGTATGTGCATGTAGTACATGTATTTGAAAGTGTTTACTTTTTCTTTACTTCTTTTTTTCCCTGAATCATTTAGAAGAAAGTTGCAAATTATCGTGACATTCACCTCTAAGTATTTTAGAATATACTAAAAATAACAACATTTTCCAACATACTATAATACTGTCATTATGCCTAACAAAATTAATAATAATTATACTTTTGGTTAGTCTCTTGCGGGAACAATCTTATGATGAGGGGACAAACATGAGCTTTACAAATGGAATTAGCTTGGGAAGGGGCTGACAGTCAATTGTTTTTAAGGGGTCCAAGTTCAAGATGACATCAGACTCATGGAATGTAGGTTGCTCAACCTACATTCTAGCCCCACCTGAAAGGGCCACTGCACACAGTGAGTATACACCCCTCTCTTCCTCCTTCCCATCCTGTGTCTTACCATTCTTGCAATCCAAATCTGGCACCATCAACCTAAATGGCGAAGGCAAAATGAAAACTGCATGGAAATACCACTGCCGCGGACCAGCAAGACTAGTAATTGTACAGGTCCTGAGTGAGGTCAGTGTGGAATGAAGAAATAAACTCAGAGAAAAAAAGGATGGGATCGGACGGTCTCTGCAAGCTGACGGCAAGCCAGAGCAAAAGCAAAAACCCCTGGTTTGTTTAATTATATAGTGCAGAGCTGTATGAAAATAAGGAAGTCTCTGATACAGTTACATATCTGAGGCATAAGCAGGAATCCCCCCACCATGCATAACTGAAATCAACCAACAGCAGAACAAAGAGTGAGAGGAAGGGCATGTAAATTGCCTCTAGCAACTTCAACAGTCAGAGGTTGTGGGGCAGAGCTTAGCCTTTAGCAACTTAAGCAAGTAAGGTGGGGGGATGGGTAGCAAAAACCCTGTCAGCTTACTGCCAGTCCCCCACACTTCTGTCCCCCAAAATCTAAACTGCAAGGACTCTGTCAGCTTGTAGTCTCACACAACCACATTCCTTCTAGTTCTGTTCTTCCTCCGCATGATACGGAAAGACTCAGAAAAGCAAGCTTTACAATAATCCCACCTTCCAAGAGCAAGCCAGCAGGATATTTATTGGCGGTGGTGAGCCAGTCCTCACCAACTAGGTACTACCGGGCTTTATCAAGACAAAACCAAACTGCAGAGAGTGAAGCCCCGGAATGGGAGAAGAAGTCAAGCCTGGCTGGGAGTTAGGAGGAGAAGCATGTGGAAGAATCACAGGTACTTTCTCTCTTGTTCTCAATTTTCCTCCCATTCCTCACCAGGAAGACTCAGTCCTACGGGTTGTCCACAGCAGCGTTAGAGGAAATACTAGAGATGACTGTAACCATAGATAAGAATTTTAAGGGCTTCATGATCTAGGTATTCCTGGGAAGAGAAGAAAATGACAAACACCCTTAGAGTCACCTAGGGAAGAACTTCACCTCTCTTACCCACTAAGACAGAACATGAGGGGGGATTTCAGGAACTAGTCCTCAGAATAGACTGGGTCAGCAAGATAAGCGAGTGACTCCCGTCTTGGGAGTGTTAGAATATTCCCATGCTCCTCAGGTTTGTAGAACATGGCACAGTGAACTCTAGCTCTGCTTTGAAACCTACAAAATGCCTACTGTAAATGTTCCTATGGAGATAAGAAATCAAATCTTTTTTTTTAATTTTTTTTTTATTTATTCATTTTAGAGAGGAGAGGGAGAGAGAGAGAGAGAGAGAGAGAGAAGGGGGGGGAGGAGCTGGAAGCATCAACTCCCATATGTGCCTTGACCAGGCAAGCCCAGGGTTTCGAACCGGCGACCTCAGCATTTCCAGGTCGAGGCTTTATCCACTGCGCCACCACAGGTCAGGCCAAATCTTTTTTTTTTTTTTGTATTTTTCTGAAGTTGGAAACGGGGAGGCAGTCAGACAGACTCCCACATGCGCCTGACCGGGATCCACCCGGCATGCCCACCAGGGGGCGATGCTCTGCCCATCTGGGGCGTTGCTCTGTTGCAACCAGAGCCATTCTAGCGCCTGAGGCAGAGGCCATAGAGCCATCCTCAGCGCCCGGACAACCTTGCTCCAATGGAGCCTCAGCTGCAGGAGAGGAAGAGAGAGACAGAGAGGAAGGAGAGGGGGAGGGGTGGGAAAGCAGATGGGCGCCTCTCCTGTGTTCCCTGGCCGGGAATCAAACCCAGGACTCCTGCACTCCAGGCCGACGCTCTGGGCCAAGACCACTGAGCCAACCAGCCAGGGCCAAGAAATCAAATCTTAAAGAGATTAATTCATTCTCAGGCCAAGCCAACTTCACATGTGATCTAGAGAGAGCAGAGATAAAAGCCATGTACACACACACTCACGTGAACAATTGGTAATCAAAGATACAGAGTACGAACTGGCAAACCATGGCCTGTGGGTCAATTCCAACCCACTGCCTATTTTTGTAAATAAAATTTTATTGGGCCTGACCTGTGGTAGTGCAGTGGATAAAGCAACAACTTGGAACACTGAGGTCGCTGGTTCAAAACCGCAGGCATTCCTGGTAAAGGCACATATGGGAGTCGATGCTTCCTGCTCCTCCCCCTGCCCTTCTCTCTCTCTTTCCCTCTCTCTCTCCCTCTCCCAAGCTCTCTAAAAATGAATAAAACTAAAAAAATTTTATTGGAAGACAGCCTCACTTATTTGTGTACTGCCGATAGCTGCTTCCAGGCCAGACCAGCTGAATGATGAATGCATAGTTTCTGTATTTTCTTTTGTCCACCCTTACCTTGCCCTGCTGAAACTCAACAGAAAGTAGCAGTATGGGACACAAAGAACAGAGATGTAGAAGAGTAAAGAAATGAAAACTGCCTCTAGCATAAGGGATTATTTTATCACAGAGTTGCAGGAATTTGAAATCAGAGTATGGTGGTAGAGAGAGCTAGAAATGGTGACTCCTGGAGAAAGGATTCACTGTAGAATGATCAAAGGTGGCTGTCCCTGTAGAGCAGGACAGTGTGTATAGTGGATGACATGAGGGTGAAATGATAAACTCTGGTCATGTTCTCTTCTATTCAGGGGAAAGAATTTTTTAATTAAAAAAAAATTTTTTTTTTTTTTACTTATAAAGATTTTTTTTTTAGATTTTATTTATTCATTTTAGAGAGAGGAGACAGAGAGAGAGAGAGAGAGAGAGAGAGAGAGCGAGCAGGAAGCATTAACTCTCATATGTCACTTGACTAGGCAAGCCCAGGATTTTGAACCAGTGACCTCAGCGTTCCAGGTCAACGCTTGACTCACTGTGCCACCACAGGTCAGGCAATTTTAAAAATTTTTTTACAGAGAGACAGGGAGAGAGAGAGGTGAGAAGCATCAACTCATAACTGAGTCATTTTAGTTGTACATTGAGCTTCTTCTAAGTGCCTGACTGGGGCTGTACCTGTGTCCCCTTGCTCAAGCCAGCGACCTTTGTGCTCAAGCTGGAGAGCTTTGGGATCCTATGGACAATTCCCCACTCAAGCCAGCGACCCAATGCTGACAAGCCCACACTTAGAGCCAGAAACCTCAGGGTTTCAAATGGGTGACCTCTATCACTTCTCTGCCTTTTGGCTAAGATCAAATGGGTGACCTCAGTGTTCCAGGTTGACACTTTATCCACTGTACCACCACCAGTCAGAGCGAAGAATTCTTAAAGAGCGTTTAAAGGGTAGTAGAGAATCTTTCTTAATATAATCAGAAGATATTCCTCAAAAAAAGGGGAACATATACCTGTTCTTTGACTTCAATGTTATGCTCTCCTTCCAGAATAAGAGTGACGGCTTGCATAATCTGCTTTCCATGTGTACTCATTATCTTATCTATATGCTGCAAAACAATGGGAAATCCACAATTATCTGGGGAACAAAGAAAAAACCATAGCAAAGAACAGGAGGCGTCTAATCACACAACTACTTCAAATAGGAAACCGCGCACATAGAACTAGAAGACAAAGAACAGTGCTTATCAAGTTTGAAGCAGCATTTTGTGTTCAACATCTTTTTTTAACAACTTGAAGATGGAAGAGAGCACTTGGCTTGACAGAATGTAGAATTATAATCATATAGGATCCTCAAGCCCAAAAATATTCAAGAAAAAGGAGGCACATAAAAATCGATGAGGGAGATGGAAGAAGCCAGACACAAGGAAAATATGATATAGACAGATATACTTGCTATCTTGGGGCATAAAAGTATAAAGACTCAAAAAACAAGTGATACATAAATAATAGTATATAAAAATATTTTCATATAAATAAGAAAATTAAACTCATAGAGACACTTTGGTGGTTGCTAGAGGCAGGGGGTAGGGAGTGGGGTAGAAGAAATGGGTAACCTTGTTTTTTTCTTGTTTTCTTTCAGTTTAAGTAAACTGAACAAGTGAGGCACATAGAAGAGACCACCCATGTTTCTTGATCTACACCAGTGGGAGTCAACCTGGTCCCTACCGCCCACTAGTGGGCGTTCCAGCTTTCATGGTGGGCAGTAGCGGAGCAACCAAAATATAAATAAAAAGATAGATTTAACTATAGTAAGTTGTTTTATAGAGATTTATTCTGCCAAACTTAGCGAAAATCCAACATAAAGTACTTGGTAAGTAATTATTATTATATGCTTTAACTTGCTGTAACTCTGCTTTATAAATTTTATAAAGTAATGTTACTTACCTACTTTATAAATCACCATTACTGTGGAACCGGTGGACAGTTAGAAAATTTTACTACTAACAGAGATACAAAAGTGGGCGGTAGGTATAAAAAGGTTGACTACCCCTGATCTACACAAAAGGCCACTGACAATGTTGCTAAGAAAACATCAGAGAACAATGAGAGGGATTCCAAAGCAAGACTCAGCCTCTCCGACATCTTCAGAGGTCAGTCTAGCAAATGTGGGCTGGAGATAATTGATTAGGCAGGTAAGAAAACCTGCCCTGGCCAGCAAGGCAGGTAAGAATAAAGTAACAAACTAAGACAGGCTTATATGCATCAAGGAGGAAGGAGAGACAGGAGAGGCAGTGCAGGAATGAAGGGTCAGGTGGCTCTATGGTGAAGCACCTCCCAGAACACCTACGAAGGTAACAGGTCTAGCTATCAACTTCTTGCTTCTCTGGGAAGCAGCAGTTTCTCAATCACTTGTGGGGGTAGATGGTGATGGGAGAAGGGAGGGAGGGCAATGGTTTACAATGCACATGCAAGGGTAGCTAATCTGGAAACCTGGGTGGTTTTACTTACAGGCCGTGTAGAGAGGAGATTTCTAAGAAGTCCCAGTGTCTTCATCAGCACATTCAAATCTGAATCTGATAATAACCGGAATAGCTGTTCAGTACTCAAGCTTCGTAAAATGTCTGCTTTTATTTTTTGTTCAGCCTGAAATGCCATATTCTGAAAGGATTAAAGAAATTCCAAGAATCATGTCTACATTTGCTTTATTAAATTATATGTATTTTAATAGTAACTCTGATTATTTTCAAAGTACTGACAGAATGTGCAAAAATCCTTAACTGTAACTCACATTCTTTTTCTGATTCCTATTAATTACCTATAATTCCGTCTGTCAAGAGAAAGATAACCATCACTTCTATAATACTATTTTATTAGAAATACATGTAATTAGTTCCTGACACAGGCATTTAAGTGTCTTAAGATTTCTCAAATAAATATAAAATCCATTTTGAGAATATCCTTATGGTTAACAAGTTGCCCTCTGAGTACTTTAATAACAAAATGACTTAACAACTACACTGTGCCATGCATTTTGAGACTGACTTAAAAGTAGTTGATTATAAACAAAAATAAGTTGTGGGTTTTGTTAACTTCACTGGTATGAATCACCTGTTGTGTTCACAATACTATGCTAGGTGCTGACATGGCTAGGCCATATCACAAAAGAACCTCTCCAGGGACTAGAGGTGTAGCCAAACAATACACTACTGACCCAGGTGGCCAGCAGCTATTTTGCTCTTTTTTCTCCTTTCTAGACACATAATGTGAAGTAATAAAAGTATGTCTGACAATAAGATTGCTAATGTAGATTTAAGGAGTGGAGTGATAAATTCAATTTTCAACACTAAAATTGTACATGTCAGGGAGCCCTTTAATATAGTCCCATAGGTAAAGTGACAGAACTGAGGAAAAGGGGACAGTTTCATCTGGCTATGTAGATTTCTTTTTCTTTTTTTTAAACTCAGAGGATGGGAGGCAGAGACAGATTTCCATATGTCCCCTGACTGGGATCCACCTGGCAAGCCCAATAGGGGGCGGTGCTCTGCCCATCTTGGGCATTGCTCTTGTTGCTCAGCAACCAGGCTCTTTCTTAGTGCCTGAGGCGGAGGCCATGGAGCCATCCTCAGCGCCTCGGTCCAACTCCAATCAAGTTATGGCTGTAGGAGGGGAAGAAAGAGAGAGGCAAGAGGAAGAAGGGTGGAGAAGCAGATGTGTGCTTCTCTTGTGTGCCCTGACCGGGAATCAAACCTGGGACATCCACACACTGGGCCAATGCTCTACCACTGAGCCAACCAGCCAGGGTGGCTATGTATATTTCAAAGTCACTTTAATAGTGGGAGTTGAAACTATGAGATTAGATGGAAGTACCTGCAACTGCAGAGTAAAGGGAATTGGAAGCCAGGAACTGAAACCATAGGGAATGTTCCCTGAGAAAGTTGTTGAAAAGGCGGTTCGGTAGAAAGTGAGGTAAAGTAAAAAAAAAAAAAAAGTTAAGCCCTGGGAAAGACTTTCAAGAAAGAGCAGTGCTAAAAGCTGGTGAAAGTAAGCATGAACCTACTGAATTCAGATGATTATTTCCATCCCAAAACTTATGTGAAAGACAGCAGATATGGGTGAACAGGGAGAAGAAGGACATGGACCTGGGACAGGTTCAAACTCATTTCTATCACAAAAGTCCTGAGGCCTTCAACAATTTACTTACCCTCCCTATGTCCTAGCTGTAGGGTGGATCTATACCAGTATAACTTAAAATAAAAATTAGAGATAAGGAGCCCTGGCCAGTTGGCTCAGTGGTAGAGCGTCGGCCTGGCGTGCAGGAGTCCCGGGTTTGATTCCCGGCCAGGGCACACAGGAGAAGCGCCCATCTGCTTCTCCACCCATCCCCCTCTCCTTCCTCTCTGTCTCTCTCTTCCCCTCCCACAGCCAAGGCTCCATTGGAGCAAAGTTGGCCCGGGCGCTGAGGATGGCTCTGTGGCCTCTGCCTCAGGCGCTAGAATGGCTCTGGTTGCAACAGAGCAATGCCCCAGATGGGCAGAGCATCACCCCCTGGTGGGCATGCCGGATAGATTCCGGTCAGGCGCATGCAGGAGTCTATCTGACTGCCTCTCCGTTTCCAACTTCAAAAAAATACCAAAAAAAAAAAAAAAAAAAAAAAAAAATTAGAGATAAGTATAAAACCCTTACCTTAGTGTCTGGTACATAGTAATTAAATTATAACTATATATTATAATTATGTTTTTAAAAATCTATGTAGGACTACTATAGTTTTAATTTCAATGGATTTTACTTTAATAAATCTTAAGGATAAAATGGTTCTTTGTGTTGATAGTTATACATACTTAAAATTTAATTATTATAAATAACTTTATTAGAAATGATTCAGAAATTATTAAGCATTTATGCACCAGTTCTGTTATGGGCAAGCTATATAATCACTCTGTGTCTTAGTTTATTCATAGCTTATTTCACAAAGGTGCTATAAAAGCAAAGGAGACATACACCAAACAGTCACAGGATGTAAAATACAGCATAGGGATACTGTCAATAATATTGTAATAACTATGTATGGTGCCAGGTGGGTACTGCAAATAAGGAGGAGGAGACGACAATTTGTAAGGCATATGATTGTCTAACTGCTATGCTGTGTGCCTGAAACTAATACAAAATAATAGTGACAGTAACCTGTAATTAAAAAATATTAAAAAACAAGAAGAAATATATAAAAGTGCTTTGTAAAGTAGCTCTATACAGATATCAGTAGGTTCATGATGAGAAAAATTTATTTTCCAAAATTAGATAAGTCAAATTTCAACATCTGTCTACTTTTCTTAATAGAACAGAGATATACTGTGGTTAAGCAACTTGCTTATATTAGAATATGAAAGCTGAATATGGAGTCTTCTAGGTTCTAGGTCATTAGCAAACTAGGCTAAAATAGCAAGATTTTTAAAAAAGAAAATTTCAGACATTTCAAATAACATTCTTTAGCTTTAACTTTGAAAACAGCTCAATTCTCTTTGTAAATGATGACACACATAAAAGAGGGAAACATACCATGAGAGCCCAGATTCCATTCACTCGCAAAGCGGGATTTTCACTTTGGGTTAATCCACAAAGTAGCTCTACAGCTCCTGATTCTAAAATTGGCTGCCACAGGAAAGGGAAAAAACACAGCTTTAAGGTCGGGTTTGTAGACCAAGTGCGTATATACCCTGGCACTCTGCTCATGATTCTGTTTCCACTCGTACCCACTTCCAAGGAACTTTCACAGAGCGGGGAGTGAGGGGGGGCCGTAAAATCACCATGGGAACAGCAAGGACAATTATTCTCTATCAAATCTAAAAACACAAATAATCCCTGTCATTCCTGTTTTGTTTTTTTAGGTTTGAAAGACTCAGGAGATATGCTAAGAATCTGTACATTCCATACATACTCCCTAGGATCCCTTCATCTAGTCCACTCTCATTCTCACCACCCTGAGAGTCCTGCTTTATGGAGGCATCTACCTCACTCTCTCATATGAGTGTGGTTTATAAGCTGTGACTATGAACCAAAAGGCTAATTTAGAATGAATTTAAGATAACCTCCTTCCAAATTGTCAATCTTATTCCAAACAGAATTTATCTTTAGAACTACTTTCCAGGCCTAATCAGTGATATAAGCAAAACAGTCTGTACTTAAAGTCATAGCACATTTTACAACTAAAATAGCATGCTTTAGTCTGACCACTTCATTAATGACACTTTGCTGAAAATGGATTAATTTTATAAAAATTCAAATCCTGGTATGTGCGAGACTGCAAGCTGACAGGATCCTTGCTGCCCATCCCCCCACCTCAGTTGCTTGATTAAGGTGCTAAAGGCTAAGCCAGGGGTCCCCAAACTTTTTACACAGGTGGCCAGTTCACTGTCCCTCAGACCGTTGGAGGGCCGGACTATAAAAAAAAACTATGAACAGCCTGACCGGGCAGTGGCACAGTAGATAGGGCATCAGACAGGGATGCAGAAGACTCGGGTTCGAGACCCCGAGGTCGCCAGCTTGAGCACGGGCTCATCTGGTTTGAGCAAGTCTCACCAGCTTGGACCCAAGGTCACTGGCTCAAGCAAGGGGTTACTTGGTCTGCTGAAGGCCTGCAGTCAAGGCACACATGAGAAAGCAATCAATGAACAACTAAGGTGTCACAGCGAAAAACTAATGATTGGTGCTTCTCATCTCTCTTCGTTCCTGTCTGTCCCTAACTATCCCTCTCTCTGACTCTCTGTCTCTGTAAAAAAATAAAAAAATAAAATAAAAACCAAAACAACAAACTATGAACAAATCCCTATGCACACTGCACATATCTTAAAGTAAAAAAACAAAACAGGAACAAATACAATATTTAAAATAAAGAACAAGTAAATTTAAATCAACAAACTGACCAGTATTTCAATGGGAACTATGCTCCTCTCACTGACCACCAATGAAACAAGTGCCTCTTCCAGAAGTGCGGCGAGGGCTGGATAAATGGCCTCAGGGGGCCGTAGTTTGGGGACCCGTGGGCTAAGCTCTTCCCCACAACCTCTGATTGTTTGATTAAGCCAGTGGTTCTCAAAGTATGTGCCAGGGTGCACTGGTGTACCCTAGAAGATTTCGAGGTGTGCCCTATGGTATTCCAGAGAAATATGTGCCTGTTGGGGACCAAAGAACCAACAGGGTTTTTGCAGTTTAGATTTTTGGGGGACAGAGGTGAGGGGAATTGGCTGTAAGCTGACAGTCTGCCCAACCCCCCACACCTCACTTGCCTGATTAGGTTGCAAAAGGCTGTTAAGCCCTGGCCAGTTGGCTCAGTGGTAGAGCGTCGGCCTGGCGTGCAGAAGTCCTGGGTTCGATTCCCGGCCAGGGCACACAGGAGAGGCGCCCATCTGCTTCTCCACCCCTCCCCCTCTCCTTCCTCTCTGTCTCTCTCTTCCCCTCCTGCAGCCGAGGCTCCATTGGAGCAAAGATGGCCCGGGCGCTGGGGATGGCTCCTTGGCCTCTGCCCCAGGCACTAGAGTGGCTCTGGTCGCAACAGAGCGACGCCCTGGAGGGGCAGAGCATCGCCCCCTGGTGGGCAGAGCATCGCCCCTGGTGGGCATGCCGGGTGGATCCCAGTCAGGCACATGCGGGAGTCGGTCTGACTGTCTCTCCCCATTTCCAGCCTCAGAAAAAAAAAGAAAAAAAAAAAAGGCTGTTAAGCTGTGGTGCTGGATTATTTACACTACCCCCCATGTTTCCCGGAAAGACTGGAGGCAAATTTCTTCTATCCTTTGTTAGGTATAAAGTTAAGATAATATGTATGGTGGGGGTATTCTGCACTTGGTAACATTCTTGGGTTGACTTGGAAACATGATCAAAGATCTCACTGATTTGCTAATGGTCCACTTTGCCCTATAAATAAAGCAAGATGTGGTTTTTCCGTGTGCTTTGTTTTTGCCAGCAGCAATTACAGGGCCCTCCCAACCCCGTATTTTCTTAATTCCACACCGTTCCCACTGGGGACCTGGAATTACTAGCTGCGCTGGTTCACGAAATGTTGCCCAGATATAAAAATAAATATAGTTACTCTATTATACCATTTTATTACGAAAATACCGCTCTTTTTGTTAACACATCATTATTATATTTATTATTAATACATCATTGTATTATTTTTAGATAAATACAACCAAATAAAATAGATAGATTTCTCAAAAAGAAGCGTAATATTGAAGAATCCAATTATGGAAGTGAGCAAAAGTTAAGTGTAAATAAAACAGGACTTGAAGGCTGATGGGCAGAATTTAATTTATAGCATTTTTCATCACTTAACACTGCACAATACGATTGGATTAGAAATCCATTCATGAAAGCTTCAAGTGATTTTGGTTTAATATTAACAGAAGAAGAACAACTGGTGGCTATATCCACTGATCATGGATGATGATTAAACATAAGGATTTGTCTCTTGAAGCCTTTTGGATTTCTATAAAAGAAGAAGATGTGGCAATATCTAAAAAAGCTTTGAACATTTTACTACAATTTTCAACATCCTACTTATGTGAATTAGGATTTTCTACCCTCAACACAATTAAGAGTAAAAAGAGGAATTCTTCAATGTATTGACAAGGAAATGAGAGTTTGCCTTTCAAATATATGCCCAAACATTGAAGAAATCGCTAGGACACATCAGGCTTATGTTTCTCATAAACACAAGAATGAAAAACTTAACACATTCACGCTAGGACCTGCCGAATTTACTAAATCTTACTAAGTATGTATATATATTTAAAAAGATAACCTTTTGTCATTTTTAAAAAATTTTTAACCCCTTTTTTATGAATTCTAAAAAGCATAACTCAAAACATGTAACATAAAAATGTTTTTTTAATGTCAGAATAAATTTAATTTTGTTGTATTTATTTCGTTTAATTACCATAAAAGCATGCTTGGACTTTATATTTTTTCTTTAATATTTGACTTAATTATTATAACATATTTCTCAGAAATTTTTATATAATGCGCCTACAATTATTTGTAGAATTTTAGATGTGGGGCCGACTTAAAAAAAGTTTGAGAACCACTGGATTAAGTTGTAAGAGGTAATTTACTGCCCTTCCTCTCACCCTTTGTTTGTTCTGCTGTTGATTTCAGTTAGCATGGTGGGGGGATTCCTATTTATGCCTCAGATATGTGACTGTATCAGAGACTTCCTTATTTGTATACGGCTCTGCACTATATAATAAAGCAAACCGGGGGTTTTGCTTTGGAGACCTCCCAGATCTCATCTGAGTCCCGCTGGTTCGCAACACTGGTAGACTGATTTAGCATCACCAATGAATGCTTAAAAGGCCATCTCTAAAGTGGATTCTAGAAATGTGACTTATATACCAAGAAATAGAGCAGTCAGAGTCTTTCATGATGATATTTTTGAAGAAGGGCACACATTCCTCTACTTGTATAAATTATAGTGTGTTTTTTTTGTTTGTTTGTTTTTTTACTTTTTCAACTAAGTTCAAACTTAAAAAGTAGTAAGATTAATACCTGGAATTTATATATATTCTTTTTAACATTTTGCCATATCATTTTGCTTAATGATTATCTTTTATTCTGTACACACATATCTTATTTATCTTTTTTGAACCATTTGAAAATAGAGCATATACATTATGCTTCTTTACCCTTACTACTTCAGTGTGTATTTCCTAGGAACAAGAATATTTTCCTAGATAACCACAGACCATTACCAAATTCTGAGAAGTTAACATTAAAACAGTATTTTTATTGAATCTCTACTCCATATTCCAATCTTGTCATCTGGCCCAATAATGTTCTTCATTACAGCATTTCCTTCCCTTCCAGTTCAAGTTTACCTTCCAGTTTGTTATTTATTTATTGAAATATAATTGATATAAAACATTCATTTCAGGTATAAAACACTCTATATATATATATTATAAAATGATAATCACAATAAGTATAGTTAAAATTCAGCATCACATAGTTAGAATTTTGTCCTTAGTGATAACTTCAAAGATCTACTCTTAGCAATTTTGAAATATACAATAGTTTTGCTAACTGTAGTCCAGTTTATTTTTATTACAAAAAACTGTTTGTATTAATAATCCTATGCCTGGTTCATCTACCTTACTTCATAACTTAGACCTAAGTATTTTGAAGGTAGATTTGAGACATCACAACAGTTCTGCAGGATGATTAATGGTGTCACACTGATTGCAACCAGACTGCCAACTGACCAAGATCCCTACGAGCAGGGCAGAGAAGAACAGACAGAAGTTCTGGAATCTTATCTTGCCTTCATCTTCCTTCAGAACAAAAACCAGTCTCTTCCCTTCTGTCCTGAGATTACTGCTTGCTGGAAAACTGTCTCTCAACCTCCACCTTGTTACTAATACCTTCCTAATTACTAATCAGAAGTCTGCAGGTATTACAATGCAAGAAAAAAATCAACAAAAATGGGACTACTAGATGCACAATAAAGAACAGTGTCTAAACCTCAGTTTATGATTTGGCAGAACAGATATATTTTAACATGATAAAATTAACTGTGTTTCCTCCTTTGTTTATTAAAGTTGATTTTAATTTTCCCTACAAAAATAATACATGCTCAAATAATGTATAAAATGCATAAAACAAAGAAAAAAATTATCTCCACATTTAATTCTCCCCCAAACAACTACCATTAACATTAAACATTAAAAAGATTATTTTCTGATGCTAGCAGTTATCTTCTTGAAATTACTAGTAATCCTGGTTTACAAAATTGAGTCTTCATTTATAGTTTGGAAACAGTCTGTGTAATTATTTCTTATATTTTCAGTTGCAGGCAGTTGAGAATGAGTGTAAACTATAATATCTTTTAAATAATCTGAATATGCCAGGCAGATAAAAGGGATAACAGGATTTGATAACCACATTTAAAAATGATTTATTATGCTGCTCCCCTCCTCGCAGCATTAAACAATTTAGAAGTAGTTTTTAAAAACAATCTTCCAATTTCAAAGTCAAATATGGTACCGTGAAAAGTATTTGACTAGCTCTTGGTAGGACTGGCCAAAGTCTAGGAAGAGATAATCAATACTAACCTCTTTGCTTGGAGAAAATTCAAGAAGAAGATTACATAGCATGGAAGATGCTACTACTAGGATTTCATCTGGTGCATTTTGTAAAACCTAGGAAATTAAAAAAAAAAAGGGATACTATTAATGATTTGGAAATGTGGTGAGTTCATAAGAATGAGGGAAAAAACAATTTCACTTTAAACCTAATTTCTCATATTAGAGGTTAGGAAAGATCCACTTGATACCGTGTGAGCCTCTACCTACTGCTATAATTATGACTAAGACCCTCACATCTATCTTGCTGGAGAAACTATAGCTCCACTGTCAGGGTGGAGGCTGCTGCACGCAAGAAAAGAAGACAGACACGAGTCAGGAGGGGCGTGCCTTATATAAAAAGTTTGAAGACCATGGGACTGCTTTGGGGAAAGTTAGCTCATTCTACTTCATCAAATCAGGCCAATTATGGAACCACAAAATTGCCCCAGGGCCCAAAACTTTCTGGTGAACTTTCCTAGAAGGACTATTTGACCAGGAGCATGGATTGATCAAGCTAATGGAGAACCGGTTCTCAACACACAGCCCTGACTCCAGCCCTTACTCCTCCGCTCATGAGATGTGTGTGCGTTTGGGTACATTTCTTTATTTTATTTTATTTTTTAAAGATTTTATCCACTGAGCACCACAAGCCAGGCTTAGGTACATTTCTTAACCTTCCTGAGCTTTCGAGTTGAGGAATGAAAGAAAACAACACTTCCTTGATAGGCTTCCTGAGTATAAGATGTGATATAGTGAATAACAGGGAAATATCATGGTACGGAGGTTAAGAACTCAGGACAGCCGGAGTGCGAATTTCAGCACAACCACTCACTTGGTGCATGAATTCCTTGGCTGTCAAATGGGGAAACTAATAGTAACTGCATCATAAGGCTGTTGGCAAAATTAATAAATGAACAAATTTTAGAATAGTAACTGGCACTTAGTAATGACTATATAAGGTTCTTGGAAAGGTAATTTATTGCCATTGTTTTTGTTATCAGGCACAGTATCAGGCACATGGTAGGTACAGAGTAAACCAAATGCCACAGACTCTCACTGAACTCGACGACAACACAGCATGATGACAAATTAGTCAGCATTAGTTAATATCAGAACCTAATCTTTCTAGATTATGAGAGAAGGTTCATAAACACTATCACTTACATGCAACAATCACTTCTCCTAAATTCTTTGCATTAGGGATCAAACCTGGATAAGACTTATGATCTCAAAAGGAGTCCTAGAAGCTCTAGCTATGCAAATTGGAAACAGAGAATCACAAAAAAATTTAGAATTAAATATATTATCTGCTTTCTTCAGTTAAATCAAATCTGAAGTTGCCAAGTTAAGAACAAGCAAGAATTACAAAAAGAAGCAGTTCTTCCCAAGATACTGTTTTAACTTTCCTGTGAACTGTTAGCTAGGAGATAAAGATTAAATCTCACATATTATGCATGCCGATCTCTGTCAGCTACAACCCCCTCTAAGGCCGTGTTCACCCTTTCCTTGCCTTTCCACGCCCTTCCTACGTCTCTCAGGTGCACCCTGTACCCATGCTGTAAGGCCACCCCATTCTAGAAGCCTCGTGGAGCCCTTCCAGTTGGAAGTCATTCTATCCTTCTCTGAGCAACCTCTTCCGTTGTTCATGACCTCTGTTAGGGCTCTTATTACTGTCCACGCTTCTCAAATTCTATGTGTAGCCATGCCAATCTCCTTTTCTGTTAACTAATTTAAGCTTCTAAAGGAATAATCTATATATCTATGGTCTAATTTGTCCTGGCCTGTATCAATCAAATGGCACTGCACAAAATGGGTGCTCAATGGGTGTAAATAAGAGCAATAACCATTTTCCAAAATTACACTAATTACAATCACTGTTTTTTAAGTGAGTGAGTGTGTACCAAGGCTTTAAAAAGTTGCTTTGCTTGGTATAATTCATTTTTTAAAATACTTATTGTTTTATAAAGATTATTTTGCTTTTATCAAGTTTTATTTTCAAATTAGGTAGCACTAAATGATAAACTAAACCAGGACAGAGTTGATGAAATTCTTAAAAGCATTTACTTAGTGCCCTGGCCGGTTGGCTCAGCGGTAGAGCGTCGGCCTAGCGTGCGGAGGACCCGGGTTCGATTCCCGGCCAGGGCACATAGGAGAAGCGCCCATTTGCTTCTCCACCCCTCCGCCGCGCCTTCCTCTCTGTCTCTCTCTTCCCCTCCCGCAGCCAAGGCTCCATTGGAGCAAAAGATGGCCCGGGCGCTGGGGATGGCTCTGTGGCCTCTGCCCCAGGCGCTAGAGTGGCTCTGGTCGCAATATGGCGACACCCAGGAGGGTCGCAACATGGCGACGCCCAGGATGGGCAGAGCGTCGCCCCCTGGTGGGCAGAGCGTCGCCCCCTGGTGGGCGTGCCAGGTGGATCCCGGTCGGGCGCATGCGGGAGTCTGTCTGACTGTCTCTCCCTGTTTCCAGCTTCAGAAAAATGAAAAAAAAAAAAAGGCATTTACTTAGTGCAATGTAAAATATAACATGTGAAAATCAGAAGCCGACATCTAACACTAACCAAATAGAATTTTACCAAAATATTAACAAAACAATAATCACAAATAAAAATTTTAATTGAAATTAAATGGCTACTTTCCTGTGGTTTGCTAACCAACAGTAAAATACATGGAAAAGCAAAAGAGGAAAAATCAATAGTCATGCCAACAGTCTTTGAAGAACCTGAAATATTTAAAATAAATTACTGATCTACTTCTGAGCTTGTAATACTATCTATACTTTAAATGAGCTGCAAAATAGTAGTAGTTTGCTTGACCAGTGGTGGCACAGCGGATAGAGAGCTGCTGGGACAGCTGAGGTCCCAGGTTCGAAACCCCGAGGTTGCCAGCTTGAATGGGGGCTCACCAATTTGAGTGTGGGATAGCTCGCTGGAGCATGGTTCACAGACATGATCCTGTGCTCACTGGCTTGAGGCCAAAGGTTGCTGGCTTGAAGCTCAAGGTTGCTGGTTTGAGCAAGGTGTCACTGGCTCGGCTGTAGCCCCCCCAGGCAAGGCACATATGAAAAACAATCAATGAACATCTAAAGTGCCACAACTAAGAGTTGATGCTTCTCATCTCTCTTCCTGTCTTGGTTCCTCTCTTGTTTTTTTTTTTTTTTAAAGTGGTAGTTTGATAGTAATTATACCCACGTGTTTCCAAGTGCACAACCCTTCAGATTGTTCACCAAACCTTTCTCAGGTAGAACTAGTTAGAAACCATAATACTCAATTTCTGAATCATATGACAGAGGGGTATTCAGCTGAGTTGTCAGAAAAAATGCCTCCAGAAGAAATATTTGGTTCTGGCCGGTTGGCTTAGTGGATAGAGCATAGGTCTGGCATGGAGACGTCCCAGGTTCAATCCCTGGTCAGGGCACACATAAGAAGTAACCATCTGCTTCTCTCCCCACCTCTCTCCCCCTTCTCTCTTTCTCCCCCTCTTGCAGCCAGTGGCTCAACTGGTTTGAGCATCGGCCCCGGATGCTGAGGATAGCTTGGTTGATCTGAGCATCGGCCCCAGACTGGGGTTGCTGGGTACATGTGGGAGGGAGTCTATCTCCCCCCTCTTTTTACTTAAAAAATAAATTACACATATACTCATACACACATATTTTAAAGTTATTGTGGGAAACAGGGAACACTTTAAAAAAATCTTAGCCTGACCTGTGGTGGCACAGTGGATATAATATAGGCCTGGAATGCTGAAGTTGTCAGTTTGAAACCCTGGGTTTGCCCAGTCATGGCACATACGAGAAACAACTACTATAACTTGATGCTTCCTGCTCCTAGCCCCCCTCCTCTCTCTAAAGTCAATAAATAAAATCTTTTTTTGTGTGTGACAGAGACAGAGAGAAAGAGAAAGAGACAGGAAGGGAGAGAGATAAGAAGCATCAAATCTTCATTGCAGCACCTTAGTCACTCACTGATTGCTTTCTCATATGTGCCTTGATGGAGGGGGGCGGGTGTTTACAGCAGAGTGAGTGACCCCTTGCTCAAGTCAGCAACCTTGGGCTCAAGCCAGTGACCATGGGGACATGTCTATGATCCCATGCTGAAGTCAGCGACTCTGCACTCAAGCTGGTGAGCCTGTGCTCAAGTCAGAGACCTCAGGGTTTCAAACCAGGGTCCTCTGTGTCCCAGTCCGACACTCTATCCACTGCACCACCATCTGATCAGGCAATAAATAAAATCTTAAAAAAATAAAAAATTTTGGACAGAATCAATAAATCAAGATTAAGCTGCTATGAAAAGATACAATCGAAGAACAAGAAAGAGTGGCAACAGGAAAATAATGCAACTGAAGATAGTCCTGGTCCAACTCTTCATCTATACCCCAATCCTACCCCTCTACTATAGTCATGAAGGCATCCTCACACTTTCTGCACATACCTGTAATATTTCCGTTCATGTTGTTCCCCTCTGGCAAATCCTCCTGCCTTCCATTTGCCTTCAAAGCTTATCCCATATTCTTCCTGCCTGAAGCCTCCTCTGACCATTTCTACCACATGGATGCCTTTAACTTGATGCTTTGAGCTGAATGTTAAGAACTCTACAGCAAAAACTCTTGGTAGCCTCACTATGGTAAAATCAAAGGCTCTCTTAGCAGGTATTAAGAAACAAAACAAAACCATAAAAGGTTCTGTTAACTGCAAGGTGTATGGTCACTTAAGGAAAAAAAGATGAACCAGAGGTCAAGCTGACCTGTCAGGAATAGTACTATTAGCAGCAACTTGATTGTACATTCTAAGTCTCAATTCAGAGTTAACTGACCTGAACAACTTTTTCTTTTTTTCTCTCAAAGAAAGACCTAAGACCAAAATAAGTTATTTTGGAGTAGAGAAGCAGGACGTAACAGTTGTGTTAAAAAAGACCAAAGGAGTACCAAAAGACTAAGAACGAATTATATCTGTAAATGGCTGATTCCTTTCCTTCCGTAACTAAAAATTACAAAGATGACTCTGCATCTAAGTCCAAAGCGTAATACTAAACACATGGGAGATCAGATAAGTTTATTTAACAAAAGAATACCAGGCATGAACTTCCCTGTCACACATGAGGTGCTGGCCTCAGAAACACATCTAAAGATTAAAAATGCTTAGAACATGGGATCTGAGGAGATAATTGCTCAAAATGCTCTACACAAAAATCACACATACTCCTAGACCAAGGAATGATGGCAGCTACCTCAGCTCATTAGAGGCTCTATGGGAGCGGCCGTTACGTGCTGACTCTTTCTTTCAAGCTTACCTTCATTAAAGGTTTCCACACGGCATGATCCTGGAAACTGGTTCGGAGCTGCTGCACAGATCTAGATAAACTGTGCAAACATCTACAAAGAATAATCAAAATTAGCTTCACGAGAAGCTG
Organism: Saccopteryx bilineata; assembly: GCF_036850765.1. Taxonomy (NCBI): domain Eukaryota; kingdom Metazoa; phylum Chordata; class Mammalia; order Chiroptera; family Emballonuridae; genus Saccopteryx; species Saccopteryx bilineata. The sequence continues at coordinate 44,353,524 of NC_089499.1, read as the reverse complement.
CAACTTATACTTTTCAAACGCACTGCTTGGCATTTCACAATTAGTAATACACACTTCAAGTATCTCCACAGACATCATTAATCAACTACTTCAGAACACTTCATGGGCTTTTCAGGCTACTGTCTCTGTTTAAGGTGTTACACTCTAAATTTGCCTGAGCACACTTTCGAGTAACACTTGGATTCTGTGCTTACTTGGTGAAGGTCCGGAAAGGAAACAGGTTTAAACACATGGCAAGGGATTTTTATTCAGACCATTTAAAGCTCATACCTGACAGCAGCTAACCGCACCTTGACACTAGACTCAGACAAGCCAGTCACAATTCGGTCCATCATATTTTCAGTCTCAATGATCTGGAGAAAAAGGTTAATGCTGCATAAATAACAACACAGAGAGACAAACTTCACTGCTTGTAAATGCAAGTATGCTAACGTCAATTAAGAGTTTAATGTTTTTAGCAAGAGTTTTTACCTCCAGAACCTTCATTTTGCAGTGGGGGCAGGCATCTCATCAGAAAGGTTGGGCTACCCCTAAGGACCTTCCAGGATGAATGACAAGCGTAAGGGGCAGATTATGACACTTCAAACAATAATCACATGGCATGACTACTGCAGAAGTGTTATATTAACAGCCTTGAGAAAGAATGAAAGATATAACTGAACTATCACTGGACAGCTTCCTGCCAGAGTGAAAACTGAGGAAAATCATGGTCCACACTCAGAGCTTATGACAGGAAATCTGTGGGTTTCTGACAGAGCCACCCTCTGGCTACTTTCTCACTAAGCAAACAGAAACTACATTGAATATTTAGAAAATTAACCCTTGCTATTTTTCACTATAGCAACAAGCCCTGCTACATGTAATCACTACAATCATGGAGCTTTTAAAAATGTTCTTAAAACAAGATAGCCTACAGTTTTCCTTCATTAAGCAATGTATAGATACAAAATAAATAGTGTGGGGGAGAAATGAGGTTTAACTTGTGTGGTCCTATGGAAAAACAGTGTATTATAAAAAATGCTAATGTAATCGGAACATAAATATTAACAAAGTTAATATTTGTTGAGTACTTCTTTTTACCAGGATTGGTGCTAATAAGTTTGTTACATTACCTGACTGAACCCTTTTGTGGGCATTATGATGATTATTCCCATCAGCATTTTAGGAAACTGAGGATTTAGATAATACAGAGCTTGCTTGGAATCAGAGCTGAGACTGGAACCCAGGCATCTGACTCCATAGTCCTTATGCTTAGCTATGCTTGTAAATATGGCCCTGGTTAGGAAGCAGTCCTGTGCTTGCCAGGTAGTTCCCAATATGGGAAACACCCTTAAAAAAAAAAAAATAAACAAAACAAAAAAGCCTGGCCTGTGGTGGCGCAGTGGATAAAGCACGGACCTGGAATGCTGAGGTCGCCAGTTCAAAACCCTGGGCTTGCCTGGTCACGGCACATATGGGAGTTGATGCTTCCTGTTCCTCCCCCTTCTCTCCCTCTCTCTCTCTTTCTTCTCTCTCTAAAATGAATAAATAAAATCTTTAAAAAACAAAAAAACAAAACGCTTTAATGGCAGTCATTGCTCCCATGGGAAGATCACCTGGGGAGCTTAAAAAAAAGCCCAGGCCCATTAAATCAGATTTTCTGGGATGGGGCCTAGGCACCTGTACATATTTTTTAAAAAGCTCCTCAGGTAGAGTCCAGTGTGCCACCAAGGTTGAGGATCACTGACCTAGATTAAAATGAAAGGAGTGAGAGGCTGACCTCAGGGCAGGAGGGTGTGAAAAATCTCAGATTGTTCAAACCAAAAGAGAATAGAAAAAAAAAGTAGAGTTGAAATTAACAGTAATGGCGAGAAGAAGAATATTAGGTAACTATTAAATATAGAGAACCATACTATAGTTGCAGGGCAATAATGGTAATTTTTATATAGTGATTTGCAGGTTCCTAAGTGGCAGAAGAAAACACTGTATTGACCTACTTCTCACCCCAGACCAAACTTAATCTCACCCTTACCTTTACGCACATCCACACTCTGTCCTCATTGTCACTTCTAGCCTCCAAACTCCTCCCTTTCTCATTGCCTATTCCTTTTGACCCTCGTATACCTTTCTCTCTGACCTGGATTTCCTACTCAGATACTCCACTGAGTAGACAAGTGCCTTCTTTTCACTATCCTCCCACCACTCACTCCTGCTCCACATCCCAAACTGCTGAAATTATAGTAGAAAAATAACCAAACCTGGCTGTCTGGTCTCTCAGTGTATGTACCCCATCTCCGCGGGGCCCCCATTCTGCTCCACAAGCCTTGCACTCGGAAAATTCCAGTCTTCCCTTCGATGTTTATTTCCTATTTCAAATTCTTCCTACCTCCCTCTCCCTCAGGCCCACAGTCCCTCTGTGCCCACCTCCTTTTTGCAGGGACATGGCTTTCTTTCTGGGACACAAGTTGCTTCAACTTCCTTCTTTTCAAGTCTCCGTACTTCTTTTTCCTTGTTACATTGAAGTTGGGTACTTCAAGCTCAAAGCCCCTGTACCTTGATCCAGAAATTACCTCCCTACACCTCTTTCTTGTATCTTTATTCTGCCTACCCCATTGGGTCCTTTTGCCCACCTTCCACTTTCACTCCTATCTAAAAGACATAATGCCCCCAAATTAACCTTTTTAAATCTCCCAAATTATCAAATCTGTGCTATAGCAACTGTTAAACTGGCTGGCTAACAGCTTACTTCAGTCAAGCACTAGTGACTTGTACTAGAAACAGTCAAAGCCAAATCAGGACCTCCAGCATGGAAAGGAAGCTAAAACCTGCCTGAAGTCTCAGACACTGTGGCTAGATACTGAAGCCCAACGGCTCATTCCTAGTGGCTTGGGAAATTATTCTTACTTAGGAATGAGAAGTGATAAATTGGGAGAAACAGTGGCCTGTACTGAATGTAATTACATTATGAGAATAAAATGGTGGTGGTGCTGGGGACAGAGACACGAGATCACTCTCCAAGAACTGAGAAATACTATTAGCACTGGAGCCAGAGTCCTAGGAAGACTGGGCACAGGTGAGATTAGAAAGAACTTTCTGGATAACATGTACTGGCCACATTCAATCAAAGATGTAAACCTGCCAAGGGGCAGGATAGCTGTAGCAATCGTTTAGGCACATAAGATGTGTGCTGTAATCCTGAGCCACGCCACCTCCCTGGGCTTTCAGTAAAATGCAAGGATAGAGCAGTGATTATTTTACCTCCAATCCTCTGCCATCAGCAGGTAAATAACAATGATAGCCTGAGCAAAACTATCATGTCGTTCAGAAGCAACATGGGAAGAAAGGTATTAGAAGAGACTGGAAATAATGCAGGTCTAGGTAGACAAGGGGTCAAAATCAGGGAGAGTGCAAGGAAGGGCAAATAGGGCTCAGCTCCCACCTGCATGCCCAAAAATTCATTCAGCCAATATCTGAGCATCCACTCAGTACAAGGGATGGTTTCAAAACTTGGAAGATACAATGGTGACAGAGAGAGAGCCCATGCTCCCACCAAACTTCCAGTGGGAAGCATGTGCAGTTGCTTGATTAATGAGTGCTGCAGCGCTTCATTCTATGTCAACAAGAGCACTTTAGAAATGACAGGTGCCATGAGACTTACAGCACACTGGGTGATGTAACTATCTGCCAATAGTAAGTAGAAAAAAAATCCATTCTCAAGAATGGGTGTTTTACTATCAATATGGCCTTACCAAAGACTATTCTGGCTCAGGCCAGGGACAGTGCACTATGTTAGAGGCCAGTCACCATAACATTAGAGCAGCACTTTCTGCTTTCAAGTTTTCTGGGTCTGTGGTGGCCGATACACGTTGGGGATGAATTATAGCCGGAGGGTGGCTGGGAAACCTTTTCTGAGCTAGGCTATCAAACAGTAGGCCTCTCTGGAGGTATGTTTCCTTTAGGCACAAGGTAACCCTTCCTAGGTCACAGTCTATCAAAATGTCTACTGCAGGAAGCCTGGGTTTGTTATGGAGGAATTCTAGTAACCCCGCTAGGGGTCCAGAAAACATACTACTTGAGTGTCTGGTCTACCTTCTCCAACAAGATATCAGTCTGGTAGTAATAGAATAAGTATATGGAAAACCAGAATGTGATTTGGATCAAGGTTCCGATAAAAGGATATCTAACCTAAGAGGCCGTGTGAATGAGCAACATGATCTAACAGTGGTTTTACATACCTGAGGACATTTGAGATCATTTGAGCAGGAATAAAAGAAACAATATAAACTGTATACACTGACCAAAATGAGGATAAAAATGTGATTACAAGACAGACAAAACTGCCCTGGCTGGATAGCTCGGTTAGTTAGAGCGTTATCCTGTTATGCACAGTTGGCCTGTTCAACCCCCAGTCAGGGCACATACAGAAACAGATCATTTCTATCTCCTTCTCCCTTCTTCTCTCTCTCTCTCTTAAAAAAAAAAAAAAAAAAAAAAAAAGATAGCTTTGGAATTGAATCCAGAGACAAATTTTTTAGGTCATCAGGGAAGGAGATGGCAATGGCTGCTACCACATAACGGTCTAGCAGAGCACCTGATAGGTTTTCAGAGCCCGGTGTTGGGAAGTCAAGAGTAATACATATATTACGATCTCCATGGTGCCTCAGCAATCTCAGTACTATGCTACATAGCCTTGAGAATGACGGAGAGCCAAGTCTCAGTGCCTGCAAAGGATCCTTCTTGGATGTAAGAGCAATGCCAAATGGAGTCAGAAATAGTCCTGCCTCATTCATGGTTCCTGTTGGAGATTTCTCAGCCACAGCTCAATATATATGCCTTGTGGTACAGCTTTTTGGATCTGCTTTCAAAAAGAAAGAATACCTGACTAATGGTGGTGCAGTGGATAGAGCATCGACCTGGAACACTGAGGTCCCAGATTTGAAACCCCGAAGTCGCTGGCTTGAGCGTGAGATTATAGACATGATTTCATGGTCATTGGCTTGAACCCAAAGGTCACTGACTTGAGCCCCCATCAAGGCACATATGAGAAGCAATCAATGAACAATTAATGTGCTGCAATTACAAGTTGATACTTCTCATTTCTCTCCTTTCCTGTCTGTCTTGTCTCTCTTTTGCTGAAAAAAATAATAACAGAGTGAGACCCTCTGTCACACAGACACTGTGTGTGGCCACAAGGAGCATTAGGGGTGGACTGAACCATCAGAGTGGAGGAGGCCACCTCTGTCTCTGCTTTTCTAGGTACCTGGGCTGTAAATTTAACTACAGAATTAAATCATATTTTTGGAAAAAGCTACACCCAAAACAGAGCAAGTTTTAGGTCAACGGGCCAGATGCCATGTACCTCTCTGCTGCTGCCTTTAGTATTCATGACTCCATGTTTTGCTAAGCTTTTTATCTCTGACATTGCAGCTCTTGCAGAGGTAGATGAGGATCTACTGGGACAGAATCTAAGGCCCTTGTCATTGGGAAAGGAGATCACTATGGACTTGGGGAGAGAAGTGAAGTCAGCCTAGAGGGTAACGGAGAAAATGCAAAACCTAGATGAGCTTAAGGCAGAGAGGTTCATTGCGTACATGGGAATATTAGCAAGATGGCCTTGGCTTATAAGAGAATTCCCCAATACTCCATGAGCTCTAGTGGATCTGTAACCTTTGGGATCAAATCACATACCATCTTCTCCTCAGAACTTATGAGGAATTAAAAGAGTCAGAGATATGGTCTTCAAAAATATATACCCAACTATTCTTTCAGTATGACCTAGGATGATGTATTTTCCAGCTACTAGAAACGTCAGCGTGGACTTTGAACTGCGATCAAACCAAGTCAAGCAGAGGATGTGAAAACTGAAACCAGGCTGATTTTTAGTGTTGCCATCAAACATCTCAGAAAATTCAGAGCAGGTAGACATGGAGGCAAGGGAGTTGGGTGGCAAAAAATGGCATTCTCTTAACATCAATTATTTATGCTAACATACACAATGGCTAGGGGGAAAATTTTTAATTCCAAATGGGCTTTTGTGAAAGGTTCTCAGAAAGAGGATGACAATTAGATAAAAGATAATTCAGAACTGGTCAGAAAGAATAAAGACTTAGAATCAAACTGTAAGTTAGAAGAGGCAGCCATGTAAGAGCTAAGTGAATAAGGATCAAATTCAGACTCTAGTTAAAGCAACAGAGACTAAGCAGTCAAGAAATATGCTGCACAGCAAGGACAGGAAGAAAGACTTGGTCTGGCAAGAAAAAAGAATCTACAACAGAGCATGAACCTGTGGGGGGTGGGTGGCAAAGCTTTGGTCTCATTAGCGCCAGTGTAGATGAGTTCCAGGGCACACTGAGTCTTTTCTACAAGGAGCCGCTTATTTAAGGTCCAGCCCCTCATCTAGCTATCTTTTATAAAGGAGGTGAGCCCCATGAACATAGTTCTGATGTCAATGCCGTCAAGAGATTGGTTTTGGAAACAGGGTTGAGCTGGGGAGGGAGAAGTGGGGCAATGAGGTAACATAGCAGACATGAGAATGAGATAAACATGTACAACTAACTTATCTGTTGGAATGAGTTGACTCAGTAGGGGTCTGGGAAGGATCCATTCCTAAAAATGGAAAACCAAACTTTCCCTAGGTTTCAGGAAGTGACCATACCTATTCTAAGACAGAATACTTAACTAAAGGACATGATGCTCTGCACATATGCAAATGCTCGAGCACCTAATATTTATAATCCCTATGCCATTTCCCCTTCATTAAAACAAAGAAAAACAACAACAACAAAAAACCCTAATACCACATGGCCTTCTATGAATCAAGCAAAGGCAGCTAGCTACAGAGCTTGCTTTTAGACAGCTTCAATTGGGAAACCAATTCTTCCAGCATTTTCTGCACAGCATTAATGTCAGCAACAGACATAACTACATATATGAAAAAACTAAACATATTTATGGCTGTTAATTTGGTTGAATAATGTTAAAACCTGAAGGGGTTTGAGAAATAAACTCATCCAACTTCTTTAATTATTCAACAAGGTCTCTGAAGTTCAGAAAGTCACTGGTCCAGGTTCTTTTAGGTACATTGAGACAGAGCTGGGGCTCTGCAGGGTTTTCTTATTTCCAGTGTGAGGATCCTTCTATTTACTATGCTATAAGAATGAGCTTTTTACTTAGCCTTAATAACTAAATTGAGACCTGACTTTTAAAACTGGGAAAGAAGAACTTTAAAAATTTATCAGTGCTCCTTGGCCAGGTGGCTCAGTGGATAAAGTGTTGTCCTGGCACACTGAAGTCAAGGGTTTGATACTAGGTCAGGGAATATACGAGAGGTAATCAATGAGTACACAACCAAATGGAACTAAGTGGAACAGTAAGTTAATGCTTCTCTCTCTGTGTCTCTCTTCCTCCCCCCCACACCACCCCCTTCCTCTCTTTCCCTATAAATCAAAAAATTAAAAAAAACCCAAAAAAACATCGTGTTTTTTTGTTGCGTGACCAGACGGCAGCACAGTGGATAGAGTGTCAACCTGGAAAGCAGAGGACTCAGGTTCGAAACCATGAGGTCGCTGGCTTGAGTGCAGACTCATCTGGATTGAGCGTGGGCTCACCAGCTTGAGTGCAGGGTTGCTGGCTTGAGCCTGGGGTTGCTGGCTTGAGCCCAAGGTCACTGGCTTGAGCAAGGGGTTACTTGCTCTGCTGTTGGTCCCTGGTCAAGGCACATATGAGAAAGCAATCAGTGAACAACTAAGGTGCCACAACAAAGAGTTGATGCTTCTCATCTCTCTCTCTTCCTGCCTATCTGTCTGTCTGTCTGTCTCTCTCTCTCTCAAAACAAAACAAAAAATGATCAGTGTTATGGAAACTACAGATTATATACTAATGTCCTAGGCCAATAAAGATTGGTATACAAAAAAAAAAAGTATACCACAAGAAGTAAGAGAGGTCATCATTGATAAACTAAAGTAACAAGAAAATATTAAAACACACTTAACCCAGGACCCCCAAGAGAGAAAAATGACAAATCAATGACTCAGCCTGAGTTATGGGTACAAATGCCAAGGGTCAGAGAGAATGCAAGTCAATGAAGAAAAGAAAAGCCAAGAAAACACTGTGAAGAAACCATGAGAGTTCTACTGACTTTTCCATTTAAATCCCTGATGATCTCCATTCTAGAATCAGGATCTAGCTTCAGCAGATACTAACTAAATGGAACTAACATTCCACTGTTCTCGGGCCACAAACCACATCTGTTCTAGATAAAAACTGCAGACTCTCTCAACCACAGCCTACTCTATATAGTATCTTTGCCAATACTCCAATGTAAGATTTTCTTACATTTTCCTTATTTTTAAAATAAAAGATAGTTCTTACCAGAAGCTCCTTTTTCTAAAAGATACACAGCTTCTCTTAGAACAGATCACTAATCAACAGATTATACTCTGGGGCTTCAGTAAACATTTTACAAAGTATTTCTTCCCTTTTCTCACTCTTCCATTCCATTGCTATCCTCACCCACATTCATTCAATTTCTCTAATGCAATCTTGGAAGGCAGCGTAGAAAAAATAGTCTATCTCTTCTTAGCCAGAGAACTAAAAGACAACACCTCATGAGAGCTGATCTACAAGGCCTCCTTTGGTCCTTTCTCTTGAGAGCACTGAACTATCAATAAATTAGCAACAGGTCTGCCCTAGACCTGACTGGGCCTAGAAGCACTGTTACTTCACTTCAGAGTGGAGAACAAAGAGGAGGGGTGCCTAATGGGGGACCATTCTTAAATGGACCATTCTTAAATTTCTGTATTTCATTCTTGCTTTTAAGTCTCTTTAGGTGGTATTTTGTAATTTCTACATCAGGACCTGTTCATCTTCTTAAGAGCTGGGAAACTTCACTTATGTTAAATATGCAGAAGAAACACTCCAAGTTCTAAACTTTTCTACACTTTGGAAAAAATGAGTGCTTTCTCTTGGCCCGACTTCTCCTTCCCCTAAAACCAAAAATATAAACACTGAGTCAGAAATACTTATAATGTCTAAAAATAGATCAATACTTCCTCTATCCTTCCCCACAAAAAAGATTCCTCTACATACAAAAGTACAATCATTAACTTAATGGCAAATAGAACCTAAACAGTCACTGAATTACACTTTTATTTTAGCACAAAAATAAAAATGTTATAAATTACTATTCAAACAACAGAACAAGAAACTTCCTCTCCACTTCTTACTATTTTCAAGGGATTAAAATGATGTACTGTGCAAGAATTGTACAACACAACGGCCTGCTTAGCCCCTACTCCTCTACCCTATAAGTTGGTGAGCTGAATTTTAACATTCAGACATACACAATTTACTCAGTAAATACAAGCTACTACATGCCAGATACTGCTTCTATAGAGCTTAATTGTAGTTACGAATGTTATAGTTGGAAAAGAAAAGGACACTATTAAAAAAAGTTCCAAGGATTTAAAGATGTTGCCTCAAGTTTAAATATATTCCATATAGAAGCTGTCTACAAAATAAAATGCTGAAATACTAACTCTATGACATCTTAACTCTGGAAGCTACCTTTCTAGAACATTAATTTACAATGTAATCACATCTGGGCAGGTCCCTTAGAAAAATATTCTCAATTAATGCAGAGGTAACACAGATTCTGTGGGTCAAAACTTCTGAAACAACTGATGTTAATATTTTGGAACGAGAAGTAAGAATGCTTTCAGATAAACTTTATAGGAGATGGACTCTTCCAGACTAATGCACATAATGCTATTATAACTACAGTCATATCTTAATCATATCTGGGTGTATATATCAGGGCAAAACTGGCTTTCGGTATAGACAAGATTTTATATACACATGAGGCTCTGAAATTACTATGCAGCAATTCAGTGTCTTAGCTCCTTAGCTACTTTAAATTATAAGCTCCTGCAAGGTACATACATCAGTTTTTGCTTAATTCCTGGGCACAGAGGAGGTGGTATATTATAAATGTCAGATGAATAAATAGATGTAATTAAAGCATCTCATTACCCACTTTGTACCAAAAAGTATCAGAGAAAAAAAATTTTTTTTTGAATATGAGGCTTTGTAACCAGCTAACAAAATAACCAACCTGTACTTTATACTTTAAAAAAAGAGCGGAAATTGTAATTGAATAGTTTATGCAACTACAATATCACAATTAACAGTATAATGCTCAATGTTATGTCTCCATTTACTGAAACTGAAATCAATATTGATTACTTGATTTTATAAATACCTCTGGTATGATCTAGCATTATCACTCCCAGGTATGTTTCTTTCAGTATGCAGAAGGCCAAGGTCTCAATACTGTGGGGAAGTGGCAAAACCTGGTCCTGTCATGATTAATTCTTTACAAATACTTACCATCATGAACCAACGTTGTAGAGTTCATTTTAAAGTCTTTGGTAGATTATCTTTATGATAACTAACAATTTTACCACAGATTAAGTCAATGGATTCTGAACTCTGAATGAATTCGTTGTTATTCAGTAGCAGAGTCAAGTCCTGAAAGATGCTAGTTCTGTGGTATCGTAGTAAACCTCCAAAATGTTCAATGTGTTTGTTTCAACATGCAGGCTACCACTTAAGAAGTAATTCCTTGTCATCTCCCTGATTTCATGGCAGAGACAAATACAAAATTTTGACATTGTGTCTTTTTGTGTGTGTGTATTTTTCCAAAGTGAGAAGCAGGGGAAAGGCAGACAGACAGACTCCTGCATGTGCCCCATCAGGATCCACCTGGCAGGCCCACCAGGGGGTGATGCTCGACCCCTCTGGGGCGCTGCTCCACTGCAATCGGAGCCATTCTAGTGCCTGAGGCGGAGGCTATGGAGCCATCCTCAGTGCCCAGGCCAACTTTGCTCCAATGGAGCCTTGGCTGCGGGAGAAGAGAGAGAGATAAAGAAAAAGGAGAGGGGGGAGGGGGGAGAAGCAGATGGGCGCTTCTCCTGTGTGCCCTGGCCGGGAATCGAACCTGGGACTTCCGCACGCCGGGCAGGCCAACGCTCTACCGCTAAGCCAACCAGCCAGGGCAACACTGTGTCTTTTAAGTGAGCATTTAGAACTGCTGAACTTTGCAAAATATTTAAAAATATAAATTCATGGTATAATTGTACTGTTACCCAGAAGACTGACTAGTAAAACAATCAAGGTAGTATAACAAATGATAAAAATGTTCAAAGTGAAATGCTTACAGCAAGTTTCTTAGATGACAGATATTTTTTTAAAAACTGACCTAAACTTAAAAATATACCTTAAAATCTTATCACTTTAAAAATATGAAGAATTCACATTTGTTCAAAATTTGAACATACATATTTAAGGCAGAATTTCATTTGAAAAACGACTGTTTGGAGAAAACATCTATGATAACAATGGACAGGAATACTTAATCAGAATTAGAATTTCGCTTCCATACTTTTCCTATCACATTTATTACCTATGAATTTAACCAATTATTGATTTATATTATATATTCTATTTACTTTCAAAAAGACCCAAAAATTGTATTTGGTGCTTTAAAGGGCATGCGATAGCAAACAAAAAGTTTTAAAAACTAGAATTTTAAATATATCCTAAAATATAAGAGTAAGAATATCTTGTCATTAATAAGAGAGAAGCTAAACAAAGAGCCTCTATGTTTCTGAAGTACAAACATTCTTTTTACGATAAAGAACAAATAATTAACAGAACTGGAAACTTATAGCATAAAGTCACTGTTTTCATTGCAAACTTTATTTATGGCCCAACATTGTTCAGCCTTTCTAATACACTTTATAATATACTTATTTTAAATCTTTCAATGAAGTCATTTAAGATATTCTAACAAACGCTTCCATTTATAGAACACTTTTACAAATACCATGCTAAATATTTTAAATACACTGTGCCTTCATCCTCACAATCACCCTGCAGATATAATTTCTTTGCTAGGAAAAAGAAGGTAGAAGACACATTTTCATTCTTCGTTGTTTTCCTTTAGTTTTTCTTTACTTATACTTCTTTAAAATATTGTTCTGTTTAAAAGAAAAATGTATCCCATCCTTGGCTACATTCTTCAAATGTCATATTAAACCAATTTAATTGGATGATCGTCCCCCCACTAAGGAACAAAAACTCAAGATTTCATGTTTCAATTCTTGAAAATATAAAAGGTAGCAATAAAACATTAAAAATGACAAAAATATTAAATTATTAATTTCTAAATTGACTCAAGGATCGCTCCATTGATATCATCGTGTTCATTTTGTTCCCAAATAATTCCTTAGAGCCCCCACCAAATTCTTATTGGCCATTTCTTACTTCTCTCTGACTTACTGAGGTTTTATTATAAATTCTGATTTTAAGGCTGTTTCTTAATGTTCTTCATCTCACTCCACTGCTTTCTCTCCCCCTCCACTCATCGGACAATGTTTACATACTGTAACCAGTTCAATCACTCTATGTAAAATTGAATTAAAAATTACCGACTGTAAGACTCTGACACTCATTAATTGGGGAAATAATTATTTTATATAGCTACATATCACTTTACAGAATAGATTAATTCCTTAGTCAGGCTAATTTCTATAAACCAAATCATTCTTTCATCCCTGGTGGAAAAAATGGGTCCAGACTCACACTTGTGAATAATACACATTTTTTTTTAAATCACACATTTAGAATGGAAAAAACTAAGAAATAATGGTAAAAATTATTTCAAAGTTAAACAAGTACCATACCATAAAACATGTTTTTTTATCTAAATCAAAGCAAGAAGACATGTCCTTCAGATTGTCTGCCTCTTTAAAAATGAGTATTTCCTGCATTTTCTTCATGCTAAGTAAGTATAGTGAAACCCCCCTTGCCTACATGATCAGATTCTATTTCTCTTATTTTAAATTTCTTTTCTTCACATACCTCTCTTTACATATCCACAGAATTGCTAGTAAAATTATAAAAGTTCTTAATGCAGGGAGGCCCACATATAATTTAATTTAAGAGTGCTTAATAATGTAATTTTGCAATATGGTTCATTTATTTATTTGTCCATTCATTCTTTTCATTCATTCATTCTTCAAATATGTATTAAGTGCTGACTATGCACCGGCAGTGTAGTACATGCTGGGAATACAGTGATGAACAGAGCATAAAAAATCCCTGCTCTTGTGGAGCTTACATTCTAGTTCCTCAAAAGGGATCTCCAGCTAAAGTATAAATTCTCAAAATCCAAGAGGAAAGCTTTCTGAAAGGCTCTATTAGTCAGATATCTCAAAAAAAAGCAAAGGCTACACTAAGTACTACATTTAATATTTGTAATGTGTTTTATTTTTATCAAAAATAAAAATAACACCCAGAGCATTTGAGATCCTGTTTCCTGGCAATGTCATCAGTTTGATTCAAACTCTTATAAAAATTCAAAAGAAAAAAATGATAATAACATCCTGTTAAGTTTATTGATTTCCTTGCATTTTAATTTATATTTACTACTTCTAATATTCCTCAATTTACACTTTGACTATTAAATTCTACTAGTTCTTTTAAAGAGAGATAACCTTTGAAAATTTCCAGCCTAACTTATGATCAACAGGTACCAACTAAGTGATGGTGTTCATAAAAGCAATTCTTTGTTATAAAAGAATCGGCTTCACAATTACAGGACTGTTTGCCTCGGCTGCCTCTGCATGACTTAACCACTGACGGGGTTTAACTGGAAATGCCAGCACTTGAAAGAATTTGTTAGGTATCTTAACTTCCTTCTTTTTAACTGTCCCATTAATTGAACTTACACTTCCTAGTCAGCATGAATATGTGGTAAAAGCTATTATTAAAAGCTAGGCCTTCGCAATGGCAGAGATTATAGCGAATTTTTACTCTGCTTTGTTGTCAGAGTAGTTACTGCTAATGTGCTCTGGAACCTTCTCCCACTGAGCTCTCAATTCCTGCCTCTGCCCTTGCTTACCCTAACCAAAATTCTTGAATTAGTATTTTAAGTTGAATATTGCCAGGACACATCTATTGTCAAGCTCAGTGGTGCATCTTTTTGTGGGCGTCTCCCTCTTCATGTCACAGCCAATGGTGATGTTTTCTACTGTCACCTGCAGAACTCTTTTTGCCCTGCTTTACTCTCTGACAGGACACCTCGGGAAATCAGCAGATTTATAAGTATGCCAGAGTGATAAAGGATGCAAAGTTGGGAACTAGAACACCAACTGTGCTCTGCATGGGATACAGAGACCCAGGCATACTGAAGGAAACATTAATCTGTGTATGATTTCTACATTTTAATTCCTATATTTATTCACCAAATATTTACTGGGTGTTAATTAGGTTCCAGGAATTGTTATATAGTTGGTATCTTTTAATGGGAATACACCAGCACTGCTCCAGAGCAGGAGTGGTATCCCTGACCTCCAGGTCTTATCTCAGTTTTCAGCTTATTTGTCCAGCCCAGAGAGCAGGTATCAAAAAATGAAATCACAGCAGGCCTTTAGAAGTCTTTAGAAGCAATAAAAGAGGGAGAGACATAATTCTACAAAGAGAAGTCTGTATCTTTCTCCTTCACAGCTGTGGATAGCCCTCACTGTCTCTACCCCCAGTTTTAATTTTCTCTTCTTCATTCTGCCTCATTTCAGGAAAATGGAATATATGTTACTTTCTATACTTCCTGAATTACATTCACATTTTCAGTTTAAAAAGCAAACCAACTGAACATTTCATATTTTTATCCTGCAACAAAAAACATTTTTGATGCTTCTGTATTTGGGGGGGGGGGGGGGGATAGGTCTATAGTCCTTGAAATTTCTTTCAGAAATTCTCCATTCATTAACTCAGTAAAATAAAATTCTATTTTGACAAGCATAAATATTGCATTAAAAAATAAAACAAAAAACTGTACTTCAAGAAAATAAATATAATCAAAGTTAATAAGGCATAAGTATAAAAGGTAAATATTTCATAAAGTAAATAAAAACCTATCCAAATAATTGTCAACAAAAAATGGAATAGAAATAAAGGCATTCAAAGGAAAAGGGTTATCATCATTTTTTATGCACTGAAAATAAGGATTCTCCACTCCTAAGAACCATTTCTGTGTAGATTGTATCACAGTTACTTATATTTTCCATTTTACAATTTCTCTCTTCAGTAGTTGCTACAAACTGTAAATTATTCAAACACATAATTTCCATAAATATCTTCCTAAAAACACTATATAACCCCCATTATATAAGAATATTACAGTATCTTTTCTTCATCACACAAAAACTATAATAATTATAACTTTTTATTGGTCATCTTTCTACAGAAATTATTAGGATTTAGCCTTACCAGAAATAATATACATTATAAATACAACTTTTAATAAACTACTGACCATCAGACCATTATGTTGTATTTCTAGAACATGATATCACAAATTAAGCCATTAATTCCAAAACAATAGTTTATTAACAAAAAAAGTACAAAGAAGTACAAATAGACATCCTATTTTCCCCCATTATGGTCCACTATCTATCTATCTTTCAGTTCATGGCATGACTTTCTTGAGCTAAAAGAATGGGTAAAACACTTTCTAAAAGGCCCTGAAGAACCATCCACAAACAAATCATTATATATTTAAATTATACAGTCCATGTCAATATTTTAAAAATGTTTTATCTATAGGAGTTGCCATAAAGCCTCTTCCTTTGCAATACACCATGTACCTGAACTGAACAAAAACATCAGGATCAACATCCAAAATTCATGTTTGTCAGACATAGGGAATACCATATCACTAGTAATGTTGGCCTTTAAGGAACAGTTTACAAATGAAAGCTTAGAGGTGTCAAAAAGGATTTTCATAGATATTTACTAAAAACACTTCAAGCCAAAAACAACTTAACTGAACTAAACTGAGGTACATGGAAAACATTCAGCTTAGTTGTTTTTTGCACTGACTAAAATCAAAGCTAATCTTACTGCTTATTTCAATTTTCTTCAAGATTGTTTTCTTTTCAATTTATTTTGTTAAACCTACAGTTATTCCATACTTCTCTACCAGCCCTAGTACTTTCTCTCGGTAATTCCCAATACTTTGTGATTTCTCTCACTAATATCAATATAGATGGAATGATTTAGTAAATTGCCATGTTCAGCAAATAATGCCCAATTTGCTTTTCTGCTATAGCTCATCAAGACAGAACACATGGGATTACTTTACTGATGTTCCTAAAAACCTTGTGTAAAATTTATTCCATTACATTTTTTTTGAATGGTAGCTCAAGTCTTTTAGTCTGAGGAGGGAGACAAGTCAGAGCATTGTATTTTATTTTCTACTTAAAACTATTCTCATAAAGAACATGAGTTCAGTGTTGGACTAGGCTATAATAATAACATTAAAGTGCTACACCAGTGATACATTTTTTTGGGACCTGGAAATTCACATGACCACTCACTAAACATAAAATCATCATTCCACAAAGATTTTATTCACATCAAACTTGCACAGTAGCAAAAAAATCAAAACATAACTAAGCCACATATCAAAGAACAATATACAATAGATTTAAAATTCTCAATGGCATTGGAAAGTATTTCCATAAATAACATTTACAATTCTAGTGTTAGGTCTTTCAAGGTGTCTGAAGCTTCACAGTGCTAGAATTGGTTTTTATCAGAACATGCAAAAATGTGCAACACAATAATCCATATTAATGACACAAAAAAGCACACTAGTTATTTGTCATTCCAGCACGGCCATGCCACTCTATGTTCTAAAAACAAACAAACAACCCCCCAAATCCAGGTCCCATTCATTCTTCAATTATGCCTTTAGTCACTCTGCTTTATTATATTCAAACAGTCACTGTTAGTGCTCTTCACCACGACTTTCAGGTTGACGTCACTCCCTGCCTGCTGGCTGTCAGGACTGGGGGACGCCCCTCTCCCAGACTCACCTTCTTCCGGATGTCTTCATCATTTGCTCCCAGAGAGGCATAGAGCTTGAATGCAGCCTGGCGGAGTTCATGAGCATGTTTTAAGTCGTGATCAAGCTATGGGAGGGGAGAAAAAGATATGTTCCAAGTCAGTCCACAAATTAAATTTTCAATAAAACTAATTGAAAGGAGTTGAAGAAAAACGTGTTTAACAACTATTAACATATCAGTGTTCTCGCTGAATTCCTATTATTTTTGGGTTCTGCTCACATGACTGAGCCCCAGCTGTGTTTGTGTCAGCATGATCTGGAATATACGCTGCCTGCTCTTTGTGAAAGTGAATGCCACAATTTTTGATACCAGCATATCCAAAACCATTGTGAACCTCTGACCCCTAAAAATCCAGTGATCCCAGACGGTAGCCTTAGTGGCATTAACGCGTGCTCATACTGGCTCATTCAAATACTGTCCTCAAAAACAAGACACACTCAGGCCTCGCCAGCCCAGAATAGAGATGATGAGTTGAGTGCTGCTGCAACAGTGTCTTTAGCAGATTTCCCAACATGAGATTAGTGCCAGCCTAATTTCAGCATTTAAAAAACTTTTAGAAACGGGAAACTTGTGAAAATCCTTAAGATTACCATGGTAATCTTAATTTTTACCTATTATAGTTATCTGAGATTTATGTTCAGGGGACATTTTTGATAAACTTATTAAAATTACTTAGTAGTAAAGCATTTAATGCTATCTTTCCACATACATAGCTGGCTTCTAAGTTATTGATTTTTCCACACACCCAATTTATCACCAAACTACCATAACAAGAAAATAGAAGCTTCTTTTCAGGACGATTTCAGTGACTACAAACCAGTAAATATACAAAGCTTACCAATAATGTAAAATTTTATAACTAAGAGGTAAAACTTCTTCATGTAGGTGACTACCACTTTCTCCAAATGAGTTGCCTTCAAAAGGTCGCCCTTATGTAATGATACTAAGTGTTCAAAACATTCTCAGACACTCTTTTAAAACTTCCTAAAGAGCTAAGTGGCATTTTAGCTATAAACCTGACCATCATCTATGGATGAACTAAGAGAATTTGAAGTTAATTGTTACTGTTTGAAGATACGGAAGTGTTTGAAGATGGGGAAATCTAGCTGGAGGACATTTAGAGTAACAACACCACACAAAACAAAACAAACAGAACAAAACAAAAAACCCTGAATCTCATCTGGGCTGGTTCTAAAGGCAATTCTTTTTCTTTTTCTTTTTGTATTTTTCTGAAGTTGGAAACTGGGAGGCAGTTAGACAGACTCCCGCATGCGCCCGACCGGGCCCAGCATGCCCACTAGGGAGCGATGCTCTGCCCATCTGGGGCGTTGCTCTGTTGCAACCAGGGCCATTCTAGCACCTGAGGCAGAGGCCATGGAGCCATCCTCAGCGCCCAGGCCAACTTTGCTCCAATGGAGCCTTGGCTGCAGGAGGGGAAGAGAGAGACGGAGAGGAAGGAAGGGGGAGGGGTGGAGAAGCAGAAGGGCGCTTCTCCTGTATACCCTGGCCGGGAATCGAACCCAGGACTCCTGCACACCAGGCCGACGCTCTACCACTGAGCCAACCGGCCAGGGCCGAAGGCAATTCTTAAAAGCAGTTCTATCATTACCAGCTAGAAGCAGCGGTCATTGGGACTTGGACGTGAGTTGCAAAGTATAGAATTGTGACAACAATTCCAGTGCCATGTGGACTTTTCCTGGAGGTGGACTTTTCCTGGACTCCTGCTCCTTGTGACAGCTCATAACAGACTGAACTGGGGTTGGGTTGCATTTTTCAGGGATTTGGCATGGTGTTGGGGCCAACTTGGACTTGGTGAACATGTTAAGGACACTACTCTTTTAGGGATTCTTGCTGTATTGGCCAAGAGTTTGCTTAAAGGCTTTAATCACTATAAAAAAAAATAGAAGACTGAATAAAGATGATGTGGCACATATACACCATGGTATACTATTCAGCCATAAGAAATGATGACATCGAATCACTTACAACAAAATGGTGGGATCTTGATAACATTATACGGAGTGAAATAAGTAAATCAGAAAAAAACAAGAACTGCAGGATTCCATACATTGGTGGGACATAAAAACGAGACTAAGAGACATGAACAAGAGAGTGGTGGTTACGGGGGGGGGGGGGGAGGAGAGGGGGAAGGGGGAGGGGGAGGGGGGAAGGGGGAAGGGGAGGAGCACAAAGAAAACTAGATAGAAGGTGATGGAGGACAATCTGACTTTGGGTGATGGGTATGCAACATAATTGAATGACAAGATAACCTGGACATGTCTTCTTTGAATATATGTACCCTGATTTATTGATGTCACCCCATTAAAATTAATAAAAATTTATTTATTAATAAAAATATATATAAGTTAAAAAAAAAAAAGAAAGTAAATGCCATCCCTGGCAAGGCTTGTATTGAAAAAAAAATTTCTAGTTTAAATTATTTAAAAGTCATAATATAATGAATGAATAGGGAATTTCCTGGGCACTACAGGGAAATCATGATACTAAATGCTAACTTTTTTCTTAAAAAAAAAAAAAAAGAGCAGTTCTAAAAATATTCTGATCAAAGCAGGCACTGATAGATTATGGGAAAAACCTCCAAATATATAATGAGGAACACTCATTTTGATGTGTAAGCCCTAAAATATTTATTGTAAAAGTTTTAGCTACTTTCTAGTCATAACATATATTAGAATGCCGAGTTAGACTAATATACCATGAAAATCATATATTTATTAACATGTAAGAATTTCTATCTGTGTGTTAAGTATTTATACTTTTATGGTCAGAAACCACTGGATAATCCATCATCAAAAATAAAGTTGACAAAATAAATTAATATTCAAGTTTTGCATTAAAAGATCATTTAAAAAAATTACTATTATTCTAGTTTTACAGTGATGAAAATAAAATGAGAAAACCTTAATAGAAGGGATAATCTACATACTAGTTAAATGATTTGCACATGCCTAGGAAAGAAGTTATTGTAACTGTTTCCTCATTCACACGCTCTATTTGCCCTCCTGGGATGGCCAACTAGGGGTGTTCATGAGGCCATGGTTAGGACTGTCTATGTATCTCTATACCACTGAGACACTGTCAGTGTGAGCAAGCAGCCAGAGGGAAAACAGACAAGGCAGCTGGTTCCATATAACCCATCCCCTCTACTGGAAACACAATCGCACTGAAGGAAGAACAGGCATATAACTTTAATACATAGAGGGTAGTATACATTATCTGGGGCATTGCTCCATTGCAACTGGAGCCATTCTAGCACCTGCGGCGGAGGCGCAGAATGGAGCCTTGGCTGCAGGAGAGGAAGAGAAAGATAGAGAGGAAGGAGGGGGGAAGGGTGGAGAAGCAGATGGGCACTTCTCCTGTGCCCTGACCGGGAATCAAACCCAGGACTTCCACAGGCTGGGCCGACGCTCTACCACTGAGCCAACCAGCCAGGGTGGTAGACATTATTATTACAAACATCAGTGAAGGTATTTAGGCCCTTCCTGAGACAGAGAAAAGATAAACTCTTAATAGCTCATTTTATTTTCAATATTAAATGCCAAATGAACAGCTGTCTACCAGAGGGATTTTTCTGGAACTTAGGGGCGTGGGAGAAGTCAAGAAAACAGTTTTTAAAAACTTACCATTGGGACCACTGGTATCAAAATGCAGTCACATGAAACAGTACTGGTTACTAATTAGGAGGCAATGCTCTACCATGACCTTCTTTTTTTTTTTTTTTTTTTTTTTTAAATTATTTTTGTTTATTCATTTTAGAGGAGAGAGAAAGAGAGAGTAGGGGGGAGGAGCAGGAAGCTTCAACTCCCATATGTGCCTTGACTGGGCAAGCCCAGGGTTTTGAACTGGCGACCTCAGTATTCCAGGTCGACGCTTTTATCCACTGCGCCACCACAGGTCAGGCTACCATGACCTTCTTAAATAAACATTCTCTAACATAATATTTCTCTCTTATGCTTAGAGAAATAGACATGACAAACAGGCCCAGAAAAACAAAGTCGATGGAATATCTACCTATCCTAAGGAATTTATATTTTGAGAAAAAGTTAGCACAATTTGGTCCTTGATGGTAGAGGTTAAATGATACTTTAGCTGTTGCTAGCAGACCCAAAGGACAGTATGAAACTGCAAAAAGGAAAGAGAAGATGGCAAAAGTTAGAAAAGGTGGCAAAACAGAAAGACAGTGATGGAGAGTTAAACAAGGGTTCTCAGTCACACATAACAAAACATCACCCTTGACCTAAAGAATGAGAACAATGCAACAGAGATTCTGGGAACTCGAAAAGGATGAGACAATATTGATATAATGTCAGTAATCAGCTTAGAGAGCAGATGCTACTATTTTGGGGGTTTAGTTGGGAATTAGGGATGCAATTTTTTTCTTTCATAATGATCTTAATAAAAAATTTCTGACAATGAACATGAAACAAATTGGACTCAAGACTCATAAAGCAACATCATCTATGTTACAAAAGGTAAAAGATTCCTTTATTATAAGGGCTTTGAACTATATAATTAGTAATTGGTTCAAAATAGTGAACAGTAAGCAAAACTTTAAAAAATCCCTTTCTTGAACTGCTGAAAAGGAAAAGAGAACATACCCTTTTAATATCAGTGATGGCGCTCACTGAGCTGGGATACTTGAAATAATCAGCAAGCATGGCAATGAGGTGATCAGTAATGCTAGCAATTCTCTGTAGCTCAACATCTGGTTCAATCAGATAGGCGAGTGTCTCAGCTCCTTCCACTCTCTCCTCTAGCAATCTCTCCTTACTGCACATTCGAACCAAACAAGGCAATGTCTGGAAGGTAGTGAAATTAATTATTTGCTTTTTGGTAAAGTCAAAAGCCTGATGGAGAGCATATAGTGATTGAATCAATTCAATTATTTTTATTGGGAGTCATGTTTGTGATCAAATTTTCTATACTTACAGAAAATAAGGTGTTTTTTTAAATGTAAAAATATACAAAATCCAGTGCATATTAATAATTTATGCTGGCACACTAATCATATGAAGTACATTAATACAAACTCTAATTAGACTTTTGTGATCGATAAAACTAAAGCTTTATTGTACAACCTTATAAAAGACATTTCAGAATCCCTAATAAATCATGCCTGATGCTTCTGCACCACGTATGTATTAAATGACATCCAGCAGTTTAATCAGGAAAGATTTTGCCTTAAGAAAAAGTATGCCATTTTTTCCTTAGTGAGTAATATGACTGGGATGGTTTTTATTTTTTATTTGCGGATTAATATCTACAATTGCAACAACAAAAAAAACAAACCTAAAGCTTTAAAATTCAGTGATCTTACCATTAGATTCCATCGGTTTTCCTCTAACACAAGTAATATATATTAATCAGAGTTCCTAGGTTTTCTGAATAGCTCCTTGGAAAGAGTAGTATTTAGTCGTCTAATTTTACTTCTGAGGTCCTTGAAAAATTTTAACACTGGTCTTGGTTGGTTATTTATCTAAATAAGACTCTCAATAAAAATATCCCATGTACTTACTATTTCTAAGGCTAATAAAATAAATCCACTTTAAAGGCTAATGTGGATGTAAAAACTGAAATGTTACAATTATTAGAAGCCTTTCTCAACTACCAGCCAATAGTGCTTTGCTCTTTTCTAAGTCCCCATTATATCTTTACCACAGTTTAGCACTTTATTGCTTCCTGTTGATTTCAGACACATTCAGGCTTTTCAATACAACCCTAGGCTTCCAAGAGGAAAGCCCTGTTCTTATTTTCCTTTGAACAGTTATTAACATTTACCAATACCATAAATTCATATATTACTGAATTTCATGCTCATCACCACCACATGAATAAGAAAAATACTATTAACCTAGCTTACCAATGAGGAAGAAAAGGAGGGTAGAGTAGTTAAAATAATAAAACAAGGTCCTTGCACAGAAGGCCTTAGTACTCTACACAGACTTGTTTACTTAGGGAGCCTCAGATCTAATTAAATTAATTGACTTGCTTCACCAAAGACTAATGTAAACATTAATCTTTTATCTTGGGGTTCATTTTGAATGCTGATAGTGGGAACTCTCACATTCATAAAATGATGCATGAATAATTTACTTACACGTTTCGTTCTTTATAGCTAATAAGACATTCAATGTATTTATACTGTTATTCTTACAATAACCCTGAGGGACAGATGAGCAGAATTACTACCTCCATTTTCATAATTAGGAGTCTGAAGCACCAGAAGAATAGGGTTGTGCCCAAGGTTACCAAGCTAGGGAGTGGTGGCAGTGCTAAAATCAGGTTCCAGGTCTTGAGACTTTTAGGGCTAGGTCTCTTATCTGGGCTTTTCTGACTTCTAGTTGATTTGGACATCAATGATGATGACTGTTTTCATGTATTATTTATTTATTCTTTCTCATTATGCCTTTTGATTATCTGCCATGAGGGTGACATGAAGTCTATCTGCAGAGCTAATGAATAGCTTCCTACAAAATTTGCAAACAAGGAAAATCAAGGGTTAAAATACATTTTCTATTTCACCTGACCTTTACATATTTTTAGTTTCTACATTCTCCTTACACCATATAAATAAAAAAGGTCTGAGAAGGAAAGAATTACTTCACTTTGACTTTCAAAACACAGCTAAACCAGTTTTTAAAAACTATATAAATGGCATCACACTGAAAAGAAAATCATGGTGTTCGCTATTATTTTATTCTATGCACAAAAACTATAGTTACAAATGTGTAAAAAAAACTAGGAATACCAATATTTATATTCAACACTTATATGACTGGATAATTTTCACATGCTTTTAGAGTATTAGTTAGCTCACCTTCAATACAATACAGCTGTCATCTGTCCGAATTGCTCCAGCTCTACACATGTAAGTTAAACTGGAATAAGAGCAGAAAGTAAGTTTTTGCTTGTGTCTTAAAACTTTAAAAGGAAAATTACTGCCTTTCAGATTTTATGGGGGGGAAAAAAAGACAACTACTCTTATTTTAAAGGTTTTGATATTCCCTTATCTGAGGTTCTATTAATTTAATAAAGAAAACTAACTGATAAATAGACACTAAGCCAATTATTAAAAAAAAAAAAAAAAACAGCCCACAAAATTTTTCTAAAAATAAATGGCCTAACAGTTGGATCAAGTTTGAAGCTAGGTCCTGGGCACATCAGAGTTCTTTCTACTTTTCTCTATAAGGTTTTATGTTTTAAATTTTCCATAATAAAAAGAAAACAACATTAAAAATAAAATATAAACTTAACAAAGTAAGTTTAAATGAAGTTGAGATATTTCAGCTTTAACAGCAGAAATATCACAGAAGCAGCCTTTAACTTCTAACACTTATAGGTATCCATAAGAAATAAAGCAACTATTCAGAGGTTACTGGTAGTGGCTTTAAGAATTACACAATAGCCTGACCAGGTGGTGGCGCAGTGGATAAAGCATTGGACTGGGATGCGGCGGACCCAGATTTGAGAACCCGAGGTCGCCAGCTTGAGCGTGGACTCATCTGGTTTGAGCAAAAGCTCACTAGCTTGGACCCGGGTTCGCTGGCTTGAGCAAGGGTTACTCCGTCTGCTGAAGGCCCATGATCAGGGCATATATGGGAAAGAAATCAATGAACAACTAAGGTGTCGCAATGAAAAACTGATGATTGATGCTTCTTATCTCTCTCCATTCCTGTCTGTCTGTCCCTATCTGTCCCTCTCTCTAATTCTCTGTCTCTGTAAAAAAAAAAAAAAAAGACAATAATTTACTTCTATTGAAAAACAATTTACCTTCACAATAATATCTAGCTTTGAATAAGAATAAAATTTCAAAAAAAGAAAAACATTACTTTGTATTACCTAAGCAGGTAATGAACATTAAGCACTTTAGAAACTTTAATTAATGACTTTCCTTTTTCAATTAGATTCCTTTAGTAAGCTGGGTGAAACCCTCCCCCACCCCCTACCTCCATGTTCTGGCTTCTAAGAAATGCTAAAACAAATCAGTAAAATTATTTTTATTTATATTGTAGAGGGCTGAATTCTTAATAGCTGTTATCATTATCTTAAGGCTTGTTGCCCCATTGTTTTTTAAAATCAGTTCTATGATAGGATTACCTTACTTACAAGAAGCAAATGCTTTTGAAGTTAAGACCAAAAGGAAACAAACAAAAAATATAATATAAACAAAAAATAAACAATTCATGGTTCATAAGTATTTCGCTGAAAATTCTTCATTCTCATCAAAATATTAGAAAGTCATAGACTCTTAAATAATGAATCCAAACAATTCATTTAGTAGAGAACCCTATACAATAGGTGTTCAATCTATCTGTTAATGCACTGATAATTACAGAATTAGCATATATTGAAGGCTTATATGAACCAGGAATTATGCTAATAAGAACTATATTATAAACTATTACATCTCTGTGAGGATTTTTAGTTTTGTTTTTCATAAAATAAGGAAACCATTCTTTGAAATTGTGCCATTATTATCAACTTCAACTAATTCTCACTCCATGTTTCTGTATGTTTATATTTTCCTTGCCTAATACTTTTAGCATTTAGTATATGTGTTGGTTAATTCTCATCTAATTCTGTATCATTTCAACTGAAATATAGGAAGGAAATGTAATTAAGTAATTTTATGTAGGCAGTCTCAGATGTTATATGAAATTTCCTGTGCTGCATGCTATTGAATAAACAGAGTAAAAACTCACATCCATTCCAGAAAATGTGAAACAACCCAAGACTTTCAAAATTCAAGATCCCAAAACAGGATGGGGATTGAAATTAAACTAATCCATCTATCCAAAAATGCTTTAAGATATTGATAAAGCACTATCTCTCTTCCCACACTGTCTTGACTTTTACCATTTTGCTGATGTTAGCTGCATCTCAATAGGCTTATCCCTCTGTAACATCTTCACAAAAATTTGTGGTAACAATTCTCCATCAACCAAAACTAGAAACAAAGCAAACAAAAAGAATTAAGGAATTCTATAAATCTACAAAGTTTATAAATTAAATCATACATGTGCCACTGAAAGTTCCAGCCTACCATTTACCAGGGTCATCGATACCTGGGGGTTTTCAAAAGCTAAAACTGAGAAGCATTTCAGTGCCTGCATTCGAACCTGTAAAAAATTAAATGAACAAATTTATTTAAAGTTTGTAGATATGAATTTGAATGTCTTAGAAATAATGTCTGAAAAAATAACTTAAATCTGCTAAAGAACTAAAGAAAGGACTTAAGGGAATAGAAAAAGATCTATATATCTGAAGAGTGCAGTGAGTTAAAATTAATTGTAAAAGAATAAAATTAATCATGAAGTAAAGGAAAAGCTAAAACAGCAAAGTAGAAATAATATCTAACTAAATAAATCCCTAATCAACTTTAAAAAAACACTATAAAAATACAATATTGGTAAGGCAAAGGGAACTTAATAACAATTATCAACTGCCTTTCAAGTGGGACATTTCTTCCCAAACTACAAAAAACAGACACCTGGGGGGGGGGGGGGGGGAGTAGCTCGTACTTCTATATGGGATGAGTGAAAGTGGGGAAAAGAGGAAACAAAGTTATAATCAAAGTTTGAAAAGGACTAAACTAATTTAACTCTTAAAACACCTATAAATTGTGTTACTATTCTTTAATACTAGTCTGGGATGACACCACCAGCCCAAAGTCTTGACCACATACAACGTATTTTTACATTTGTAGGAGACCCTATGAGAGCTGTTATTCAGTTTTTCTGTAGTTTTCACAAATGATCTAATCCTTATTTGCAAGCCTGAGTCCACATTTCAGGTTCTTATGTGTGGAACCTGGGACTGGCAGAATGGTAGTTGAGGTATGAAGAAACACTTGGGCAATACTTCTAACCCTGTGACCTCTTCACCAAGAGTGAATTTAGAGCATCTGAGGTAGGAAAATATACATAATATCAGCAGGCTGTAATAAAGCTAAGGACCAAAAGAGCAGGCTAGGGTCAGCACATGTGGATGGGAGACTAAATGACAGCTTCTCTGCTCTTCAGGGAACTCTGGTACACTCAGCTCTAATGTGACACAATAAGGACAATGTTCCAATCTTTGCTAATAATTTGCTGGCTGAACAACAAAAAAATGTCCAAAGTCTTAGCTAAATGCCTGATAATACATCATGATGACACTTATATAGAAAAGACAATAAAGAAAATCTAATTAACAAATCTGAAAACTCTTAACGTTTTAACTCAAAATATACTGCTCACAAAAATTAGGAAGTATTTCAAAATGAATACGAAGCGATAACGTATCCCCAATTTTTGTGAGCAGTGTACACGACAGAATATATTTTAAATGTTGATGTATATGTGGGTATATGCTGTAAGTCTGAGTCACTGGGGCTAACTAAGGCTCTCAAATATGGAATCCAAAGTCTTTCCTGATACAGCAAGCCAGTGCTCCCACAGACTTCAAGGCATTAGCTTTGGCATGGACATCTAATTGGAAGAGATTAATGATCACAAGTGAAAATCAATAGCAACTTATGCCACAAACCATATCCTAAAAAAAATGGAAAGGCAAGGGCAGTTTTTTTAAAAAAAACAACAAATTCTGTAAGTGATACAATACTCCATAACATTTTACTGATAAAATACTACTCTTGATCATAATAGCTATCAAAAGAGCAATAAAATATGTGGGTCTCTCTCTATAGCAAGATTCTAGAAATCAAAATAAAGTATAAAAATCTGGACATAATTTTGAACATCTTACTTTGTAAGATACTGAGGTTAGTAGGTGAGCAATATTCTGAACTGCACCATGGTTAAATAAAATTGTTTGATGATCTGGACCCTGCAAGAAAAGAGAATATAGTAATACATTAAAAAGAGCAATGATTCATTTCAATAAAACATTTACTTAAAGGTAGAAAACCACACTCAATACAATGCAGAATTCTCAGTTACCTTTCTCTTGTATAACTCATCCTCTAAAAAGCAGAGTGGATACTATTTTTAGTCCTGCAAGGGACT
Source organism: Saccopteryx bilineata (assembly GCF_036850765.1). Taxonomy (NCBI): domain Eukaryota; kingdom Metazoa; phylum Chordata; class Mammalia; order Chiroptera; family Emballonuridae; genus Saccopteryx; species Saccopteryx bilineata. Next base: position 44,325,548 of record NC_089499.1, on the reverse strand, counting down.
GCCATATCCTATCTCACTCCAGTTCTATACAGTTACTGCCTCCCTACCTCCCCAATAAGGAAGAGGCACAGAAGCTAACCTGGCACAGGCCCTTTGCAATTCTTAAATAGACACCATCACAGCAGCAGAACCACTATGAATTCTGTATTTCATGGGCACACTCTCACCCTATGCCCACAGGAGAGAAACAGTGTTGTCATTTTTATAACTTAAGACTGGTGAACTAGTGAGGAGATCTCTAAAATTAAATATATAATTGCAAGAAGAACTGGAGCAGAGACTAATCTCCACCCACAGGAAGTGTGAATAATGGATGGTGGGAAACACAACACTCCACAACTGAGATGTGAATAAGGTGTTTAGTTTGTTTTATCTCATTTTTTTTCTTAAATTTACTACTTCTTAGAATAGAAAAATGAAAAAATAGGAAAATTCAGGTATTTTATTTTTCATCAACCATTTTCTACTAATCAATTTACTTGAGATCTTTAAAGTAGCAGAAGCTAAGATATTAATGCAAGGCTTCGAATTTGCCACAGTTTTTATTCATTATTTTTATGTCCCACCCACGCACCCACCTACCCATTCAAACAATGAAAAGTCAATTAAAGCCAAGGCAGGGTAGTATGTCATGCTTATAGTTATGCAGAAGAGGAAAACAGCACTGAACGGTAGACTACCTGTCCGGGTTTGCCACAGGAAACCCAATACTAGTCTAGAGAAAAGCTCTCGGACCAATTTCTCCAACCCATTGTTTAGCCAAGTAACAACTACCTTACAGGTGCTCATTCCTTCTTGGACCAAAATATCTATCACTTGAAGAGGGGAGATTAGCATTCATACTTCTGAATAACAAAACAGCCATATTCTATTTTATAGGTAATAATTCCCTAAACATTTTATATACTATTAAAAGGGTCCCTATAAAAAAAAACCAAAAAAATTTTCAGTAATTTCTCTTTTAATTTCTGTACATTTCCTAACTCCTAATTTCTTATTTTTAATCACTATATGATATTCCAGTTTACTAAAACAAACCCTAATTACTTATTTTAGGTAGTTTCTAATGTCTCACTAATATAAATAATGTTTTGTTAAATTTTATTAAAGCTGCATCTCAGTGAAGATCCTTGAGGAATGAGGATAAATTCCCAGAGCACAACTGCTTGATATATGTATCACTATGTATTCCTCCAGAATAGCGCAAACTTGCCCTTGTAACTTAAAATACTGTCACTCTCAGGACACAGGCTGATAGTATGCTGTCTTCCTACCTCATTCTTATCCATACACCCACAATCATAATCAAAGGTACTACTCTTTATTTGCCATGTGCTGGACACTGTTCTGAATGCTTTACTTGAATTATCTCATTTGAAACACAGGAGTCTCTGGTTAATTCATTATAAAGATAATGGTGGAGACTCTACTGGGGGAGCCAAGAAAAAGAAGGGTCCCCTAAGAATCTGAGCCATTGTTTCCTTACCTAGTAATAAGTAAATAACTAGAATAAATTGTGAAGATCAGCCTAAAATAGCCTTGGCTGACACATCAGCATACTAAGAATTTTTGCCTTTCTTATAAATTTTAACATCCCAATTTAAATACTGGCAGTGCTTAGCAGAATAGCTAAGTAGCAGGGTGCTGCCTCCACCCCTTGTACCTCACTGTCTTTCTACCACTGCATTCGCCAATCCGTTCCCCTGCTTTGAGGTAACTAATAGATTTTTTTAATATCTGGCAAGACATTATATAATGAATACATAAGTATATTCTTTCCCATTTTATGTATGTTTATTTATACTATATATAGTACTATATATACTATAAATATATATTTAATATATAGAATTATACATATATAATGTACTGTTTAAGTATAAATTTTACATTATATATATAGTCTTAAACCTTTTGTTTCTTTTATAATCTATCTCAAAAATCACTCATATCAGTACATAAAGAGCTTTCTTCTTTCTTTTCATGGCCTTATTCATCCTTATTCCATTGGATAAATGCCCCATACTTTAACTAGTACTCTATAGTTAGACATGTATCTATTATAAACATCACTTCAATGAATATCCAGATGCAAGTATCTTTTTTTCTTCCCCCCTAAGAGCTGGATCATCTATAGAATATCTTTATTGGTGGAGTTACGTTTATAAATGATGGCAAGATCAAGTGCAATGCAATTCTCTAAATAAAATGTTTCCCACCGTTAACAAGATAAATCGTAATGCCCTCATGATCTTAAACTCCAAAAGACAGGTCTCAGAAATTTGTGTAACTACTTAAGAAATGACAATAGTTTAGAAGTTAGAGCTCCAATTAATATTATTACTAGCCTTTTTTGCTCCTTAATAAATCAGGGAGAAAAAATTTCAAAGATATAATTATGATTAGCCTATAATACAAATACTTTTTGTAATCTCTTTTTCTGTTTTCTTTCTCCAAAGTATGTAAATTTATTTAATACAACCCGGTATATGCATATTTGTGAATGAGTCTTAAAATTCCATTATAAATCTTATATGTAAACTTAACAACATGAAAATAAAAGGTTTTTATAATTAATGACAATAGAAGTCATCATATTGTTAGTGTCTCAGTAGAGAAATTAATATTGTATTTTAGGCTATTTCTATTGTCATTGGGTTTATAAATACTACAATGTTTCCCAAGGTCTAGTTAGATCTCAGAATACTTGAATTTGGTCACTTACTTACTATGGCAAATGCTCAACACTCATTATCAGGCTAAGAGAAAGCTGAGTTAAGATGAATTTCCCTACTATCTTCAATTCTATTAATGGCATGAGGGTGCCTGTAAACTCTTGCTCAGCGTAAGTTTCTCTCCAGCACAAGAACTAGTGATTTAATGGTACTGTATTCCTTTATCCGTAATTTCAATTAAAACAGCACTGAGAAGTTTCAGATGAGCAAGCCTAAAAGTGGTGCAAAGTTTCTAATGAATAATTCTAAAAATGATTTGAGTAACTTCAGGAATGGGATTATTTAAACTTCTCATAATTTAACAAAATTTGACATGTAGTAGTTATATACGTCCAGGCCCAATTTTCAGTGCCCTTTTGGGACTGCTGTCGTTATAACTAGTACATTCAGTTCTCGACCACTCAGGTATAGATGCTCAAAGATTTTTAATGATGCACAGAGTCTGGAGTATCCTTTTCTATCTACCAGGCTGACTACAAGCATAGCATCATTTCATTGTTGGAAGATTCTAGACCCTGTTAGTTTAGCTCATTCTCAGTAAATGAATTGCAACAAAAGTGATGCTTTTTCTCGAAACATTTCTTTGCCCAACTCAAAAGATTAAGGGATCACCTGACATCCCTGGTCCTATGAGTCAGCTTACACACTGTCAGAGCAATCTGGGAAAAGAAACTGCAAAGAGTTTTGACAAAAATCTTAAATTCTAAATGTCTTAATAAAATTAAGTAGGCTGTGATATTCCTCTAGAATTTGGGAAGAGATTTAAACATTTAAATTATAATCGATAGTTTTTCAGGAACCAAATTATTTAATTTTCATTTATTTGGAAATAAGTTGTAAACTGTGATCTTGCTCATTTAGTATGTAGCTGTTCACTTCCCTTTCTCTTCTTTCCTAGTTTCCCAAACTTTCCAATTTGTATTTCTATTATAAATGACAGGTGAGCAATGTTGTCCTGAAAAACTTATAGAATCATCAGATGATAAACAATTACTCAGTAAGAAGTTATCAAATATGTAAAAACTATGAAAGATCTCAAATAATCACCCACTGTTATTAAAAGAGTACACTCAATGTGTAAACTATGAAGCAAAATAAGTAGCACTTCATAGTACTCTTCAGGTTTGGTTCAGGTTAACTTATAAATTTCTCTCAACAAAGAACAGAAGAATCTCTCATTTCTGCTTGTCTGAGATCACTTAAAATATAATTTCCAACAATGTGCAAACTGAATGGGGAAACAGTGATGATCATCCACTGCTGGTAGCAGTAGAAAATGGTACAAACTCTATACAAGATAATATATGGTAAAGTTACATTACAATGCACAAAATGCACACACTATTTGACCCAGCAATTCCATTTCTTATAAGGTATCTTACATACAAGGTATTTATTTAAAATAATATAAGACAGCAAACAAGCTAAATGTCCAACAATAGAGGATTGGGTAAATAAATTACTGTACATTATACAGTAAAATACTATATGGCCGTTTATAAAAATAAGAATGAAGGGGCTCCTTATGTACTGATATGGAATAGTCTTCGAAATGTGTTAAGTGTAAAACACAAGGTGCAGAGAAAGTGAATATGGTATACTTTCTTTTATGTCAAAAAAAGAGGCAGGGGATATGTGCATAGATCTGCTTATATGTATAGATTATCTCTGGGAGGATACACAAAGAAGGCACATCTCCTGAGGGCATATAAGACTTTACATTACAGAACATATTTACTCCGGTTCTTACTTTACAGCAGTGTGAGAAGATCTGACAGATGTACTCCTGGGTGTAGCGGGACCTGCTAAGCAGTGCCATGAGGTGTGGTATCACCGTAGCATCCTAGAGTTGAAGGGAAGGAGAGCACATCAACAAGGAGCTTAGGCACTGCAGAGTACCTCTAACAAACTATTTCCACGAGCAGGTACTGATACAAGCCTCTTATCTTAATGCAGAAAGTCAAGTCTACTTACGGAACACAATAAAACAAAAGCAACACATCAAAACTGGGAAAAGGATAAGGAGAAGAGCTTTAATATTCATTCTAGACAATAAAATACAAGAAAAGAAAATTCTCAATTTCTTTCCCATAAACAGCCTACATTCCTACAGTAATGCAAAATCATTTCAGTAAGACTTGACAGAAATCTGTTCTGAAACCTAATCTGAGGTAACTGGTAAGATATACAATAATAAATAGCTTATCAAGAAGAATTACTGCATAAAACTTGGCAATTATGACCTCTGAGTTGTTATGGGAGGTATCGGTAATCAGTAAGAATCTCTCATAACGATTATACTTAGCTAATTTCAGCCTCCACAATAGCAGCTTCTCACAGCGTACACTCTACCTATTGCTGACATTTAGCAACATACAAGATCATACAGAAGATTAGAATCCACCCAACCCGCTGCAGGGCTCTCCAAGAATCTCCTTTTGTTCAGAATGTGAAAGGAATTAAAGTTGGAAGGGATTTGAAATGAACCACAGGTGCAAAGGAACTATGCTCAAGCATCCTTGTCAATGCTGTCATGAGTCCTAGAGCCATGCTTCTCAAGGATGAATGTATATGCAAATTCCCAGAGGAGATTCTTGTGCAGATTATGACTCTGTAGGTTTGGAGTAGGGCCTAAGATTCTAAGTAGCTCCTAAATGTGGCCAATGCTGCTGGTCCATAGACCACACTTTGACAAAAGACAACTGAAGGCAAAGAAGAAAACTAAAAAATCATACTGCTGGAATGAACAAGATTTGGGGGTTTTCTTAGAAATAGAGGATATATAAAAACTAACATATATAAACTAAGATATACAGAAACTAAGTAGTAAAAACCAAGGCTGTTGATTGCCTACAAGTAGAATCTTTTCCCCTTGCTTGTTAGTATAACCTTCTATGTCATCACAAGAAGTTTAAAAACAAAATGAAAAACTTAGAAAACCTCAAAGAAAGTCGGGTACTTAATGCATAGAAGGAAAAGGAAGAGAGAAGATGAGGATGTCAACTACCCGTCTATTTTACTGGGCGGCTGGAAGGAAAAGGAAAACAGTGGTTCCATTGGCAGAAGACAGGGATGTGGGCAGCAGCTAAGATAGATCAGGCAACTGAGAGGAAGATAAAAAAGCCTCTACTAGGCCCCTAAAACCATTTCCACCTCCTTCCTTTGCTCCACTGCTCTTAACCCTCAGTTTTCCTGTTACAACAGCCCCTTTCACATTTCTTCACACCTGCCTCCCTTTCTGCCACTTCTGTTACATATCTGCAGTTTACTGTTCAGTAAACAAGCAAAGAATAGTTTTAATTTGCCCAAAGTCACCCAATGGATAAATGGGATTTTAAACTAGATATTCTGCCCTCTGTCTTGAGTTTAGCGCCTGAGCTGCTCCAGCAGCTGGCTCTATACCATTCCTCTCACAAACTGCAGTTAATTACAACTGAAACACTACTCTCTGTTATTATACTATACGACACTTTTCATGGATTCTCTGTTGTCTATCAGGCATAAAATTGAGATGCTTCATGTTCTTTCTGTGAAAGTTATTCAATGTCCCTGGGTCTTAACTTTTCTCATGTAAAAAGTTATGTTAGCATCGACCAAAGTCTTCCAAATTATGTACCATGACTCATTACTGAGTTATAAAATCAGTTTAGAATGTGAGGAGGAAGAAGTTAAAATGGCTAGCTAGTACCCAATTCTCCTTTTATTACTACTGACTGGGCTATTGGTTGAGGTGAAACCTCTAGGGTAGTGATTTTCGACCTTTTTCATCTCATGGCACACATAAACTAATTACCAAAATTCTGTGGCACACCAAAAATATATATACAATATGTTTTGCCAATCTACAAAAAAAGAATAGGTATAATTTTGATTCATTCACATCAGATCACTATTATGTTAGCCGTTGTCATTTTTTTTATTTGACAGTCTAAGGGAAAAAAGGTCAGTGCCCCTGACTAAATAGTCAGTGTTGCATGTTTTAAAAATTCTTGCAGCACACTGGTTGAAAATCGTTGTTCTAGGGTAAAGAAGGCTAATGGCTGGTTTAACCTCCTTGAAAACAAGAACAATAGGACCTTAGGAAAACAGGCTGATATTTACTAGCAGAAGAGTTGTGTGAAATGCTTTAAGAAGAATGTAACCTAACCAATTTAGGACTGCTTACGTATGATACCAGTGGTTCTTAGAGTGGTCCAAGGACCAGCAGCATCTAAATTACTTGGAAACTTGCTAGAAATGCATATTCTCAGGCCCTACTCCAGACTCACTGAATCAGAAACTCTAGAGTTAAGGTCCAGCAGTCTGGGTTTAACAAGCCGTCCAGGCAATTCTGGCACATGCTCAAATTTGAGAATCACTGTAGTAAAGAATTTAAAGATTCATGAGGTGAGGCTCCCTGAAGAATGTCACACAAATCTGGTTTGAGATGACTCACAAATGTCTCTTACAATACTTATGTATCACTTGCAGCCAGAGGAACATGTAGCTGATGAAGGAGCCAGGTGACACAGCCCCTCTCCCCGACTGTTTTGCCTATGCCTCTTGATTGCTTGTTCTTGAAATATTTGTAAAGCATGATTCTGGGCAAGATCTCGGATTCATATGTGTACCACATTGACATTCTATTTCTTTGTGTTAGCTCAGAGAATTCCAATCAGCATGTTTTTAAAATAAAAAATGATATAATAGATACCAGAGGACATCCAATTTATGGAATTGTTTTGTGAAGACAGCCTGAAGATTCTCTCTCATTCTCTCTCTCCCACACACACAAATCCACACATATGCAGTGTAGCAATGGAAAATATATTTTAAAAAATTGTTTTAAATTAATGATTTTTGCCCTAGCCAGCTGACTCAGTGGTAGAGTGTTGACTCGGCATATGAATGTCCCAGGTTCGATTCCCGATCAGGGCACACAGGAGAACTGACTATCTGCTCTCCACCCCTTCCCCTCCCTTTCTTTCTTTCTTTGTCTCCCTCTCTCTCCCTTCTCCTCCCACAGCTATTGCTCAACTGGCTCGAGCGACTTGGCCCTGAGCGCTGAGGATGGCTCCATTGCCTCCACCTAAGGCGCTAAAAAAAATGGCTCGGCTGCTGAGCAGCGGAGTGGCAGCCTCAGATGAGCAGAACATCACCCCCTGGTGGGCTTGCTGGGTGGATCCCAGTCTGGGTGCATACGAGAGTCTTTCTGCCTCCCCTACTCTCACACACACACACAAAAAAGTTATTGATTTTATAGAAAAAGGAAGCGAGAGGAGGAGAAGGGAGGGAGGGTAGGGAGGAGAGAGAGAGAGATCCATTTGTTGTTCCACTTATCTATGCATTCACTAGATGATTCTTTTAATGTGCCTTGATCAGGGGTCAAACCCTCAGCCTTGATATACTGAGACGATACTGTAACCAACTGAGCTGCCTTGCCAGGGCTGGATAATATATTTCTTACTATGGATTGTAGATAAGGGTATTTGAAAAATATTGGCCTGGATAATTTTCATTAAGAAGGTCCTATGTAATCAACAGATAGTAACACCCCTTGATAATCCCTGAGGTTTGTGAAAATTACATCTTTTCTGATTCTAGCCTAGCAAGTAAGCCTCTTGCAAGCTGATTGTACTTCACCTTTCTTCACATATTTTTCTTTCTTTCTTCTTTTTGGAGAGAGAGACAGGTTGAGAGAGAGAAGAGAAGCCTCAACTTGTAGTTCTGTCACTTTAGCTGTTGATTAATTGATTCTCATATGTACCTTGACTGGGGGCAGGTGGCTCAAGCCAAGCCAGTGATCCCTTGCTCAAGCCAACAACCTTGGGCTTCAAGCCAGCAACCTTGGGATCATGTTGATGATCCCGCACTCAAGCTGGTAACCCCAAGCTCAAGCCAGTGACCCCAGGCTCAAGCTGGATGAGCCTGTACTCCAGCAGGCGACACTGGGGTTTCAAACCTGGGACCTCAGAGTTCCAGGTCGACACACTGCCCCACCACCACTCACGCTCACCTTTCCAACAGAGACTAATACTGCTGCTCTTCCTACATTAGACTCTCCTACCCAACATCTTGCATACTTTCTTACACAGATATTTCCTAGACTGGTCACTTTACTCTCTAAATTATATCTATTATTCAAGACCCAGGTCAAATTCTAGCTTCTCTATAACATCTTCTCTGCTGGATTTAACCTAGAGTGAGAACTCCCTATCACTCATTTAGCATTAAATACAGTGTGTCCGTAAAGTCATGGTGCACTTTTGACCGGTCACAGGAAAGCAACAAAAGACGATAGAAATGTGAAATCTGCACCAAATAAAAGGAAAACCCTCCCAGTTTCTGTAGGATGATATGGCAGCATGTGCGCATGCGCAGATGATGACATAACACCGTGTATACAGAGGAGCAGCCCACAGCCATGCCAGTCGAGATGTGGACGGTACAGAGGAAAGTTCAGTGTGTTCTGTGGCTTGCTAAATTTGAATCCATGACCAGAGTGCAACGAGAATATCGGCACGTTTATAATGAAGCGCCACCACATAGGAATAACATTACTCAGTGGAAGAAGCAGTTGAAGGAAACCGGCAGTTTGGTGGAGAAACCCCGTTCTGGTAGGCCATCAGTCAGTGACAAGTCTGTAGAGGCTATACGGGATAGCTACCTAAGGAGCCCTAAAAAATCTGTGCGTGAGCCCACATCAAACTGCACTGAATAGGTATGAAACTGGGAGAGTTTTCCTTTTATTTGGTACAGATTTCACATTTCTGTTGTCTTTTGTTGCTTTCCTGTGACCAGTCAAAAGTGCACCATGACTTTAGGGACACACTGTATATTGCTGTAACTCTTGTATATAGTAAGAGATAAAAATGAGTCTTAAACAATTTTTTTTTTAACAGAGACAGAGAGAGAGTCAGAGAGAGGGACAGATAGGGACAGACAGACAGGAACGGAGAGAGATGAGAAGCATCAATCATCAGTTTCTCGTTGTGGCACTTTAGTTGTTCACTGATTGCTTTCTCATATGTGCCTTGACCAAGGGGCTTCAGCAGACCGAGTAACCTCTTGCTCAAGCCAGTGACCTTGGGTCCAAGCTGGTGAGCTTTGCTCAAACCAGATGAGCTCACGCTCAAGCTGGCGACCTCGGAGTCTCAAACCTGGGTCCTCCGCATCCCAGTCTGATGCTCTATCCACTGTGCCACCGCCTGGTCAGGCGAGATAAAAATGAGTCTTAAAAAAACCCAGCTTATCAATTCCTCAAAGTCTGAGACCATCTTTCACTTCTTTACAAAACCTAGATCATTTGATATTTACAAATTAGCAAGAACTCAAGTACTTCAAGACTTTTTAAAAATAATGTAACACAGTTTAGCCTTGAGATGCTAAGCAAATTAGAAGCATGATGGTAGTGAAATTTAACTGATGATTCAAAAACATCTAAACTCACTGTATACAATAACTCCTCTGGAGTGACAGGACTGGTAAAGATGGTGCGCAGGCATCGGAGGCAAGCTTCGATGAACTTCAGGTCTGGGGACAATAGTCCTATTAATAGAAAATAGATTTGAGGCTCATCTTTTCAGCTCCTTGTTAAAATTGCAACTGAGTCTAATTCTTATTTGTACAAAAATGACTTCCCTACATACCTTGTAGTAAGGCAGGGATAATATGGCAATCTAGTAGAGACTTGACATTGTTTTCAGTACCCATAGCAAGACTTCCCAATACAACTGCACATTCTGTTTTCAGCTCTGTACTTGAGGTTTCTTGCTGAAGCAAGTACAACAATCTAAAAATAAGGAATTTGGTAAACAGAAGAGACTAAAAACTTAAGCAAAAGTAAATTAGCTAAAAGTAACGTGCCAAAAAATGGTTACCAATGCAATGCACATACTAAAAATACAGTTTGTAAGATGATAGAGGGTAGAAAATGGTCATTTGTTTTATCAGTTACAAATTTAATAATGAAATATCTAGAAAAAATTGAAAGATTTTCTTCATTTTGAGCAAAAAAACTATCTCAAGAGTTTATCAGAACTACAAAATCTGATAGGTATAGAACATAATCTGAAAGTTGTCCAGAGTGGTCTCTATAGCAACAGCAACACCCAGTCCATATTATCTGCGAGTTCAGAATATGAAGACAATCAATGCCAAGTGTTGCTGGGTCTTACACTGACTAGAAATGGACCTTGAATTAGCAGAAATCAAAGATGTCTAATCTAGAGGTAATATTCAGAGGACTTGTGAGAAGCTATTCAAGCAAGAGAGAACCTCTTCTCTCAACAATTCTCCCATTTGGGAAGTCACGGAATCCTCCTATTTCCATTCCAGCCCCTCCTGCTAATTAACTACTCTCCAAATTCTAATCACTCATCACTATGACCATCTCCCTTATTCTAAGGCAGAATTTTCATGCTCCCTAAAGCATATTTATGTACTGAACACTAACCCCCTAAAAAAGGCTACTGAGTGCTTTATGGTTACCAAAGTACATATTTGAAGTTAGTCATGATAAATACAATACAACCATTGACCTCATATCAAAAAATAAAAAAGGCCCTGGCCAGTTGGCTCAGTGGTAGAGCGTCGGCCTGGCGTGCAGGAGTCCTGGGTTCAATTCCCAGCCAGGGTACACAGGAGAAGCGCCCATCTGCTTCTCCACCCCTCCCCCTCTCCTTCCCCTCTGTCTCTCTCTTCCCTTCCCACAGCCAAGGCTCAATTGGAGCAAAGTTGGCCTGGGTGCTAAAGATGGCTCCATGGCCTCTACCTCAGGCACTAGAATGGCTCTGGTTGCAACAGAGCAACGCCCCGGATGGGCGGAGCATCGCCCCCTGGTGGGCATGCAGGGTGGATCCTGGTCGGGCACGTGTGGGAGTCTGTCTGACTGCCTCCCCATTTCCAACTTCAGAAAATACAAAAAAGGGGGAAAAAAGATAAAAAAGAACAGAAAAAAATCAAAAACATTTAATATTTCTGAATGAAAAACTTATAGCAACTGCACATAAATTTAGTTCTGAGTAGCAAAGGCAAATAGAAAGTAACACAACTGTCGTTATCTGCCAAAAGTAAGCTTGTTTATTTACAGAAGAAATCAAATTTTCTCTTAACTTAAAAAACAGCAAATTTAAAAAATTTTAAAAAGAAAAGCAGAATTAAAAACCAACTAGTTTCTTTCTCTCTCTTTTTTTAATTCATAAAAAGACTTTTGAGAATCCTGAGAAACTGTCATCTAATCATACAAAAGCTGCCAGGGCTCTGAGTAGATAGGGGAGAATGAATCAAGGCTGGTGTCTCCCTACCCAATATATCCTTTTATTGCAGGGTCAATGACCTTCCTGAATTTCCAAAAAGTCATCATACATTCATTTCATAGTCCATTCTCTGGCACTTCAATTTGTTTTCTTTTTTTTTTACAGATGCTTCATATAACTTAAGACATTTATTTAGAAAATTAAGAGGCTTTTCAAAAAAGGATAGGCGAGGCCCTGGCCGGTTGGCTCAGTGGTAGAGCATCGGCCTGGCGTGCAGGAGTTCCGGGTTCAATTCCCGGCCAGGGCACACAGGAGAAGCGCCCATCTGCTTCTCCACCCCTCCCCCTCTCCTTCCTCTCTGTCTCTCTCTTTCCCTCCTGCAGCCAAGGCTCCATTGGAGCAAAGTTGGCCCAGGTGCTGAGGATGGCTCTGTGGCCTCTGCCTCAGGAGCTAGAATGGCTCTGGTTGCAACAGAGCGACGCCCCAGATAGGCAGAGCATCGCCCCCTGGTGGGCATGCCAGGTGGATCCCGGTCGGGCGCATGCGGGAGTCTGTCTGACTGCCTCCCCGTTTCCAACTTCAGAAAAATACAAAAAAAAAAAAAAAGGATAGGCAATACAGGAAAAATAATGATTAGTCTTATGGTTGAGAATGAGAAATACATTAGCATTAGTATGAATAGCAGAAAAGAGAATGATAGCAAACATACCTTGGAACAGCTCCTAAAACAATGAGATTGGCTTTCTGCTTATTGTTTCCAATTACAGCATTTTTCATGTCTCTGAATTAAGAAGAGAAAAGGGTAGGGTATACTGAGACGTCACAGAAAATAATCAAACATAAATTCATTCCACTTTATCTTTATTATGCAACATCTTGGATTGGCAAGTATAGAAGTTAGTGGCAAAGTCAAAGTATTGACCCATTTCCCCCTGGAATGCCAAAGAGAAGCAGATGGAATGGGTGCTGAACGCACCTGGGAGTTGTAAAATGGGAGGGTTGTGGAGTGGGGGAAGTAGGAGACACCCTGAGGACTTGCAAAAGACCTCCAATACAAAGAGAAGCTGAGTTCTTCAGAAAAGGCCACCAAACCCTGAATATAAAGAAATACAGACCACCTTCTCACTCACAGAGCTGAAATAGAGAGTAAAAGCAACCAGCCCACGGGACATATCTGACCTTGTTTCAGGGAGAATGACTTTGTTCACTCTTTTCCCTGACTTCTTTTGGACTGAATATTTCTTATGATTCTACTTTATCTCCTTTATTGCCTTATTAGCTGCACCCCTTTAAGTTTTGTTCTGTTGTTTTTCAGTGGTTGCTTTACAGTCTGCAATGTGCACAGCTCAACAATCTTCAAGGGATATTATTCCTATTTCATGTGTAAGAGCACTGCAAGTATAATATAAATATTTGCATTTCCTCATCCATTCTTTGTGCTGCTACTGTCACACATTTTAAAATTAAATAAAAACATTGTAATTACTATTTCTACTTAAGCAGCCAATTCTCTTTTAAGGAGATTTAAATAGAAAAAAAATTATATATTTCTTACATATTCACCAGTAATTTTTATTCTAGCTACACTCAGATCTTTACTTCACCAGGAATAAAATTTTATTGATAGAGTATCTTTACTAGTGACTAGTTAGTTCACAAACATGTGGCTAGTCCCAAAGAACAGATAGAAAAAAAAATAGCTCAAAATAAACCTAGTTCTATCAACAAAATGTTTAATGAAAAATACCCTAATTGGTAGTAGTGCTATCTTAATATAGAACACTAGGACACTATGTGATCTACACAGCAGTAGTTCTCAAAGTGGGCAAAAGGGCAATACAGCCCCCTAGGACACCTAAAAAATTTATGAGGTGTCTGGAAATTTCTGGTCATAGTTTTACAAATAGAAAGCAGTTTTTTGCCATTTTTAAAAAAATTAAAGTTTTGGCCCTGGCCGGTTGGCTCAGCGGTAGAGCATCGGCCTGGCGTGCGGGGGACCCAGGTTCGATTCCCGGCCAGGGCACATAGGAGAAGCGCCCATTTGCTTCTCCCCCCTCCTTCCTCTCTGTCTCTCTCTTCCCCTCCCACAGCCAAGGCTCCATTGGAACAAAGATGACCCGGGCGCTGGGGATGGCTCCTTGGCCTCTGCCCCAGGCGCTAGAGTGGCTCTGGTCGCGGCAGAGCGACGCCCGAAGGGGCAGAGCATCGCTCCTGGTGGGCGTGCCGGGTGAATCCCGGTCGGGCGCATGCGGGAGTCTGAATGTCTCTCCCCATTTCCAGCTTCCAATATATATAAAAAATATATTTATAAATAATATATAAAAAAAAATAAATTAAAGTTTTAAGCATTGGACCTGGCCTGTATAAATAAGAGAGATTATACTTTTTGTTAAGACTTCATTCGAAAAATCAGATCACTAGCACAGTGGTACCCATGGTATGTGAAGCACCAATACCGTACACCTCCATCAGTCCTCATTTGTAGCCCTTGCATTTATACAGCTTCATTAAGTTTTCTAACACTGTCACACCCAAGCATTTACCGTAAATATCAAAACATTATAAATTGCCTTCTTTTTTTTAATAAATAAATTTTTATTAATTTTAATGGGGTGACATCAATAAATCAGGGTACATATATTCAAAGAATAAATTGCCTTCTTTTTAATTTCTCCTTTATATTATATGGAGGGAAGGCATTATTTTGAGAGTTACATATGTGAGTAGGTTATATTACTATGGATTTAATTTCACCACAGTACCGAGGATGTTACAAAATATAAGGGGAAGCCAAGTCTGACAGCCATAAGGACATTGCTATAGAGCAGTGGTTCTCAAAGTGTATGCCAGGGTGCACTGGTGTGCCATAGAAGATTTCCAGGTGTGCCCTATGGTATTCCAGAGAAGTATGTGCCTGTTGGGGACCAAAAAACCAACAGGGTTTTTGCAGTCTAGATTTTTGAGGGACAGAGGTGTGGGGAATTGGATGTAAGCTGACAGTCTGCCCAACCCCCCACCTCACTTGCCTGACTAGGTTGCAAAAGGCTGTTAAGCTGTGGTGCTGGATTGTTTATACAACCCCCCATGTTCCCCGGAAAGACCGGAGGCAAGTTTCTTCTATCCTTTGTTAGGTGTAAAGTTAAGATGATATGTATGGTGGGGGTTTTCTGCACTCAACACAATTAAGAGTAAAAAGAGAGAAATTCTTCAATGTATTGATGAGGAAATGAGAGTATGCCTTTCAAATATATGCCCAAAAATTGAAGAAATCGCTAGGACACATCAGGCTCATGTTTTTCATAAACACAAGAATAAAAAAATTAACATATTCGCACCAGGACCTGCCAAATTTACTATATCTTACTAAGAATGTATCTATTGATATATATATATAAAAAGATAACTTTTTAATTGTTTTTATATTTTTACCCCCCTTTTTTACGAATTCTAAAAAGCATAACAAAAAATGTAACATAAAAATGTTTTTTAATGTCAGAATAAATTTAATTTTGTTCTATTTATTTTGTTTAATTACTATAAAAGCACACTTGGACTTTATATTTTTTCTTTAATACTTGACTTAATTATTATAACATATTTCTCAGAAATTTGTATATAGTGTGCCTACAATTATTTGTAGGATTTTAAATGTGTCCCAACTTCAAAAAGTTTGAGAACCACTGCTATAGAGCCTCAAAAGTTCTCATTAATTTCTTACTAACTCAAAATAAACTCCCCTAGATACTCATCCAGCATCTACTTTGACTTCCCCTCTCTTAGAACTCTACAATATAAAGGAGTTTTTTGCCAACACTAAAAGTTACAATCCTAAAAAAAGTTCTACAGTAGGAACACAATGATCTTGTAGAAAAGGAGGGTATGGCATAGTGCTCTGCTGAAAGCTGATTCTCCCCACAAGTTTTCGAATAGCAGTTTCACACATCTTAAGTCAAATAATGTACACCTGCCTAGTCTTCTTCCATTAGCTCAGTGGCTGAGGCTAGGTCCATTTTTCAGGGCCTGATCTGTCTCTTTGTGTAAACTATTCATCAGATCTTTCATATGGTTCACAGGGAATAATAGTAGTATATTTTGTTTATGGAGACTATGCTGAATGAAGCTTACTAAGGTTTTTAACAAGCTCTGATATATGATTTTAAAATTATGTGATATCAAAGCTTTATTTAACAAAGCATAGTAGTGGGAGACTGTACATCTAGGCTCCTGCTTCCTTATGGATGCCTACTGTTTTCTTAGAGACTTACTTCACAATCATCAGCTTATAGACCAGGAGTCAGGAACCTTTTTGGCTGAGAGAGCCATGAACACCACATATTTTAAAGTGTAATTCCGGTGTACATTATGCATTATCCAATAAAAATTTGGTGTTGTCCCGGAGGACAGCTGTGATTGGCTCCAGCCACCCGCAACCATGAACATGAGTGGTAGGAAATGAATGGATTGTAATACATGAGAATGTTTTATATTTTTAACGTTATTATTATTTTTATTAAGATTTGTCTGTGAGCCAGATGCAGCCATCAAAAGAGCCACATCTGGCTCACAAGCCTCAGGTTCCCGACCCCTGTTATAGACCCTAACCTAGCAGTTTGCCATTTACTCTCATCTTCTTCTCTTCTCTTAATGTGTTCTGCCTATTTGAATGCAACACATTCATTTGTCCAGCAGCTATTTATTTAGGGTCTCTTTTGTGCTAAGCGCCATTCTGAATGCTCTCCCTATTCTGGAACTCCCAATCATAACATTTCCTCAGATTTCTCCCCATTTATCCCTAAACTAAACAGAAATGAGGCATACCCACATTACCATATAAGCACATTCTAAATATCTAAAACCATGCCAGACAAGGGCAAACAAAAACCTATTGAAGACCAATTGTCCAGTTTTTCTTAACAGTTTGCAAAGAGAACATAAAGAAGTCAGCTGGTAGTTATAGAGTAAATCTAAACTAACAAGAACACAATTAATAAAAATGAAACAATGTCTAAAGAAAGTAATTCTTGCTCTGGCTCTAATCAGTAATATATATCTATGCTAGATAAGGAAGAGATGTTAATATTCAGCAAATAAATTCTATTCAGCTATTACTATAAGATCATTTCTATGAAAGATTTAAAATCAAAAGAGATGACAATTATCACATATACCCATCTTCAGCAGATCTAAGTACTATGTAGGATTCCATTTCAGAGCTAGCCAGATGAAGCTTCTTGTTCATATATATATATGCACACACACACATATATATATATACACACACACATATATATATACACACACATATATATACACATACATAGCTATTCTTTCATCTCCTTATCCCCTCCCTCATACCTTTATACCCTTCCTGGGCTAACTATTCATCTTTCAGGTCTGAACTTTGATGTCAATGTCACGTCCTCTAAGAAGCACGCCCAGACAACTCCCAGGTCTGGGTTAGATGTTCCTTCCAGGTGCTCTCTACCATAATACACTCATTACTTTGTTAGGATAGAAATCTGTCTCTTGAGAGGCCACAAAGCCAGCCTGACCTGAACTATCAGAGAAGTTACTATCAGTTGAACATCAAATGTACCATACCGAAATCCATATTTTTGTAAAATGCAAACTCACAACTACTATCTAAGACAGAAGCACAATAAAACTATGCAAGATTTACATATAGCTTTGAAGTTCACAGATCATTATATGTCCACTATTTTATTTCATCTTAAACACAACTTTAAGATTAACCCCACTTTACAGATGAGGAAGCTAGACTCAGGTTTGGGGCTTTTCTCAGAGCTCCACATATATGAGATAGCTGGCCTCATCCTGTATTTTTTGTGCCAAGTATTTTCTATTACTTCTGACATATCAGGCATTTGGAACAACCTAATCAAAAAGACAAAAGAATTCAGGGAATACGTTTCTCTTTCCCCTCCTGTGTTTCAATTCTATATTTTTATACAAAATAAAGTATTTCTAAGTTTCAGTCAAGGATATGCTTTCCTCAGATCAAAGGAACATAATCTCATGCCTACCAACTTTTTTAATTTCCAGTCATTTTATTAAGCTTATGCTCAAGCACAGGGGAAGGCAGCACGGAGGAAAGGAAGGTCGTCTGAACTGGCTTGAGGGTTGGCTCTGCTTGACTGCTTTCCAAGCTGGGGACAAAGCAGACTTGCACAATAAGGCAGGCTTTTTGAAAAGAGGGGCTTGTGTAGGGTTCTGGGAGGGGAATTTTCCATGTCATGATGGGGTTATTTCTTCTTTCTCTCGAGCTGCTTGACAACTATCGTGCCCACGTGCTGTGGGGGCAAGAAGGCAGTGTTACTTATGACAATCACCCCAGGAAGGCTGTGTAGCAGCCAAACCTTGATCAGTTGAGCATGAGGAACAGTGGTTTCCAGGTCTTCTGGCCACCTGGTGTTAACTTGGGTTCCTAGACACCCAGCATTTTTCCATTCCTGGGCCTACGTCCCTACAGTGTCTCACCAGTCCTTTGGTTTCATGGTGGGTGTGAGGGGGGTGAGAAATGAGACTTTGGTTCTGGGTGCAGCTGGAGGTGAAAATTCTCTCCTCTGTGTACATTTCCAAGGCACATCTTTTGGTTTTGGTCTGTTGTCTCTGAAAAGCAACTCAGTATCTCATTAAACAGGACAGGCCTATTTTGGGCTTGTCCTGCGGTTACAGTGGTGGCCACAATCCTTGGCATTACTTGGCTGGTATTGACCACTCCAGTTTTTGCCTTCATGTTCATTAATATGGCTGTCTTTTCTCTCTGTGCATCATGTCTACTAACTTATAATGTTGAGGGAGAAATGCCCTACTTATAGACTACTGAAATTCAACAGTTATTTCTGAGCTTAGCATGTGCTAGGCTCTATGAAGAATACAAAAACATCATACAATATAATGGGATGCCTGATCTAAAGGGTTGAAAATTTCCTTGGAAAGACAAAAATAACACTAACAATGGAAGGCTATATTATAAATTAAGTGCTTATGGGGTAAGAAAAGTAGATAAAAAGACAAATGTAACAGGTTTTGAGGCAATGGTGAGATCTTAAGATGAACCTTAGAAAATGGCCAGAATATAGATAAGTGGATAGGGAAGGCAAAAAGAAAAGTTATTCATAGAAGACTGTATTGAAAATAAAAATGTCATATTTCTGGAATTGTATGAGGAGCCTGGATTGAAAAGAATATTCCCTTTAAAATGGCATGGAACATAAAATAAGAAAAGTTGATAAGGCAAACAGACAAACTAAAGGGAGGCAGATTAAGAAGCAATCATGTTTTTCATCTAAAAATGAACATGAAGGCGGCAATGACTAAGGAAGATAAGCTGAATGTGGAATGGATTGGAATGCAGATATTACTGAAGCCAAGAGAGACAACTAAATGACTAATGCCCTTCCTTTGTGGTCCCAAGACCCCTTGCACTTATCATTATCATAGCATTCGCTAATCAAACTATGGCGGATTGTGTCTTTTGTTATCTGTCTCCTTCTCTAGACTTTTGGACCCTCTAGAACAGTGACTACATTATTCATCCTTATATAATTCTCATACTAGCACAATGCCTAGCTCCTGGTAGGCATTCAACAAATGTTTGTCGAAAGAATTAGTCTATCCAGGTATCTAGTTCTGTGACACTTATTGGGGGCTGGCAACCATAGGAATCATTAATACAAAGGATTTGTGAGGAAGCAGTTAACAAGGTGATTTGATAGGTACAGGAAATGTTATATGTGACATCTTGAGTGATAAATTCTTCAAGTCTGGGTGCCTGGGTGCAAAGAACACTAGGAAGCTTGGAGAATAAATCCCCTAGCAAGACAAGGATCTCACTTAATTTTCGACACACTGAATTATCTTAGAAGTGAGAAGAATATCCAGATAGAAAAGTGAAAAAAGTAAGCCTTGGGGATATCCCACTCTGAGGATTGGAAAAGATCCAAGATTAAGATGTTATAAACATACATTTGTCAGAGAACGTTTTTAGCTAAAATCTACCTAGAATCTTAAATTTGCCTGCTTTTAAAAAATATTTTCCAATAAATAAATGAACTCAAGAAGCATCTAATGGCACATAGAAGGTAACCTTTCTATTTCTTTCCTTGGCTCTGAAAGAGATTAATTTTTAGTGTGGTAAAGAAAAAGGGCTTAAATATTAAAACAACACAGACAGTGCCTACAATAATAGCATATGTCCTAATTAAGAGTATTATGATGGTGATCAAAAACAAGAGAGAACATAAACATTCACAGTGCCATTAAAACAGCAGGAAAAGTTAAAAAAAGAAGAAGAATCGGGATCCAGATCTGCTGGAGAAACAAAGTTTCAGTCAATCAGGTTTTTTACTTATTTTTAACAATCAAAAGCCTAAGTTTTAGGTTAAAACATATTATCTAAAAATGTAAAATTATCTTTAAAATTATTAAAGGTAGGAGCCTGAAGCTAAAAGATCCACTGTGTCATTTTCATTCTGAACCAGTATTACTTTTCGCTTACCTGAAGCTCTTGTTTGGAAGCCTGTACATTCATTCTTGGTCTAATAGGTATAAAGTAGCCAAAAATACACTAGACACTAAAACTATAATCTGAGTATAAAGTCTGATCTACTTATGAAAACTCATTGTTCATTAGAACATCCATAAAATAAAGAGAAAATAGCTAGAATAAAGCAATATGGTAAACAACTTACAAAATTATTTGGACTTGGAAAATTACAAATATACTCACTGCTCTGTCCTTGTAATTATAATTATCATGATGTCCTTTTTGGAGAATATTTAAACATCCGAGTACAGTAAGTTTTCTATTATCCAGCATGATTAGGAAATGAGATAACAGTCATATTCCAATTAAAGTTACCATTGCCATATGTGAATTGTCATTACTTTACTTTTTATTGAGTTACTGGGTGACACTGGTTAACAAATTATAGAGGTTTCGGGTGCACAATTCTACAACACACCATCTGTACATGTATTTTGTGTTCATCATCCCAAGTCAAGCCTCTGCTCATCCCCAATTATCCCCTGTACCCTCCTCGACCTCTTTTCCTACCCTCCCTCTGGCAATTTTAAAAGAATTTGATAATGACGATCAATAGATTATCAAAAATAACTAGTTATTTTTTAACATAAAACTTTGATTCAGGAGGCACTTGAGAAATTTATAGTGAACTTCAAAGTCAACTCAGCCATTTATTGTGTAACTACTATAAGTATAAATTGAACAGAACTGAGAATTGACAGTAATTTAGTTCATTTTTGTAAACAAATTACCCCATGGTGTAGATTTTTTTAAATGTATGTAGTGTCAGATAAAGTTCCAATTTGTATAAATACTTGCTCAAAAGTTAGGAGTTACTGTATTTAATTCTTCATTTTACCAATATATGATTATAAATCACCTGACATTTTCCAATAATGAAGAGTGCAATTTAACAATAGCATTAATAAAGGCCAAAATTGTAATAAATATTTTTTATATAGGTAATCATTCCAAAGATCAAAAATGTGTTAGAGCATTGTGGAATAACATGGCAGCATACAGTTAAGTGGTTTAGAAATATAAAGATGTATACATGTATACAAATATATATATATATATATATTCTTTTTTTTTATTTGTTGATGGTTTTTTTTGTATTTTTCTGAAGCTGGAGACAGGGAGAGACAGTCAGACAGACTCCCGCATGCGCCCAACCAGGATCCACCGGCACACCCACCAGGGGGCGACACTCTGCCCACCAGGGGGCGATGCTCTGCCCCTCCAGGGTGTCGCTCTGTTGCGACCAGAGCCACTCTAGCACCTGGGGCAGAGGCCAAGGAGCCATCCCCAGCGCCCGGGCCATCCTTGCTCCAATGGAGCCTCGCTGCAGGAGGGGAAGAGAGAGACAGAGAGGAAGGAGAGGGGGAGGGGTGGAGAAGCAGATGGGCGCTTCTCCTGTGTGCCCTGGCCGGGAATCGAACCCAGGACTTCTGCACGCCAGGCCAACGCTCTACCACTGAGCCAACCGGCCAGGGCCTATATTCTTTTTTTTTAAAGATTTATTCATTTTAGAGAGGGGAGAGAGAGAGAAAGAGAGAGAAGGGGGAGGAGCAGGAAGCATCAACTCCCATATGTGCCTTGACCGAGCAAGCCCACGGTTTCAAACCGGCAACCTCAGCATTCCAAGTCGTTGCTTTATCCACTGTGCCACCACAGGTCAGGCCAGATATTCTTGATATCAAAGTTAATACCATATATTATCTACCTATATGTAAAATCTATGTCAGTTTGATCTAGTTATTTCTGGAGAATCTTGCCAGTCTTTAAATCATAAATCTCTGACTGAACAGTCTCAGAATATATAGTTTTAGACAAGTAAGAACTCAGAATACTTCATTTCATTTGGTATTAAAGTCATCTTTGTTTATGCTTACCTATAACACTTTTTAAAACTGATTAAAAGTATTAAGGGAATACATAGATATATATAAACATATATGTGTATACATTTATATATTTCTTATTTCTTTTTTAGAATATTTCTTTTGAATTATCCTAAAACTTACCTTTAACTTAAAATTTCTTAAAAACCAAAAGCTGTATGCCCTGGCGGGTTAGCTCAGTTGGTTATGAGTGTCATCCTGAAACAACAAGGTTGCGAGTTTGATCCCTGATCAGAGCACACATGGAAAGAAACCAATGAGTGCATGACTGAGTGGAACAACAAATAAATGCTTCTCTTCCCCCTCCCCTCTCTCTCCCTTCTGAAAAGAAAAAAAAAGAAAAGAAATTAAGTCCTGGTGAATAGCTCGGTTGACTGGGGTGTCGTCCTGAAGCATGGAGGTTGCCAGTTTGATTCCCCAGGTGGGGCACATACAGGAGCAGTTCAATGTTCCTGTCTCTCTCTCCCTGCCTCTCTCAAAAACAACAAAAAAAATACATATAAAAACCAAAGGCTTCATTTTGTGGGAGCTCATATCTTTAGCTCATGAAAGAAAATAGAATCTGCCTCACCAGGTGGTGGTGCAGTGGATAGAGCATCGGACTGGAATGCGGAGGACCCAGGTTTGAAACCCCAAGGTGGCCAGCTTGAGTGCGGGCTCATCTGGTTTGAGCAAGGCTCACCAGCTTGAGCCCAAGGTCACTGGCTTGAGCAAGGGGTCATTCACTCGGTCTGCTGTAGCCCCTCAGTCAAGGCACATATGAGAAAGCAATGAATGAGAAACTAAGGTGCCACAACAAAGAATTGATGTTTCTCATCTCTACATTCTGGTCTGTCTCTTCCTATCGGTCCCCCTCTCTGTCTCTGTCACAAAAAAAAGAAAAGAAAATGGAACCTGTCTGTATCCTACTGAAACAAGAGGTACATAACTTCCTGGAAAATCAAGTAATCATTACCAAAATAAACTTATTTTATCAGTACATTAAAATACTTCAGAAGACACTTTTTAGAAATGGCCACTTGGTGAAACTACGCAACAATTCTATAGTATCCACAATTGTCTGCCTTAGTTTACCAAAGAGATCTTCTTTAATTGTGTTTCTATTCACTTGGAAACTAGAAAGCCAGTCATATTTGCTTATATCATCTTTTGCCTTTCAACGCAGGGAATATCAACATAGGACTACACAGGGATATCTGCTGATCTTTTCATGGATAATCATTAATGTAAAAAACAGGTCAGGTGCTCTAATTTTGATATACATAGAAACAAACAAAAACAGTATTTAAGCAGCTTTGATTCATGATTTATAAAAACATTTGAAGAGTTATTCTTCAACTATAAGATTTAACATGGTTGAGCTTATATCATAGTAACTTCACTAAAAAATATCCTGTAATTGTTTTAAGGCATATGCAGATGTCCACATTAGAGGAAACTCAGAATTTGCTGTGCAGAATAGTTTATCTGATAAACCTACTTTGTTATACTTGCAAAGGCTACATAGTTTATGACCTACCCAACTGTCCTCCCTATTCTGCTCATATATTATTCCATATCTAAAGATTTTTCTATTCAATTATGTATTTGAAACTTTGCTTTTTTTAGGAGCTGATTCTATATTCAAACCTTTGATACAATAGGGTCATTCAAATTTATGCTAAATATTATACTACTAACAAAAATTTTATCTCTAGATAACTCATTCTTCAACAACTGAAATTAAGCAGTTCTTATGCTTAATAGTATGTATTTTTCAACAAGGGCATACTCACTGAGTAGAAAAATGGTCCTTTTATGATGTTGTCTACAAAGACGTTCCCTACATTTATGAGTAAGGCTATATGCCTATAATTCAGCTGAATAGATTAGTTATAGGCCATGATGAAACTCACTATTCACCCAGAACTTCTTTAGTTTTTGTTTTCCTGCTAGTATGTTCACAATCTTATTGAGAAAAATAAGTTTACTAGTATAGCTCGAAAAATGATAAAAACTCTGGTTGCTTTGTGCTAAAACTCGTTGTCAATTCTTTTATCTTTCCAATGGGATATTTTGTAGTCAAAGCACCTATTACTTCAGTCTCTGTCTTTTGGTAGGCCACCTTTGGTTGTTTACACTCTGTGGCTACTTCCATTCTACCTACTTATTTTGGTCTAATAACGGTCTCCGGTTGACTCAATAGTGGCTGTGTAATGTGTATAAAAAGAAAAAAAATGGTGAACTCTATTTTCATAAACCTCTTTTTGGTTCCCCCTTTCCTCTTATCAACATTGTATTATTCCAGTATTAGACAAGGTTACTTAAAAATAAAAGTATAATTTACTTATTCTCTTGACTATATATTAAATAAGTTTCAGGCAGTTCCTAAGTTCAGGAAAGAATTACATCAGAAACAATAAATATTTCTCTCTGGGGAAACATAAGCCTTACCAAATCACACTACACACAGCTCTATAAGGCCAGTTTCGTTCTGATATAAAATGAAATGACTCTGGGTGATCCGCTCTTTCAAACTATAAACAGACTTTAGTATTATAAGTAGCAATGATGTTTACTAGAATGTGTTATCACTAGTAGTGTCTTCTGCTAATTTGTAGTATCCACAACACACCAGGTACTAAATTTTGTATATCTGATTTAATTCTTACAACTTGGCAAGATGGGCAACATTACTCTCACTTTACAGACGATGAAGCACAGAGCTAGGCAAGGACTCCACTACAAAATGCCAGAACCAGGAATTGAATCTATTGTTGCCCAACTCCAAAACCCATATGCTTTCCACTCCATCATCCCTTCACAAAAACTCTTCTGACAAGTGTCTGAGACTTGATAGGATTTAAAGAGGTACTAAGGCTATCAAACTATACTTTAACTGATTGTTATAATGCATTCTTCCCAATTTTTTAATGCTTCATTTGATATTTTATCAACTTTCAAGAAGCTATAGTATTCTTTGGTCAATAAAATTTTTTTTTCTGAAATTGACAAGTAACACTCAAATTAGCTATTCATCCCTGGCCGATTGGCTCAGTGGTAGAATGCTGGCCTCATGTGTGGAAGTTCTGGGTTCGATTCCCAGCCAGGACACACAGGAGAAGCACCCAGTTGCTTCTCCACCCTTCCTCCTCTCCTTTCTCTGTCTCTTTCTTCCCCTCCCACAGCCAAGGCTTCATTGGAGCAAGGTTGGCCTGGGCGCTGAGGATGGCTGCATGGCCTCTGCCTCAGGCGCTAGAATGGCTCTGGTTGAACGGAGTGACGCCCCAGATGGGCACAGCATCACCCCCTAGTGGGCTTGCCAGGTGGATCTTGGTCAGGTGCATGCGGGAGTCTGTCTCTCTGCCTCCCGTTTCTCACTTCAGGGAAAAAAAAAAGATTGGCTATTCATGTCAGATACAACTCAAGATACAATTCTTCTATCTAAAATCCTTGATTGATAAACTTAGCTATTCTCAATAACCACATAGCAGTGATAAAAACATCATCTACTATCATTTATTAAGCACTTAATGTATCTGACATTTTCAACTAAACTATTGAGGAATCTTAAGTGATTCTTAATTTAGATGAGTAGATTAAATCACCTAATGATTTCTAGAATTATCAAGATACAGTATCTGGTTATGTGTGTGTAGTGTCTGCCATTTTAAGAAGTATTAAACCTATGCCCTCAACTAATTTGTGTATATAAGTATAACCTAAACTGATTTAACGGATGGATTTACCACATTTCCGGGTAATAATGAAACTAGTCTAAAAGGGGCTGATAAAGTCTCCTATTACAAAAGCAAAGTTAACATAATGAGAAAATAAGAAATACCATCCTGTTTCTATAAACTGAGATGTGAAGATAAGGTGTTAAATATCCCGGGTGGATCTCCATCCAGCTCCTAACTTTCCCTTCCAGATCAATCTGAAGAGTCAAGCAGTTTTATTCACTTTATCTTGCCTCCTCTTTACAAGTCCACATCCCCAAGACCTCGCTTCTACAATGCCTCGGTGAGAGAAGGGAGGCTGGGGTTTGAATAAGAATTGCAGTTAGTAAAAACTTGTATAAACAAAGCATACTAGCCTTGCCAAGGTTGAGAAAGGGTTCAACTGAAGGTACTATTGGCTGATAACCCTAGCAGGATAAAAGACGAAAGAGAATCATTTGTGCCTTAGCTGCTATCCCCAATGTATCTCCTCCTGGGCCTTTTTTGTGTCCTCCTTGCCCTGGACAAAGTTCAGACCACCAGGTGCTCCATGGTTCCCAACCCTACAAGGAACCTTAGCCTTTATCCTTTAGAACTAAGGGGTTAAGAGCATGATAATCTATCTGCTTTTTGGAGAACATCTTTCAATCAGTTGCAATCTTATCACGTTTGTCCCACTTAATTTTTTTAAAGCATAATCACCTCAGGTATGTTGCTTAAAAATGTTTTCTTTCATTAAATATAAGGAGATTCTGGAGAAAAGAAGGGTATTTATGTTATCAAGAGTTTATTTAAGTTTACTAATGACTGCTTTCTAAATTCTGATATTTAAAACATCACTAGGATATTCAAACCTTAGAGACAGTCGATGATTTAACCAAAATCAAAACCAAACCAAAATGCTCTGACTTATTCTCCTACCCCTTTCTAATTACAAGCGATTAGCTATTTTATTCTCTTGCCTTTGCTGGATATTAAAGTCGCAAAAGCATTCTCCAAAGGAAACATTTTTTTAAAGGTAAAATAAGTATTCTACACCCCTCCCCCCAACAAAATGAAGCTAACCATGTCATTTCACAACTACATGTAAACAACTCTTTCACAGCACAGTATTGAAGTCGTGACTTTCAGGGGTCTTTCCACAATGGGAGAAAACATGTTATAACCCTGCATTTTCAGAATTACAATATTTGGCAGATTCAAACATAAAAACAAACAAGATTTTGATAGACTCTTAAATACATACTACTTACATGACACCTTGTAGAACTTTCTGGGGATCAGGGTCAAATAGCCTGTCAACATAGTGGCGACTGCTAGCTGTTACTTCCTAGAAAGTGGGGGGAAAAATTATGACATCTGAAGCCATGTAAATCACAAATTCACAGCATCACCCATAACATCAAATAGCTATATGATCTAACTTAAGGTAGATGCATTAGAATTTCTATAAACTACTTGTTAAATCATTTTGAGAAAAACTTAACAAGACAAATAATAAGATGAGGAAGAAAGAAGATACCTGATTCTCACTAAAAAACAAAACTAAACAGTAGAACTTGGTGGTGAGCCCTGCAAGTTTCGCCAACAGAAGAACTAAGTGTGTTAAGAAGCAGTTACCCATTTCCGCATGTATAAGACGCACCCTTTTCCGAAAATTTTGGGGTCTAAAAACACCGTGAATCTTATACAATGGTTGTAGATTTTTTTACATGCATTTCCTGCTTTTTCGCACTTGTTTTTGAGCTCACTGCTGAAGACAGTGATTGTCATCAGACACAGATGAGGACAAGCTAATGGATGGGAGTTTTGACAGTGATGAGGAGTTGTATGTATGTTATGATGAATAAAACTTGAGTTCAGTAACTTTATGTAATACATATTTTTCAAAATTCGGGTCCCAAAATTAAGATGTATCTTATACATGGGAAAATACAGTAAGTTTCTTAACTAACTGTTGGAAGTCACCTACATATGAATAAGAGATAGACAGATTTACTGCTTCTGTTTAGTCCCAGTAAAGGTAGAGAAAATCTGGCTATCAGCAAGGAAAAAGGGTAAGGACTTCATGAATGGTCTACGAGGGATAGTCTAGGTGCAAGAGGAAGACTCGCAGACTAATGCAGAGTAGCTACACTGATATAGGACGCAAATATATGTAAAAATAAAAATATAAAGGAGTTGAAACACCTTCTGTAAGGGGGAAACAAGAATTAGAGTGACTTTTCAGGTCCAAGACAGTTAGCTAGTCTGAAATTGCCAAGGCTGAGTAGAAGGGGGAGAGTTGGAGCATTAAAGAGCAAGGGGAGAAACTTGTCTTCTTTTATTTGTATCATGGGGCTTGCTCTATTATGTCCTTTCCTACAATACTTATTTTTGCGAAGTAATAGTGATGTTTTACATTTAATTTTGAATACTTAATATTATTTCAAACAAATAACATTATTAGTTCAAGAACCAGAGAAAAAACATTTTCACCCCTTGCTTTTTCTTTCTAATCCCTGCTAGAACATGCACAGGTACCCATTAGCAATAAGCTATTATAGAAAGGAGGAAATACTTGTCCAGTTCACCCAGACGCTGATCAGTAAAAAGTTAATTGCAAAGAAATGATGCCAGCTTAAGCTTCCAAGTCACAAAAAATACTCTGCTCACAAAAATTAGAGGATATTTTATCATTTCATATTCATTTTTAAATATCCCCTAATTTTTGTGAGCAGTATAATTGAAGAAAAACTACATAGATTCTAATTTCAAGTTAATCCAAAATCAAAGCATATTTTCATATTATGAACTTGCAACCAAAATATACTCATAGGTAACTCAAATACCCACTTTAAAATGTACTCCATTTATAAAGAACAATGGCAGCAAAAGAAAAAGAAAATTCTTGTGCCCAACAGAATACCATGAATGTACCTGCTAACAGTCTAGTCTCCTCAAAATAACAGAATCACAGTTAAAAAGACTAATCCCTTGGTTAATAAATGAGGGATGATTTTTACCCAGATGTCAGATTGTTGAATGTTAAATAGGAATGCAAACAACTGTGCAAATATAACAAGAAATAATGTATCAAGAGTAAAATCCAGGATTAAAATGAAAACAACATTCCTACAACAAAAACAGATGAGTTTTGCCTGGTTGGTAGTGGCGCAGCAGATACAGCATCAACCTAGGACTCTAAGGTCCAAGGTTTGAAACCCTGAGGTCAATGGATTGAGTGTGGGCTCATCCAGCTTGAGAGCAGGCTCACCAGCTTGAGCGCAGGGTCATTGGCTTGAGCTTGGGATCATAGACATGACCCTATGGTCACTGGCTTAAGCCCAAATGTCACTGGCTTGAGGAAAGGGTCATTGGCTCACCATGAGCCACCCCACCCCCCCAGGCACATATGAGAAGCAATCAATGAATAACTTAAGTGCAACAATAAAGAATTGATGCTTCTCATCTCCCGTCTCTGCCTCTCCCTAAACAAACAAACAAAAAATAGATGAGTTTTATCACTCTGAGCACAAGTGTTTTCCTGGCTTCCCAACACCAGGACCAACCCTTAGCCTCCCTCCTATTTAGGATTGATCTTTGATATTACTGCTCCTTTCTGTGTACTCTCCCACAGCTTTGAAATCTCTTGCTTCTCAATGTGGTTTTTAAAAATACAGCTGAGGTTAAATCTCATATCTTCAACAATATAAATTTTACCCATTAATAACAATTTTCCTTACTGTTCTGTGTCTGGTTCCTTCAATTTAACAAGCATTGAGTACCTACTATATGGAAGGCACTGAGAAAGTCATTAAAGATTTTAAAAATATTTAGTAAGGCACAATCCTCCCCCCACCCAACCCCAGCACACCTACTTGAAAAGGATCTTCTTAGAGTACACTTTCCTAATAAGCTCCAAGAGCCCATTTCTTCTTTGGCTCCCTTTTAACCACCTCTGCAACTTTCTATATAAACTTTCTGTTATAATTTTAAAAACAAAACAAGACAAAAAACAAATAGAAAGAAGGTAACATTTGAACAAAGACCTGAAGAAAGTAGAAGAATAAGTCATGCAGCTATCTGGGAGCAAAGCTATTGAGGCAAAGAAACAGCACATGCAAAGGCTCTGAAATGGGAAGTGTCTGCTGTGATCCAACAAAAGGAGGCCCTTACAGCGGGAGCGGAATGGGCAAAGGAGAAAGCAGTAGAAGAAAGGTCAGAGAAGAGGGCCAGATGGTCAAGAGCTGTGTTGTCTAATATCAGGGCCAGTAGACTCTTTTGGTTATTGTGCATCTGAAATGTGGCTAGGAATTTAACTTAACAAATTTTTAAACTTTAATCTAATTAAAATTAAAACTAAAACTTAAAAACCAACACTGGCTCTTCTAGCTGGCACCTATCCATGGCATCTCTTGGGACAACTGGCATAAGCGCCACAAGATTGGGGGCAAGAGAAAGCCCCACTACAAGTGAAAATATGAGCTTGGATGCCCTGCTGCCAACACTAAGATTGGCTCCCACTGCATACACGCAGTCAGTGTGAGGGGAGGCAACAAGAGGTACTACGCCTCAAGGCTTGATGTGGGCCGCTTCTCCTGGGGCTCAGAGTGTTGTACATGTGAAACATGGATTATTGATATCGTCTACAATGCATCCAACAAAAACACTGGTCTGCATTAAGACCCTAGGAAAGAACTGCAGTGTGCTCACTGATGGCACACCATACCAACAGTGGTACGAGTCCCACTGTGCACTTCCCCTGGGCCTCAAGGAGAGAGCCAAGTTGACTCCTGAAGAAAAAGAGATTTTAAACAAAAAAAGATCAAAGAAAATTCAGACAAAATATGATGAACAGAGAAAGAATGCCAAAATCTAAAGTCTTCTAAAGGAGCAGTTCCAACAGGGCAAGTTTCTTATATGTATCACTCAAGACCTGACCAATGTGGCCGAGCTGATGGGATACGTGCCAGAGGGCAAGAAGCTGGAGTTCTATCTGACAAATCAAGGCCTAGAAAAGCAAATAAATAAATCACCATCCCTCCTATCTTACCTCATGTAATAAGTGTTGTTCTAAAAACAAACAGAAAACCTCAACACTGAATTCAGTTATTTGAAGTTTAAGTGTTTAGAACCACCTGGGTATGTAAATCTACTTTTTCAGCTGTAAATTTTCTGAAACCTAAATACCAAACAAGTATTTCCAATTAAAATTCAATATCCAAAATGTATAAAATACATATCAGATTTTGAAAACTTGATATAAAGAGCAACTTTTCTTTCTTTCTTTCTTTCTTTCTTTTTGAGAAAGAGAAAAGATAGACAGGGAGAGAGAGGGAGAAAGATGAGAAGCACCAACTCACAGTTGTGGCACTTTAGTTGTTCATAAATTTCTCTCATCAGTGCCTTGACCAGGGAGCTCAAGCCGAGCCAGTGACCTCAGGGCCTCAAATCTGGGACTTTAGCATCCCAGATTGACACTCTATCCACTGTGCCACCACCGATTAGGCAAAAAGCAAAATAATGTCATCAATAATTCTTTACATTGACTAAATGTTGACATACTATTTTGATATATTGGTTTAAATAAGATATATTAAAATTAATTTATTATACTTTCTTTTTACTTTTAGAGCATGGCTACTAGAAAATTGAAAATTATGTGTGTAGCTTGCATTGTTTTTCCACTACACAGCGCTGGTAAAGAGCCTTGTTGGTCATTGTAAGGATTATAATTTTTATGGTGTGAGCTGGAAAGCCTTTAAGAGCTTTGGGAAAACAGACATGATCTGACTTGTTTTAAAAGGATCTCTCTGGTAACCATTTTAAAAGGTGATGTAGTTTTTCTTTTTTTTTTTTTTTTTTAATTTTTTATTTATTCATTTTAGAGAGGAGAGGGAGAGACAGAGAGAGAGAGAGACAGAGAGAGAGAGAAAGGGGGGAGGAGCTGGAAGCATCAACTCCCATATGTGCCTTGACCAGGCAAGCCCAGGGTTTCGAACCGGCGACCTCAGCATTTCCAGGTCAACGCTTTATCCACTGCGCCACCACAGGTCAGGCTCTCTGGTAACCATTTTAAAAAGAGACAAATGTGTGGAAGGAGTTAGAGGACAAGAAGCAGGGAGGCTAGCTAGCTAGGAGGCTATTTCAATAGTCAGAACTGCTGTTATTTCAAAGAGATGATAGTGTCCTGGACTAGGGGAAGAGTTTTGGAGATAGTAAGATTTACTTACATTCTAGATAAATGTTGAAGCTGAAATGACTGTCAAATTGGATATGCTGTCAGATTAGACATGGGATATAAAAAAGAGAGAGAAACCAAGAATGGCACTTAAGATTTTTGCCTGAGTCCCTAGAAAGATTGAGATGCCAGTTAAAGAGATGAGGAAGATTGTGCTGCAGTTTTGAGTGAGATCAAAAGTTCATTGTGGGACATTTTAAGATTGAGAATATCATTAGATATGCAAAAGAGAATGTCAAGTTGGCAGTTGGATATATAAGTCGAGAGTTTAGGAGAGAGCTGTGGGCTGGACATAGAAAGTCATGGAGTTGTCAGCATATAGTATGTAAATAGGATGAGTTCAACAAGGGAGTGGCCATGGATAACACTGGGGAACAAAATTTTTGTTGCAACCACAAAAACACTTGTTCTTACCTAATTCGAGTGTGCTGATCTCAAATCTGACATTAGTTTTTCTCTGTAAGATATAGTGGGTTTTTTTGCAATTCAAGATTTTAGGTTTTCATCTTATTGTAAAATTTACAACGTTTTACATAATGAAGTAGAATGTCTCCTTGGGCATCATCTTTGTGAAAATACAGTGTGTCCATAAAGTCATGGTGCACTTTTGACCAGTCACAGGAAAGCAACAAAAGACAACAGAAATGTGAAATCTGTACCAAATAAAAGGAAAACTCTCCCAGTTTCATACCTATTCAGTGCAGTTCGATGTGAGCTCACACACAGATTTTTTAGGGCTCCTTAGGTAGCTATCCCGTATAGCCTCTACAGACTTGTCACTGACTGATGGCCTACCAGAACGGGGTTTCTCCACCAAACTGCCGGTTTCCTTCAACTGCTTATCCCACTGAGTAATGCTATCCCTGTGTGGTGGCGCTTCGTTATAAACGCGCCGATATTCACGTTGCACTCTGGTCATGGATTCGAATTTAGCAAGCCACAGAACACACTGAACTTTCTTCTGTACCGTCCACATCTCGACTGGCATGGCTGTGGGCTGCTCCGCTGTATACACGGTGTTATGTCATCATCTACACATGCGCACATGCTGCCACATCATCCTATAGAAATTGGGAGGGTTTTCCTTTTATTTGGTGCAGATTTCACATTTCTATCGTCTTTTGTTGTTGCTTTCCTGTGACCAGTCAAAAGTGCACCATGACTTTACAGACACACTGTATAATAATTTATATAATGCAGTAAATACACTAATACACTAAGATATGATTGCATCAGAATTTGTCTACAATTTCAGAATAGAACATATTAAAACCCTTATTTAGTCTAATCATAAAAGTTGCGCAAAACATTTAAATTCTATTCAGGCAAAAATTTGTGTTTGTAGCTCTTGTGTTTGTGTACTTGTTGAGGACAATTTCGTTTGATGCTCCAGAAGTAGTCTGCTCATCACTAACAGCTCCAAGATTTTCGGGAAACTTATCAAGGTGACTGTTCAGGAAGTGAATCTTAATGCTCATGTTACATCCAATGTTGCAGAAAGCCAACAGCATCTTTTGAACCAGAAGTTTATAGTTTTCTGCTTTTTTGTTGGTAAGGAAGTTCTTTGTAGCTGTCACAAAAGACCGCCATGCTGCTTTCTCCTCCTTATCATCCTAGCAAATTCTTCGTCAAGTATGAGGGTTCAAATTTGAGGTCCATCAAATACACCTGATTTTATCTTCTCGAAAGACAAGACAGGAAAAGCAGAAATAATATGTTGAAAGCATTCACTTTCTTTATTCAAAGCATGAACAAACTGCTTCATTAAGTCAAGTTTGATGTGCAGTGGGGGAAAAATGATCCTGTCTCAATTAACTACAGGTTCATTCACAATATTTTGCATTCCTACTTCCAGAACTTCATGTTTCGGCCACTACTTCTGTGTCCAGTGTTTCTCCCGAGCTTGGCTGTCCCACAAACACAGAAAGCAAGGATACTTCATGAAACCTCTCTGTTGTCCTAGCAGGAAATTTACCATTTCAAGATCCACATAAATGATCCAATTATGCTCCTCATACTTCAGAAAATCAAGGACAATTTGTATGTCATTATAATCTTCTCGCAGATGAGTTGAATAACCAATTGGAACCGCTGCATAAACATTACCGTTGTGTAGGAGAACATATTTCAGAATCCATTTAGAGCTGTCAACAAAGAACCACCATTCTGTTGGACTGTAAGTGGTAACATCTAGCTGGCTGAGAAGTCTACTGATATCATGACAGTAAACAGTGTTTGTCTTCGGAAAAAAAGTCCACAAAAATTTGTTCATGCTTCCTGAAATGGGATACTTTAGCTGACCAGTGAAGTACATTCTTTTCTTGAAACCTGGAGGCTAATAACTCAGCTGCTTTCTTTCATAGGCCCAAATCTCTTACTAAGTCATTCAATTCAGGTTGGCTAAACTGCTGAGGGGTTAATGACTGCTTGGCATCAGAAGAAGATCCTTCAGATTCTAAAACCATTTCCTCATGCATTTTATCAAAATATACTTGGTCACCATGTTCACTTTCTTCATCCTTAGAAGAAATAAAACCGTTGAAAACTGGAACTGGGAGTGTCTCAGAGTGTGGGATAGGTTGTATAGCTGAAGGAATATTAGGATATGAGATCATATGCCGTTTTTTCTTGCCGATGCCCTTTGTATGGATCAGACAGAAATAACAGTCACTGCTGTGGTCCTTAGGTTCACGCCAAACCATGGGAATACCAAAAGGCATTCCTTTGCGTTTTCCTTTTGTCCAGTCACAAAGCATTTCCTCATAATTATGACACACAATATGAGGAGCCCAATTCTTGTCTTGATCACCAAGGGGAACTTGAAAATAGGCAATATATGCATGTGTCACAAATGATGAAATATTGCACCTTTGACGTTGAAGTGTATAACAGCCACATATAGAACAGAAGGTGTCAAGACTATTCTTACATTTACGCCTACTCGAAGAAGCCATGATTCAATCTTAAAACAAAATAAGAGGGTGTTTTTATCAGATCATAATTTTTTACATTTAAAAACAACTAAATTATGTAAAAGTGATGTTTGTAAAACTAATTGCCTTGTGGTTATGTTCAATCCAAGAGTCGTTGCCCTTTAACTCCAATTTAAAAACCAATGCATGCCATTAACTGTAACAAGAAGAAATTAAAATTGCATAAAAACTAGAGCATGCACCAAAACACGGATTCAGATTTGGAATGAGAGATGCAGAAATATATAGAAACAGTTCTAAAACCTCATGCAACAGAAAATGAAAAAAAATTGTTCCCCAGTGTAATGCAACACCTGAAGACTGAACTCCAGAGCACTTGAACAAGCAGCAAATGTGGTGGAAAGAAATCCAAAAAGCCAAATAAGAGAATGTTTCAAGAAGGGAGCAATAACATATGGCACATACTAACAATGTGTAGCATAAGATGGTAACTAAGACCTGACCACTGGATTTAGGAACATGGAGGCCATGAGTAAGTGATCTTGACAATAGCAATATGGGCACAGTGGTGGGGCCAAGGTCTGCTTTAAGAGGGTTTAAGAGAGAATTGAAGAAGAGGAATTAGAAAAAGTAAATATAGCCTGACCTGTGGTGGTGCAGTGGAAAAAGTGTCGACCTGTAACACTGAGTTTGCCAGTTCAAACCTCAGAGCTTGCCTAGTCAGGGCACATAGGAAGAAGCAACTATGAGTTGATGCTTCTCACTCCTAACCCCTACCTTTCTCTCTCTCTTGATCTTCTCTCTAAAATTAATAAATAAAACCTTAAAATATATATAGTAATCCCTCGCCATATCATGGTTCACTTTTCGCGGTCTTACTGCATCACGGGTGTTTAAATTGTATAGAACTAATTTTGATTGTGAATTTTTCACTATATCACAAGATTTCACGGTACATAGGTATTTTTATATATTTATTATTTTAATTATTTTTGCAGTAAAGTAAGCATTTTCTAGCCTAAAAATTTAAAACAATATAAAAAATATTAATGAAAACATATTAAAAGAGGTTAAGAGGTTTTTTTGTGGGATTTTTTGCATTTTTCTGAAGTGAGAAGCGAGGAGGCAGAGAGACAGATTCTTGCATGTGCCTGACCGGAATCAACCTGGCAAATCCACCAGCAGACGACGCTCTGCCCATCTGGGGCATTGCTCCGTTACAACTGAGCCATTCTAGCGCCTGAGGCAGAGGTCATGGAGCCATCCTCAGTGCCCATGCCAACTTTGCTCCAATGGAGCCTTGGCTGCGGGAGGGGAAGAGAGAGACAGAGAGGAAGGAGAGGGGGAGGGGTGGAGAAGCAGATGGGTGCTTCTCCTGTGTGCCCTGGCTGGAAACCGAACCCAGAACTTCAACACGCTGGGCTGACGCTCTATCACTAAGCCAACCGGCCAGGGCCTTAAAAGAATATTAAATGGAAATAAAATATGTAGCATACAGCAAATGAGTCGACAAAGACTTGCACATATGGAAAATACAGCTATGGATGCATCCTCTTGAGCTAGTTTGCCCACGTGAGATCATACACAGCACACTATTGGCTGATGGATGGGAGGAGACCAACCAGAGCACTGTGTTCTGTATCCTGGGTGCTGATTGGCGTAGCGACCATAGCATCAGTCTCCTCCATCTCCTGTGTATAGCATGCGTTCAGCACCTCACCTTGTCCATTTCACATCAAGGTCTAATCGCTGCACATAGTGTTGCTCTGCAGTGTTGTATTTTTGTGAAATTTTCGTTAAAAATTGAATTTATTTCAAGCCCTACGATATCGCCCAAACGTTCTTACAAGGCTTCTGGCACAGAAACCCAAGCACCAGAGGAAGATGCTTACCATCGCAGAAAAGGTGGAACTCCTTGACATGCCAAAGGAAGGGAGAAGCTACATGGCTGTAGGCAGCCATTACAAGATCAATGAATCTTCAGTTCGCTACATAAAGAAGGACAAAAAGAATATAAGGATTACTGCAGCAGTGTCTTTTAACAAGACTGCGAAGAGGGTGATAACTTCCTGCAATGAGGCCATTGTGAGGATGGAGTCTGCATTGGCCCTGTGGGTCTATAGCTGCACGAAGAAGAATATCTTGCTGGATACCTACACCATCTGCACGAAGGCCAAGAAGCTTTACAAAACTTTTGCTGAAAGCGATGATGTTCACGATGGTGACAAGGACAAGGAAGACGACGCAGAAGCAGGACCATTGAGTGCTTCTCCCATCAGACCAACCTCATTCAATGCCAGCAAGGGCTGGTTTGACAAGTTTCAGAAATGCTTTGGACTTAAAAGCGAATTTCTCTGCATGGAAAAGCCTGCCTCTGCGGATAAAGCTGGAGCTGGGGAGTACATGAACAACACATTCAAAATCACCATCAAGGAAAGGGGCTATAAGCCCGAACAAGTTTTTAATATGGATGAGACGAGCTTATTTTGGAAGCGAATGCTGTCGTGCACTTTTATTATGAAGGACAAAGCCAAAACCCCACAACCATTGATGGACGAAGACCTGACGGAGATGACAAAGTCAGCAAGTGAAGAAGAGGAAGAGGAACAAGAGGAACTAGGGGTTGAAGAAGAAGAGGAGGTTGGCCTAACACTTGATTGCCTTGCAACCATCGTCAGAATGGCCAAAGAACTTCAGCGAGTGGCTCAAGAATGGGACCCCTAAATGCCTCATTCATTGCAGTTCTCAAATACAATCAAGGGTGGCATGTTGGTTTACAAAAACCTTGCCCAGAAGAAAAAGCAGCGCCAGCAACTCCCCATAACTATTCCTCACTTGGAAGAAGACACCAGTTATGCCTAGGCCTTTAGCAAAAACAGAAGTTACAGACAAGAGTGAAGATATTGCACCACCTAATGAAGCGCCAGTTGAAGTGGCACCTTCAGAAGAGCTGTAGTGCTCTTCTTGGCTGTGCAGTACATTCATCTCACTGTCATTATCTTCATCATCATCAGTACTGCAGAGCTAATTCATCATCATCTTCATCATTCAAGTTGTAGTATATTCACTGGTGAGTACCCATATAAAATTTTATGTTAAAATAACATAGGCTTAAGAGTGTAGAAAGTGTTTAAGAGCATAGGAAGTGTTTATAAGTATTTGCGAAAGATTAGTGACAGTGTGGAAAAGGTTTATAAGAGTGTAGGGAGAGTTTATAAAGCCTTAAAATATACATAAATAAAAACAAAAATATATACATACATAAATAATAAAATAAATATAAGGTCACTACTGCGCAGATTTTCGCCTATCACAGGAGCAACTGGGACCTAACCCCCACAATAGACGAGGGACCACTGTAGACAGATTTTTCAAGAAGTTTCATTATAAAGGGGAGTAAGGAAATAAAAGGGTGGGTAGAAAGAGGAGTCAGGAGAGCTTTTTTTATTTAAAGATGGAATAAATTAGAGGATGCTTATTCACTGATAGAATTTTTTTTTTTAGGTGACAAGAGCTGAGATAGTGAGGCAGAATCTTGCACGTGTACTGCAACCCCATCTATGTTGATGCTCAATTCAACTATGTTTAGTGCCTGAGGCTGATGTGCTCAGACCAACCCAGCTACCCCTCATTGCCTGGGGCCATGCTTGAACCAATAGAGCCACTGGCTGTGGGAGGCAGAGAAGGAGAGAAGGGGGAGAGGGAAGGGGAAGAAGCAGATGGTCGCTTCTCCTGTATTCCCAGATCTAGAACTGAACCCAGGACATCCATACACCAGGCCAACACTCTATCCACAGAGCCACTGGCCAGGGCTGGAAAAACATTTTTAATAAAGAAAAACTGATGATGCAATGGCGCTGGGGGGAACTTCTAGAACAATGTTCATGTATAATTGAGAGGGAATGAGATTTACTGACAAAATAGAGCATGGAAAGTACAATAACCAGAGGAAATTAATTAGGTGGATATATATGATAGTTGGGAGCTCTCTGATTACTCCTATTTTTTTAGAGTAAAAACAGTGGAGGTGGGGGTAGGGCAGGTTGGGGAGGTTGCTGGTTTGAAGAAGAGAAGAAGGAATAAGACCCTTAATGGGCCAGGAATATTTACCAGGACTTCCAGGCAGAACAAACCCTCCTGAGGTTCACAATTATGAATTTAAAGTGAGACTGAGTAAGCATGGTTATGTTTTACTCCAGGTACATTAAATGTACAGAAATAGGCATAAATAAGAGAGATTTAATTAACCAGGGTTGGAATTTCATGCTGGGGTTCCTTCTTCCCTCCTCCCCATAGCAAGAGAGTTAGGAGTGTTTCTGATATTCTGACCTTACACGATGTGGCTTTACTCTCACTTCAAAACACCAATGCCCTTTTAAATTACTTTGTGTAGCTTCTAGTAGCTGAAAGGGACTGTATACCAGGCGATTCTTCCAACCTCCCAACCAATAGTGTGACTGTGTCAAGTAGCCAGCTAAAGCTCAGGGTACACTGTATTCAAGAAAAGGAGCAAAGCTAGTTAGGGTAAGATTATACCCTCTGCCTTTTGACAGAGGCTTCAAAATGACCTAGCAAGCCTTCAAAACCTGACTCACTTTACACATTCAAAGCTGTAACAGCCACCGCAAATGTAGAGGGGTGGGCAAAAAATTTTATTCCTATATTATTATTAATTATTGTATTACTTATAATCTGTGATGCAAAAGTATTTATTCTTGTATTATTATTTATTAATTATTGTGTTATTCATAGTTTGTGTTCTTGTTCTAATTATTGTTACTATTATATTATATCCTTACTTATGATTTATCTTTTAGGTAATGATGACTAGTAATTTAACCAACCAATAAAAGTGAAAATGTACATGGATCCCTTCAGCATAAAGTCTGTAGGCACCAAATTTGTAAATTAGTTACTTCTAAGAAGAGTTGATTCTGTGTATATAAATGGGTACTGATAATTAAAAAAAGAAGAGAAGCTTGAAGCAAATTTCTTCTTGCAGGAAAACAGTAACAGAAACAGGTTATAAGTTGCTTTCCATTTTGGAGAAATACTACGTGGAAGCAATTTCCCCTTTATTAGAGAGACCATCCGTGATATGCAGTCTCTGAGATGGTGGTCCACAATGATCCCCACCACCTCCTGGTATTCAAGCCCTATGCAGTGTTTCCCCTTGAGTGACGACTAAATGTAGTGACATGATTCTAGAAATGTGGAGAACGCAGAAGATGTGATGAAATGTCATTTCAGTTCTCTGAGAAAATCCAGCTGCCATGCTGAGCTGCTCTATGAAGAGACCCACGTAGATGGAACTGAGACAGCTCTCTGGCTAACAGCCAGCAAGGTACTGAGGTCCTCAGTCCAACAGCCCACATGGCCCTAACTCTTGCCAATAACTTGGAATTGAATTCTATCTCAATTGAGCCTTCAAGTGCAATGATTTAATTCATATGTTCTTTAGAAATTAAAACATTACAATTCTCAAAGGGGAATTGTGACCCTCCTAAGAAATGAATGTTTAAACTTGTGACTGCTAATCAAAATTTATTATGTCAATTATTCCACAAACTACCAAGAACTTTAAGAGAAAACTGTTCAGCATTGTCAGGGAAAATCTTGGTTGGGGGAGAAATGGAAGAAATACAGCCAAAATATAGGATGTTTGAACTCTATAAAGATTAATTTTAAAACTTATTTCAACCTGACCTGTGGTGGTGCAGTGCATAAAGCATCGACCTGGAATGCTAAGCTCACCAGTTCCAAACCCTAGGCTTGCCCAGTCAAGGCATATATGAGAAGCAACTACTACAAGTTGATGCTTCCTGCTCCTCCCCCTTCTCTAAATAAATAAATAAATAAATAAATAAATAATTTAAAAATCTTATAAAAAACCTATTTCAGGCTTAAATTCAACATGTGACTATCTTTAATTTACCAGGTGATATGCCACCTGCTGGTAGTAGAGATTAAGATAGAGTCCCTTACCCTCCACACCCCCAGCTTGGTGGGGATGAACAGTGCGGACGTGTTGTGGAATTTGTAACCTGAAACCTATGCGATTATGTTAACTAGTGTCACCTAAGTAAATCCAATAATAATAATAATAAAAATAAAGTCCCTTACCCTCCAGGCATTCACAGCACAGAAAAGAAGCAGATATGTAAGTAAGTTACAAATATAACTTGTAACACATAAATATAACCATGAAAGTGGATATATGATAAAAAGAAACTCAAAGATACAATTAACCAACGTACTGAAATTAGGAGTGAAATGGGAGGTGATATCTAAACAGTGAGGATGAGTAATCTGAAAGACTAGTATTAATTTGCCAGGTGAAAAAAGAAGAAGAAAAAAAGGACAAGGACTCTAGGTGGAGAGCACAACATATGCAAAAAAGAATTCTGAAGCAGTATGATGTTTTGAGAAATGCAATTTAGTATTATAATGAATCAGTATGCCCTTAGAAATACAAAACAGCCTGACCAGGCAGTGGCGCAGTGGACAGAGTGTCGGACTGGGATGCAGAGGACCCAGGTTCGAGACCCCAAGGTCGCCAGTTTGAGCGTGGGCTCATCTGGCTTGAGCAAAGCTCACCAGCTTGGACCCAAGGTCGCTGGCTCAAGCAAGGGGTTACTCTATCTGCTGAAGGCCCACAGTCAAGGCCCATATGAGAAAGCAATCAATGAACAACTAAGGTGTCGCAACAAAAAACTAATTATTGATGCTTCTCATCTCCCTCTGTTCCTGTCTGTCCCTATCTATCCCTCTCTCTCTGTCACTGTAAAAAAAAAAAAAGACTGAATGTAACCTATAATTGAAAAACAAAAACAAAAAAATAGAAATAATTTTTAAAAAAGAATTACAAAACAAAGATGAAACTGTATTCTTTAAACCAGTCAGTCAACAAATATTTAAATAGCTATGTAGGCACTGTTTTAGGTAATTAACAAAGACCCCATAAGAGAAAAAAGAAAAGCGCACACTTGCAGAGTTTACATTTCAGCATAGGCAAAAAGATAAAAAGAAATAAACATAATAAAAAGGTATTATAGGATATTAGGGGGCTATATATGCTATGGGGGAAAATGTTTAAAAGCAACATTTTATTTCTATGTCATTATACTATACACATGGTCACAAACTGGGGAAACAGAGAAGTGCAAAAGAGAAAGAGGGAGGTACACTAAGATACACATAGCACTCAGCAAGTCTCATGCTCTAAGCTTCTCAGCAGTCCTAAATGTGGACAGCACTACTCCCTAACATACATTTTGTAAATCCATAGCAGTGGTTTTGGCTACTAAAATGTCAACAGGCCCTGGCCAGATGGCTCAGTTGGTTAGAGCATTGTCGTGAAGCACAGAGGTTGCTAGTTCAATCCCTAGTCATGGCACATACAGGAATTCAGTAATGTTCCTATCTCCCTCTCTCTCTCTCTCTCTCTAAAATCAATAAATAATAAAAAGAATACATTTTAAAAATACCAGGTTTCTAATTTAAAACAACAACAAAAAAAAACCCTGACCTGTGGTGGTACAGCGGATAAAGCATCAACCTGGAATGCTGAGGTCACTGGTTCAAAACCCCAGCTTGCCTGGTCAAGGTACATATGAGAAGCAACAACTATGAGTTGATGCTTCCCACTCCTCCCCTACCAGCTTTCACTCTCTCTCTCTTCTCTCTAAAATCAATAAATAAGCCCTGGCCAGTTGGCTCAGTAGATAAGAGTGTCAACCCAGTATGTCCAAGTCCTGGGTTTGATATCTGGTCAGGGCACACATGAGAGGTGACCATCTGCTTTTCTTCCCCTTTCTCTCCCCACCTTTTCTCTCTTCCCCTCTCACAGCCAGTGACTTGACTGGTTAGAGCATTGCCCCAGGTGCTGAGGATAGCTAGGCTGGTCCAAGCAACAGCCTCAGGTGCTGAGGTTAGCTAGGCTGATTCAAGCACAGGCCCCAGATGGGGGTTGCTGGGTGGATCCCAGTCAGGATGCATGAGGGAGTCTGTCCCTCTATCCCCCCTCCTCTCACTTAAAAATAATAAAATAAAATAAATAAAAATATAAATAAAATAAAATCTGTAAATTAAATGTCACCAGCCCTGGCCGGTTGGCTCAGCGGTAAAGCGTCGGCCTAGCGTGCGGAGGACCCGGGTTCGATTCCCGGCCAGGGCACACAGGAGAAGCGCCCATTTGCTTCTCCACCCCTCCGCCACGCTTTCCCTCTCTGTCTCTCTCTTCCCCTCCCACAGCCAAGGCTCCATTGGAGCAAAGATGGCCCAGGCGCTGGGGATGGCTCTGTGGCCTCTGCCCCAGGCGCTAGAGTGGCTCTGGTTGCAACATGGCGACGCCCAGGATGGGCAGAGCATCGCCCCCTGGTGGGCAGAGCTCGCCCCTGGTGGGCGTGCTGGGTGGATCCCGGTCGGGCGCATGCGGGA
Organism: Saccopteryx bilineata; assembly: GCF_036850765.1. Taxonomy (NCBI): domain Eukaryota; kingdom Metazoa; phylum Chordata; class Mammalia; order Chiroptera; family Emballonuridae; genus Saccopteryx; species Saccopteryx bilineata. The sequence continues at coordinate 44,281,832 of NC_089499.1, read as the reverse complement.
GTCTGTCTGACTGTCTCTCCCTGTTTCCAGCTTCAGAAAAATGGAAAAAAAAAAAAGAAAAAAAAATTAAATGTCACCAGGTGCTGATAGTAGGCAAGGACTAAGGATGCTAGGTATTTTGCCATGTGTGGGACAATAGGCCCATATCCCAAAAAAGCTTTCCACTACACAATCATGTAGGAAAAAAAAACGTTTTAAATTATCTTAGCTTAGAATTTAACTCCATTTAACATATAAACACAAATGTTTTTTTTTTAATTATTTTTTTTTTATTTTTTTGCATTTTTCTGAAGCTGGAAACAGGGAGAGACAGTCAGACAGACTCCCGCATGCGCCCGACCGGGATCCACCCGGCACGCCCACCAGGGGGCGACGCTCTGCCCACCAGGGGGCGATGCTCTGCCCATCCTGGGCGTCGCCATGTTGCGACCCTCCTGGGTGTCGCCATGTTGCGACCAGAGCCACTCTAGCGCCTGGGGCAGAGGCCACAGAGCCATCCCCAGCGCCCGGGCCATCTTTGCTCCAATGGAGCCTTGGCTGCGGGAGGGGAAGAGAGAGACAGAGAGGAAGGCGCGGCGGAGGGGTGGAGAAGCAAATGGGCGCTTCTCCTATGTGCCCTGGCCAGGAATCGAACCCGGGTCCTCCGCACGCTAGGCCGACGCTCTACCGCTGAGCCAACCGGCCAGGGCCAAAACACAAATGTTTTATATCATTTTACTATACAATCAATTTTCCAAGAATGCAACTCCCATATGAATAAAGGTTTTATTTGTCTTACCAAAAGTTACTCATTTCAGAAAGTCAAATAAAAAAATAACCACTTATTGTATATAAGTAGCCATTACATCATACCTATGTCAGTCTGTAGTGTAGCAATCATATTCTTGTTCTGTAGTGTAGCAATCATATTCTTAGCCAAATTAGATACATTAGCAAATACATCACTACTTTGTTACTTCTTTCTAGAATAGTGGTACCTGAGTATTTACTTACTTAAATGATACATATTAGTTTCCTGTTTTTCCCTCCTTAATATAGCTGGGGCATTATACCTTTTAAAAAGTTACATGTGAAAAGCCTGACTGGTTGGTGGCACAGTGGATATAGCATTGACCTGGGATGCTGAAGTCCCAGGTATGAAACCCCGAGGTCACCAGCTTGAGTAGATTCACCAGCTTGAGCGTGGGGTCACCAGCTTGAGTGTGGGATCACTGACATGGTCCCACGGTCATTGGCTTGAGCCCAAAGGTAGCTGGCTTGGGCAAATGGTCACTGGCTTCACTTGAAACCCCCAGGTCAAGGTATATCTGAGAAGCAATTAATGAACAATTAAAGTGACACAACTATGAGTTAATGCTCCTCATCTTTCTCCCTTCCTATCTCTCTCAAAAAATAAAAAATCAAATCAAATCAAATAAAAAGACTTACATGTCAAGATACTTAATTTATCTATGAATTTCACTTCAGGTTAGACAAGCCGGTAACAAAATATGTTTTAAGAAGAAGGTATTAAATCTGATATTGCTGGAAACCACTAACTAAAATGACTAATGTTCTTTTATGAACTTGACTCCAATGGCAAGAGAAGTGAAGGCAAAGATAAATGAATGGGACTACATCAGAATAAAAAGTTTTTGCTCAGCAAGAGAAACCAATATCAAAATAAACAGACAGCCAACTAAATGGGAACTGATATTTTCAAACAACAGCTCAGATAAGGGCCTAATATCCAAAATTTACAAAGAACTCATAAAACTCAACAACAAACAAACAAACAATCCAATAAAAAAATGGGAAGAGGACATGAACAGACACTTCTCCCAGGAAGAAATACAAATGGCCAACAGATATATGAAAAGATGCTCAGCTTCATTAGTTATTAGAGAAATGCAAATCAAAACTACAATGAGATACCACCTCACCCCTGTTAGATTAGCTATTATCAACAAGACGGGTAATAGCAAGTGTTGGAGAGGCTGTGGAGAAAAAGGAACCCTCATACACTGTTGGTGGGAATGTAAAGTAGTACAACCATTATGGAGGAAAGTATGGTGGTTCCTCAAAAAACTGCAAATAGAACTACCTTATGACCCAGCAATCCCTCTACTGGGTATATACCCCAAAACCTCAGAATCATTGATACGTAAAGACACATGTAGCCCCATGTTCATTGCAGCACTGTTCACAGTGGCCAAGACATGGAAACAACCAAAAAGCCCTTCAATAGAAGACTGGATAAAGAAGATGTGGCACATATACACTATGGAATACTACTCAGCCATAAGAAATGATGACATCAGATCATTTACAGCAAAATGGTGGGATCTTGATAACATTATACGGAGTGAAATAAGTAAATCAGAAAAAAACAAGAACTACATGATTCCATACATTGGTGGAACATAAAAACGAGACTAAGAGACATGGACAAGAGAGTGGTGGTTACCAGGGGTGGGGGGAGGGAGGACACAGGAGGAAGGGAGGGAGAGAGTTAGGGGGAGGGGGAGGGGCACAGAGAAAACTAGACAGAGGGTGACGGAGGACAATCTGACTCTGGGTGAGGGGTATGCAACATAATTTAATGACAAGATAACCTAGACATGTTTTCTTTGATTATATGTACCCTGAAATATTAATGTCATCCCATTAACATTAATAAAAATTTATTTAAAAAAATAAAAAATAAAAAAAATAAAATGACTAATGTTCTACTAAACTGAGAGCCCCAGAAACCCTTCCCTATCTCTCAAATAATCTGAAACCAAAATTTGATTTTCCAATGTTTACAAAACTCAGTTCCCCCCCAAAATTATTCCTTTGGTTACTTTGACAATTTTCTGAAATGCCAAAATCACAATTATTCATTTTAAAACCCAGAAACGCTTAATGTGTTCATATTTGCTCCTGAAGAGATTAAGGCTGCCATAATCCAGCACATTAAAAATCAATACTTTGAGCCTGACCTGTGGTGGCGCAGTGGAGAAAGCGTCGACCTGGAAATGCTGAGGTCGCCGATTCAAAACCCTGGGCTTGCCTGGTCAAGGCACATATGGGAGTTGATGCTTCCAGCTCCTCCCCCCTTCTCTCTCTCTGTCTCTCCTCTCTCTGTCTCTCCCTCTCCTCTCTAAAATGAATAAATAAAAAAATAAATAAATAAAATAAAAAAATCAATACTTTGATATCAGCATTTTACTACACTGTGCCTTAATTTCAAATCGTATGTCCTCTTCTTTGGCTCTGGTGAAATAGTTAAACCCACAAAGTCCTAACTACTGCTACCTGAATACTGTTTTTGAAGCGATCTGGTGATACATAGCATTTCTCTGCCGGGGAGTTATTTTACTATTAATCAAAAGTAACTGCAATTGCTTCTTGGGCTTTTGGCTAAAATCAAGTGTAATTATCTGTTGTTTTCACTTTTTATTTTTTTAAGATTTTATTTATTGATTTTAGAGAGAAAAGAGAGACAGAGAAAGAAGTGAGGGAGGAACAGGAAGCAGAAACTCGCAGTACTTGCTTCTCTTATGTGCCTTGACCAGGTAAGCCCAGGGTTTTGAACCGGCGACCTCAGCATTTCAGGTCAACGCTTTATCTACTGCACCACCACAGGTCAGGCTGTAGTAGTATCTATTCTTATCAGTCTAAAAAGTAATTGCTACACAATTCTTTCCTAATTTTGAGGGAAAATATCTGCCTCCTAGAACAATACAAAAAGGATAACATCAACAAAGACTGACCTTTCCCTTGCAGACCGCTAATGAGGCCTTCCAATGTTCTCCAAAATTCCCAGTGGCTCCCGAAAGGAAGAAAAATCAGAACAAAATACCCAAGTACTATTTAAAACCCAAGAGCTTGGAAGGTTTTTATTTGTTTTCTTTTACTTCTTGTATTATTGTAAACTTCTGGCCCCATTAGGATTCAACTGAATCCTCACTCAATATTTTTCGGACTGTCACATAGTATTTTTGCAACTATTTTTATCCATTTTTTTAAAAAATCATGAATTCTTTGGTGTTTCTAGACATTCACAGAACCCTCCTTCCCCCAGATTAATCAATGGCTGCTTTTCTGCAGCCTACAGCAACTTTGGAAAGTTTATAAAATGGCACTTCAGAGTTGGCTGGGTCCTATCAGTGCAGAACATAATATACTTATGACAAGTAAGATGCCTAGAGTATAATCTGCTTTAACTTCACAAACACAATCATGAAAATACTTAAATACATAATTCAAACATAATCTTCTTGGATAAGAGGCAACCCTAACTTCTAAATAAATAAACTGAAAACCAGGCCTTACATGTTAAAAGAACAAATTTTTAAATAAGTAGTAAGTAAATCAGCACTCATAAAATTTGAAAATAAAATTTTAAAATGTAAGGCTGCACACACTTTTTAATTTAGGTGTTTGGAAATCTGACTGACACTTTAAATAATGACATATGAGAGTAGACAAGTCAACCTCTCTGGTTCTATTTTCCCCAATTAAAAAAAAAAAAAAAGGCCCTGGCTGGACAGCTCAGTTGGTTAGAACATCATCCTGATATGCAAAGGTTGCAGAGTAGATCCTTGGTCAGGGCACATACAGGAACAGATCAATGTTTCTCTCCATCTCTCTCTCCCTCTCTAAAATTAATCAATAATTTTTTTAAAAAATACAAGAATGAACTAGACATTATCTGCAGGTTTCTTCCAGGCAAAGATTTCATAATTTTACATATACACAAAAGGGGATTATTTTTTCATAATAGAAAAGCCAGGCACAATTAGATTAAAAGATATAAAGAGTAGCCTTTACTCTTTCTGTAGTGAGTTTTTAAGGTAATAAAATGTTAATATAGTCCTTGTATATAATATCAACAATTGTTATAAACTGTGCTTTGGTGGTCACAAGAACTGGAAGCAATTTAGCATTCATGCTTCTTTCCAATCAGGTGCTACAGTGCTTATCCTTTTAAAAGTATGATACAAAACACAAAGAGCTATATTCATCTAGATAACCTCTAAGGTTCCCTCTCCCTAGTAAATTATATTTGTTAACCCTTCAATGTAGATAGGAATTTCTGAAGACTGAGGACCAAGATGATATATATCCTCCCAGATACAGTAAATGAACTAAGGAAGGATGTATGCTGCAAAACAGCGTAACCTGGAATCCAGGTCACGAGAACAAGAATCATCTCTGGGGCATAAGAGTGACAATGGTTGTGAGAAGTTTTACAAAGATGAGATATTCTCTGGGTTGGCTGGGGTTCATTTAAATGCCTCCCAAAATGATAAGCTTATCTCAGGAAATCCACTAGGATGCATTCAAATGCCTATACACTGTATCTCAATCCTGAATAAAACAGAACTACTGTTCTGGACCATAAGAATAGTTGATGTTTTTTTAATTTATGTACTGATTTGAGAGAGAGAGAGAAAGAGAGAGAGAGAGAGAGAGACGGGGACAGAGAGACAGAGAAAGAAACATCAATCTGTTCCTGATGTGAACTGACCAGAGATCAAACCCACAACCTTTGTGTATTGGGATAATGCTCAACCAACCGAGCTATCCAGTCAGAGCAAGAATAGTTTAAATTGTTATTTAAAATTGCAATCGTAATGACTTAGAGATCCTGGGTACTATCTTTCAAGGTACACCTCAGAAGTAGTATTGTCTAGACAGGTTGGCTGTCTCTGGATTCTAAAAAGGCCTCATTTGCTTCAGATTCTTAGAGGCAGTCAACACCCTTGCGCTGGAGCTATCCATGGTGCTTGACTCAGAGTCAGCCCACCACTTCAAGCAACTGGGGAAATTAGCTTTCTTACCACATTGTGGCCTATTACAATCATGCCAATATTATGAGCTACTTGTGACCACCACCTGGTCCGCTCTGCCACCAGACAGACCCACAAAGTGCCTTACTTTGTTCTAGCTTGGACCTGCAGCTAACCTAGCTCTGCCTCCCAGGTCTGCTACACAAAGCCCTTTCCGTAGATATATACTGCTCACAAACATTAGGGGATATTTCAAAATGAATATGAAGTGATAAAGTATCCCCTAATTTTTGTAAGCAATGTAGTACACCTATGAAAGATCACTAAAATATTCCGGGCAACAGACTATGGTTCTTCAGAGCCAAGTATGTCACATGATAACTAAAACGACTTTAAACCATTACAATTTTTGCCATTCCAAAATGATTTTAAATAACTTAAAATTTTTTGTTATATATGATTTTGTGGCTGACTTTGGGATGAGCAAAGAATAGAAAGTGTTAACTCAAGATTGATGTTGTAGGTCTCCAGAGAACCCATGAATCCCTTGAAATTATGTGATTAATTTGGCAGATGTATGTTTTTCCAGAAAAGAAGATGCTGAGATTGTTATTCTTAAAAGGTTAAGAATCACTGATAAATTTGCCAATGATGCCCAAATAATGATCACACCAGTTTAAAGGACTAGGCCTTTGTACCTGTGATATAATGAATATACTTATATTATTAGCTCTTTAACCCAGTTCCTGGCACAGAGCTCATAAAACCACTGAAATTTCCTGACTAATATGAGTATTTCTGGTTATTCCTAAGGAACCTCTTTTGAGCACTGAGTTAATGCTAAGAATGATTAAGGTGAGGCCCCTAGAGAGTCTCAGGATGGCACTCATTACCAGAAAAACCAAGTGATTAAAGGGTTGGAAATTTCAATCCCACCTACCAACCTCTGAGAAAGGGAAGAGTGAGGGGCTGGATATTAAAGCTCTATAAAAGCTCTTGAATAAAATTTGATGAGCATACTGGTTAGTGAAAGCATCCATGTGCCGGGAAGGTGGCAGATCCCAGTTTTACAGAGACAGAAGTTTCTGCACTTGCGACCCTTCCAGATCTTGATCTTTGTACCTTTTCACTGTGCTGTTCATTTGTATCTTTTATAATAAACTGGTAAACATAAGTAAATGTTTTGCTGAACTTTGTGAACTGTTCTAACAAATGATCAAACCCAAGGAGGGACTTATGGGAATCTCTGATTTATAGGTGGTCAGTAAGAGGTACAGAAGAACAACCTGGACTTCCAACTGGTGTCTGAAAGGGGAGCAGTTTTGAGGACTGAACCTTTAACCTGTGGGAGCTGACATGATCTCGGAAATGAGATAAACTGTAGAACACCCAGATGGTGTACACAGAGAATTGAAGAACTGCTTGGTAGTACTGAAAACACCCTAGAATATCCAACTGCCTACTGAACAACTCTTTAAATGATGTCCAGAAAACACTTCAAACTCAGCATGTCCAAAATAATACTAAGTTTTCCTAACATATCCCTCTCTTAATCCTCAACATTTCAGTAGATGATACCACCAGATTGTAAAAGTAAAAATCCTGTGAATCATGCTTGATCACAACCATGACTCTTTCTTTTTCCTCATTCCCCTTATACAATCAATCACCAATTACAATATTTTGAAAACCTAATAAATTCTTAAAGCACTTCTAAAACAAAAGAATCATGCATTCTGTAATCAATTTCCAGGTGGTGAAGACCTCCAAACAGTAACTGATCCTATAGGCTAGAAACTCTTCCCAGTGAACAGCAACTTTTTATTTCTTTTTTTACAGAGACAGAGAGTCAGAAAGAGTCAAAGAGAGGGACAGATAGGAACTGACAGACAGGAAGGGAGAGAAAGGAGAAGCATCAAGTCTTCATTGCAGCACCTTAGTTGTTCATTGGCTGCTTTCTCATATGTGCCTTGACCCGGGAGCTACAGCAGAGCAAGTGACCCCTTGCTCAAGCCAGCAACCTTGGGCTTCAAGTCAGTGAGCTTTGGGCTCAAGCTAGCAACCATGGGTCATGTCTATTATCCCACGCTCAAACTGGCAACTCCGCATTCAAGCTAGTGAGCCCATGCTCAAGCGAATGAGCCTGCACTCAAGCCGGTGACCTCAGGGTTTTGAACCTGGGTCTTCCACATCCCAGTCCGATGCTCTATCCACTGCACCACCGCCTGGTCAGGCTCAACTTTTTATTTCTAATAGAAAGTATGACAGTCTCATCATTTTCCTTTCCCTATAACAATATTATGAATATACCAGAGAATAAAGCTAACTCTTTATTCTTCCAATTTTATGAAATGAGATCAAAACAGTTTTCCTTTATCAAAGAGACAAATGGGGGCTGTTTCTGCAAAACAGCTCTTAATTTGAAATACCTTTCATTCCTATCTAAATGGTCCCAAGGATCACAGCAACACTGTTAAGTGAAGGCTGCTATTCTCCAATTTCCAGAAAGTAACAGGAATTTTCCTTTGTCAATAATTCCACAGCTTTACCTAGAAGCCAGCATGACAGATGGCACTGCCAAAAAATTGCCAAATCAGGGAAAAAAAAATACACGTCAAACTCACTGAAATTCCTGGCTCTGGGCACTATTTTTAAATTCTTAATGAAAAGGCAATCTAGGAAGGCTAGATCTCCAAGTGAAATCTAAGGGACCCAACATAAAGATGTTTCTTATTCTTGAAACATTTTATTTCTTAAAAGACTTCTTGAGTGCTTACTGTCTGAATTCATGTGGCAATCTTCCCTTAAAGAGCAAGATATTCAGAAGCATGCACTGAGCTCCCATTTTCCATACATTGCCAGTAACGATTAGAAAGTTCATACTGATTAATTTCTTTTAGGACCACCTCCATACATACCACGTGCTTATTGGTGCTTTCTAGAGTAAACTAATAGCAAACTTTTTAATTATTGTCAGTTGTCCATGTAAGAGAGCAAATCAATATGCAGTTTGAGGCCAACAAAATACTTAGAGTCATTAAGAACAGAAAAAAGAAATATCCAGACTTGGAATACACTACAGTTCCAACAGCTGCTATCAAGAAGGCATAATGGTACTGGGAAAAGATTGTAAAGAAGGCAATTAAAATTACTAAGTTCCTCAGCTGTCTATATCAGCCTACGTTGTGATTCAAAAGCATTTTATTACTTTGCCTCTCTCAAATAATTACCAAGTGATCAAAGTAAAATGCAGTCATCTTCTTAACAGGGTCTTTCACAAAGCACAAATTTTCATATTAAATAGTACAATAAACAAAATAAAAAGAAATAGGTCATACTTTTGGTGATATGTCTAAGAATTCTTCACCAAGCCCAAGGCTCTGCAAATATTCTCCTTTTTTTCCCCCTCTTAAAGTTTTATTTTGCTTTATGATTAAATGTATAACTCATTTTGAATTAGTTTTCGTATGAGGTGTGAAGTTGAGATCAAAGTTCATTTTTTAACCTATGGTTAAGAGTAGAAAAAGATAAGCAACAGACTGGGAGAAAATATTTGTAAAACACATGACAAAGAACTTGTACCTAGAATGTGTAGAGCTTTCAAAGCTCAACAGGCAAAAACCAGTCAAATTAGAAAGTGGGCAAAAGGACATGAAGAAATACTTTACTGAAATATTTCATTCATATTTCAATAAAACATAGATGGCAAATAAGTAATGAAAATATTTGTACACTACTAATCATTATGGAAATATAAATTACGACTATGATATCACTACACATTTTTAAAACAGCTAAAATAAAAATAATAAGAATATCAAATGCTGAGAAACTGGATCTCTCATATATAACTGGTGGGAATGGCCCTGGCCAGTTGGCTCAGCGGTAGAGCGTCGGCCTAGCGTGCGGAGGACCCGGGTTCGATTCCTGGCCAGGGCACACAGGAGAAGCGCCCATTTGCTTCTCCACCCCTCCGCCGCGCTTTCCTCTCTGTCTCTCTCTTCCCCTCCCGCAGCCAAGGCTCCATTGGAGCAAAGATGGCCCGGGCGCTGGGGATGGCTCTGTGGCCTCTGCCTCAGGCGCTAGAGTGGCTCTGGTCTCAATATGGCGACGCCCAGGATGGGCAGAGCATCGCCCCCTGGTGGGCAGAGCATCGCCCCTGGTGGGCGTGCCGGGTGGATCCCGGTCGGGCGCATGCGGGAGTCTGTCTGACTGTCTCTCCCTGTTTCCAGCTTCAGAAAAATGGAAGAAAAAAAAAAAAAAAAAACTGGTGGGAATATGAAATGGTACAGCCACTCTAAAAAAGGTATTGGTTTCTTTAAGAACTAAACCACAGAACGCAGCAATTGCACTCCTGTACATTCACCTCAGAGTTACTAAAAGTTATGTCCACACACAAGCCTGTTCATGATCATTCATAGCAGGTTATCATAGCCAAAAACTGAAAACAACCTGAAATGTTGTTTTGCGCCGTTTTCATCCTATTGATAACCCATGTGTGGTTGAACAGGCCTTTGTGTATTATGATTACAAGATGCCCTTCGGTGATAAGCATCAGAAAACTAAGGGTTAATGACTTGCAAGGTAGGGGGTGAAAAGCACACATGCACATGGATCTAGGGTTCTGCTTTTATTGGGGTTTAGGCTGGCAGCCAAGGGTTTCATTGGCTCACTCTTTACTGATGAATTTAAAACGTAAAAACCAGAATTTAAAGCTTGGGAAAAGTAAAAACAAGTGACCCAAAAGGTCGGTTATTGAAATCCACAAAAAATAATCTCTAAAAGAAGGCACCTCAGTAGAGGGAAGTGGCCTGGCTCTTTATCTAGTCCTGTGGCTGGCTATGTTTATTGGAGATAGCCATCCTTAAAGCGGATGCCTCAGCAATCATAGCTTAAGTCAGGCACTGACACTGCAAAAAGAAAAAAAACCTGTCAAAGTTTACACTACAAAGGTCTAATAGAAGAATGGTTAAACAAATCATGGTGCATCCATACTATGAAATACTATTTAACAATGGAAAAGAAACAACCTATTGATTGATACACACAACTTGGGTAGATCTCAAGGGTATTATGTTGAGTGACAAAGCCAATCTCAAAGAGTCACATACTGTCTGACTACATTTATGTCAACATTATAAAAAGTGACAAAGTTATACACATAAAGAAGAGATTAGTTGTTGCCAGGGGTTAGACCAGCGGTTCTCAACCTGTGGGTCGCGACCCCGGCGGGGGTTGAAAGACCAAAACACAGGGGTTGCGACCCACAGGTTGAGAACTGCTGGGTTAGACAGTGGGGGAAAGATGCAGATAGGTGACTATTAAGAGGTAGCATGAGGGAAATCTTTGTGATGATAAACTGTATCTTGACTGTGGTGGTGGGTACACAAATATACACATGTGATAAAATGATACAGACCTTTACACATATTTATACCAATATCAATTTCCTGGCTTCAATATTGTACTACAGTTATATATAAAATGTAACCAATGGGGGAAACTGAGTGAAGTGTACACAGGAATCTATATTTTCTTTGCAACTTCCCATGAATCTATAATTATTTCAAAATAAAAAGTTTTAAAAAATGCAATCAATATTAAATCATCCAAAAGTTTGGGAAACATGAGAGAATTTATAAATTTGTTGAAAAGGGTAATGTAATGCTAAGTGAAAATCAAAGAGCAACATGGGTGATCACGGTACAACCTAGAAAGAGCTGGAGAGTTTGTCTAACTCCCAAAAACAGATATTTCAAACATTTATTGAGTACCTAGTATATGTAAAACAGTGCTATAAACAGTAGTGGAATTAAGAAAAATAAATTAATTTACTAAGATGATAAGATAGAATAGCAATAAAAGTATAAAGGGCCTTTGCAAAAGCAGTTCCCTTTGCCTGGAATGCTCCCCTATTTTTCAGTTAGTTCTTATTATCCTTGAACTCGCAGCTCATTGTCACTCTCTAACTCTCCTCACAGCCTTCCACATTAGATCAGATTCCCCTACTACATGCTCGGAACAGCACTCTACATTTTGCATTCAAAACATTAACCACCATTCACAAAGAATTGCGTGATGACTTGATATTCCCACCATTAGGCTAAAACCTCCAAAAGGACAGAGAGAGGTTTGTGTAGCTCGTCATTGTATTCCCCAACCCAATGTCACAGCTGGCAAATGACAAAAGCTCAAAGTATATCACATGACTAAATCTATACAAAGCTATAATCCACATGTACAATTAGGCAGACAATAAGTTACTGGGGTTTAGAAGAACCCTAGATCACCTCAACTTGAGAAAGCCAATTTATATGAGAGAAAAGGTTTAGCAGAGGATAAACAATCTTATATCCAAAGCTGAAAATGAAAAGTCACCCTTTGGCAATAAAAACTCACTAAAATACCGAAGCAGAGATGCAGCATGTCCAGTGTGCTTTACAGAGATATTAATGTGGAGAATGAACTTGAACTGAGAGGATAAGACACACTAGAGGCAGTAAAAATAGTTCAGAGGACAATGTAGTAATACAGGCACAAAAGGATAAGGTCCTAAATGAGAGGGTGACCAATGGAACAGGCAGATGTGAAAAACACTAAGAATAAAGAGCCAACAGAACTTAAGAACTGCCTGACCAGGCGGTGGCACAGTGGATAGAGCACTGGACTGGAACACAGAGGACCCAGGCTCAAAACCCCAAGGTCGCTGGCTTGAGCGGGCACACACCAGCTTGAGTGCAGGGTCGCTGGCTTGAGTGTGGGATCATAGACATGACCCCATGGTCACTGGTTTGAGCCCAAAGGTCATTGGCTTGAGCAAGGGGTCACTCGCTCTGCTGTAGCCCCATGGTCAACGCACATATGAGAAAGCAATCAATGAACAACTAAAGTGCTGCAACTATGAGTTGATGCTTCTCATCTCTCTCCCTTCCTGTCTGTCTGTCCCTATCTGTCCCTGTCTCTGTCACTGTCAAAAGAAAGAAAGGAAAATAACAAGAATTAACTAGATATAGAGGGATGGAAGGGGAAAGAGTCAGCAGTTCAAGATAGAACCGTTAACACAAACAGGAGGTCCTGACCATGTCCTCTTAGAAGATGCAACATAACTCTGTTGGAAGTGAAGGATAACAACCACACAATTGAAGATGTGAGACTAATAAAGAAAAGTCAAGGCTGGCAAAAGATATGTGTGAGCTGATTACAGTTTTAAGGTTACAAGAGTGAATAAAATCTCTCAGAGGTGAGGAGGTAAAAAGGGCCTTGTATTAAAATCCTTAAAATCATTTGATTTGCCCTTGCTTGAATTATGTTTATCAAGCTATAGAGTAATTCAGACTGAGTTCCTTGATCACATCCTTGCATTCTCTTCTATAGTATACATTACAGGGTGTTATATATAACTAGTGAACAATAAGTGTCTGTCAAAGAAATCAATTATTTTAAAGATACTTTCTGATTAATATTTCTTGTTCCACCTGCATTTTTTATTTCAAAAAATGGTGCCACGGGACCAGACTTCACTTTAAATTAGTATAAATAGTGAGTTTAGACAGTTTAAGTAATTTATCCAAAGATCTGATTTCCCAAGGCTCTAAGGACTGAAAAAGGGAAACCTGACTTTGGGGCTGTGAAAAATCTAAAAGGAAAAAAAATTAAAAAGGAGCCCCCACTGAGACCAGGGCTAAAGCAAACACCCCCACTAGAAGCAGGGACTGCTATAGGACTGAAAAACAAACAGACCAGACTTTGGGACTGTAAAAACCGCTTTAAAGAAAAAACAAGCCCCAGATGAGACGAGGACTGAAGTAAATTCCCACTAAAAGTAAGGAATACTCTTCAAGAAGATTTTGAATAAAATTAAACAGAAAATATTATTTACTGAGGGAGTGAAAAAAAATCAAAATTTTCCATTGATTCAGTTGACAATGTACAAAAAATAAAGAAGCTTCAGTTGAAAAGAAAGATAAACAAGATAATAAAAGGAAATTGAGAACGGTCGAGACATATATGGTACTTTCTTAAAAAAACAAGAGGGAAAAGTCATTGGTCTGCTCTCTCCCAAGAAACACTCCTGGATATTGCAGTCAAAGGTAGAGTCATAGGCCAATCAACACTTAGGTGAACAGTATTTCTCCAGTTGCAGTTTAAAAATAAGAAAAGGGACTACTAAAACGGATTAGGGGAGAGATTACTTGACAGCCCTCCCCAAATTAAATTATCAAAGTCGCAGTATGTCAAAATGATCCCACCCTGAATCATAAGCAAATGCCTTGGGTGTTTCCGGATAGCTGAGTGTATTTGAAGGAGAAGTCAGGGGAGGCAAACACCAGTTGGAGTCACTGACTTTAAGAACCGGACAAGCCATCTATAACCCAACTACTCTCTCAATATCAAACTGACTCCCACAAGTCTAAAAGATAGTCGACCATGGCCTGCTTGTTTCCAGCAACAGCAAATGGACTATCGATAAACGGATCATTCTGAAGTGGACGGATCTAATTTGCTACAAAACCCTTCGAAGTTATTGCCCAGTAACTTTCACCTCTGGTCGTGGATCTCTCCAGAACAACATAATGAGAGCCGTGTTTTGTTTTGTTTTTAAGCTTAAAAACAACAACTACTAGGTATTACTTCCTGACATGTCAATATGTTCCCTTCTTTCAATATTAGGAAATTTTAATCTTTTTTGACTCCCCTTAAAGGAAAAAGGAACGCTTAGACACAAATTCCTTTAGATTCAGGGAGGCGACCTCCAGAGTAGAGACAGGGGCTTAAATAACTATACACGTTAGGAGACGTTGCAACTTATATGAAATCCCCATTGCCAAGAAGCCCAGGTGCTGAGACGCGATAGGAGCTACACAAAACTGGCTTGGCAGCTCCAAGGCTGTGGAGAACGAGAAGCCTGCACCTCTTCTTGCCAAAGCCGCGAAGGCAGGGTGGGCTCTCCTTCCCGGGCCACCGGCAAGCGGAGCGCCTCACAGGGCAGAACCCTCGGCCCCGGAGAGGCGGCAACGCTAAGAGAAAGGCTCGGTGAAGTGCCTGGCAAATCCTACCCCGCGCCTCCGAGACAGCTGCCCGCACGCCCAACCACCCTGCAGCTGAGGCCGTGCAGGGAACCGGCACCAGTAGGAGGTCCAGCAGCTGAGACGTCTCTGGCTCGGCCGGGGTTCAGTCTATCACACCCGCCCACCCTCTCTCACTCCCCCGCCCAAACCTCAGTCAGGGGTGACCCTAAGGGGTGGTGCCCAAAAGGCACACCGCGGCTGAGGTGAATGCTGCGCGCCGGCTCCGAGCTCCCGGGCTGGCGGCTGCGGCGGGTCACTCACCGAGAGGACGCTCATGCGGATTGGGGTCTCCAACAGGCACGCCATCTTGAGCCTTCCCACCCGGCTGTAGCGGACGCCGGCGCGGGGGCCGGCACTTTCGACAACAAACTATTGAGCCAAGGACAGGCACCTATGCAGAAAGCCACACAGGTAGACAAGAGCGGACCATTCTCCAGACACAAATGAAGTATGGCCACGGCCAAAAGAAGGGAAAACAAAGGGAAACCGCACCAGGGGCGTACCTACGAATCGTCGGCTGAGAAACAGCAGCTACTCTCAGCCTAGGTTAGAGGTGGAAACCGACAGCATTTCCGCATGCGCAAAGATTATCAGCGGGGCCCCACCTACAGCTCGCGGTGGGCGGAGCCTGGGGGGCGGGGTCTCGCTCCTCCGCTCCAAGCTTCTCAGGCTGATTCGTAGCAATTATGAATTCGCGTATTTGTATTCCGAAAAATAAGTATGTAAAGCCACATATATAATTTGTACATTTATTATCGCACTCCTTCGCACCAAACTTGTAACGTCAATATCTCCATTTTTCAGATGCAGAACACGTGATCTCAGTACACAGTCTTCTGCCACCAGTAAGAGTGTTTCACAATCCAACGCTGAAGGGTGACCTGCTTTAGCATTATCTGCCCTACCCATTTATTCTGGTGTTGTGCAAAGAACAGATACTCCAGAGTCAAAATGCCTGGGTTTAACCCTTGCTACTTCATTTACCAGCTGCATTACCTCCAGCAAGTCACTTAGCCGCCTTTAAGTCCGTTTTCTCTTCTGTTAAATAAGGCATGTGAGGATGGAGAACGTAAAGGTCTTAGGACATGCCTGGAACGTAGACAGCATTACATATGTGTTAGCATTTCTCCAGCCTATAGATCAAGTAGAAGAAAAATGGCAGCAAATGTCTGAATAATTCACACTAAAACGCTGATAACTGAAGCCAAATAAAAAAGTGTTTCTAATTACAGTATTTCTGATGAACTCAGCTCTCCAACTTCGCGCGCACTCGTGTGTGTGGACCTACCTACAAAACTGCCCGGACTTGGCCGAACAAGTTTCACCTTCGTGCTGCTCGCAGCCAGTAAGATTTTCTCAGGATAGTTGCAAAAGAGCTTGTTACGTATCTTGTTCTTCCATTTCTGTAGCCACTCCCTAACTCAAGCTATTATTACTTCTCACTTGGGCTACAGCAATAGCCTTCCAACTGATCTAGAAGCTTCTACCCTCTCCTTCACTTTACTCCTTACTGCTTTCCTATCCTCCCTCTGTATTTGATTTCTAAATTCATTGTACCATTAATCATCCTTCCTTATCTATCTGTGTGTCCCTAACAAACTGTTAAGTTTTTGGAAAACAGAAATTTCATTTTAGATTTTCCTTCTGCTACAATACTATTTCCCAGACTTTAGTAATCCACATACCATCCACACCATCTTTGCCAATCTGTGTGCAGGTGTTCTTATTCACTCAATATTTTTCTAAAGCCCATTTCAACTCATTACATAATTTTAGTCTCATCCTAAACCATAATACTCTGTAAAATCAAGTTTATTGTACTCTATTTTTATTCTAGTACACATTAACATAACTACAAAAAAAAGTTTAAATGTCCATCCATGCATCACCTAAAATCATGTCATGTACTGCATACCACAAGAGCACGGAGCGTAACAATTACTCAAAGTATACAGAGGTTATCAGTAGAATTTTCAGTTGGTATTTGTATGATATAGAGTTATTATAGCTGTGTTTGATTCACACTTCCTCTATTAGTTCCAACCATATATTCTCCAGGAAGCCCCTCTTCCAAGTTTGGATTAGGAGAGCCCCTCCCTCATGTCTTCGTTCATCACTGTTCTTGCAATAACACAACATCTCTAACAATATATTGTAATTCTTTTAAATTGTTTGTCTCCCCTTTATACACTTCATGGCAGGCACGAGGAATTTTATATTCTAGGCCTTTTATCTTACTCTCTGCCATAGGACAGTCACTTAATAAAGATTTGTTGAATCAATCATTGGCTTAGTTTAGGCACCCCAAAAAGTAGATGCTGGGACAATGATTTGGGTACTATTAATTTATTTGAGAAGCATTTCTGAGGAACAAATTGATAAGTCAAGGAAAGTGAGAAAAGAAAGAAGAAAAAGTCAATATAAGCATCCATTATTGAAGTTACTGCTTATTTGTTGAGGGCCTCTGAGAAACATGCCCCCGGATATCCATCTTGAGGTTGGAGCATTTATTTACCACTCTCATCCTATCTAACCTGATTGAGGGGTTCTCCAGGGCTGTCAATTCCCTATCCTCCTAAATTGTACTTGTGCACAAAATAGAGAGGACTTCCTTAACCTGATGTAGAAAAGCAGACTCTGTTAGCAGATGTGTTTCACGATGGAGAAGCAGAAATAACTTAGGAAGTGTAAATATTATCTTTTCACCATTTTCAATTCAGGAATGGAATCTGGAAGCCATAAACCCTATTAAGGAGAGATATTGTCTGTGTGTGTCTCTGTATATGTGTTTTCTGATGAAATCATAAAGTCCAATGAAATGCTGACAAATTGAAGACTCAGGGACTAGAGACGCCATACCTAACTCTTATACTTCTGTGGTGTTTGTTTCTGTTCAATTTAATCACCTCAGATATGCTCTCTCCTTAGTTTTCTTAGGTATGCTTCCATCTAGTGGTGGTAGGTGCTGTAATCACTAATCCAATATAAGACACAGATAGCAAGGATGGATGTTTTGCCTAATGTTTGCAACATTTTATAAACTGACTTGAAAACTTGTTGCCCAGAAATCTCCATAGTTTACTCCATTATTCATGAAGGTTTCTGCTCAATGTATCACCATATCAGCATGGTCTTTCAGAACCAGCCTATATTTTTATTCATTAAGTACACTACTGCCCTCACCATGACATTTCCTACCCCCTTACCCTGCTCTATTTTGAATCATCCATCTTCTAAACACAGTTCTTCCTTACTGTGTCCTTTATTGTTCTTCAAATTTTGTCGTCAAGTCATTTTCTTTTTTCCAAAAGGCTCATGGGTACTGTCTCCCTGGAAATTTTATTTATTTTTAAAAATTGATTTTAGAGAGAGAGGAAAGGAGAAGGAGATTTGTTGCTCTCTTATTTATACATTCATTGGTTGTGTCCTGTATGTGCCCTGACCAGGGATCAAACCTGCAACCTTGGTGTATTGGGATGATGCTCCAACCAACTGAGCTACCCTGCCAGGACTGGAGTTGTTTTTGTTTGTTTGTTTGTTTGTTTGTTTGTTTTTTAATGGTTGAAAGCATCTGCTTTGACCTTTTCCTTGAACAACACTTTGGCTAATACAACATACAGAAAAACAGAACACATTCTAGGTATTTTGAGCAAAAAGATTACAAAATTGCTGAAAGGAGTAAAGATACAAATGCCAGGAGAGGGAGGGGGAGAATATTACTGGAGATCGGGAACATCAGGAACTTCACCAACAATTAAAAGCCTGGGCTGCTGAGCTGCCACCATCATACTAAAGCCAGAAGAGAAAAGAAACCTTTTTCTATCTTCTAATCCCTGACAAGAAAAATATTCTGAAATGTTCTAAATTAAAATTATAGCTGCCTGCGAGTGAGAGAAAGAGACAGAACAGTCAGACTGTTGATGGCAGTGGACCAGCTCTGACAATTCCTGCTATCCCAGGAGCCTCCTCTTCTTATTCACAGATAAACTTTCCAGTTTGCTGCCCACAGCTAATCCACAGGAGTGCACACTTCTTTGAGCACCTGATGCACCTACGTCAGAACTAGCCCCATTTCACCTTCTCCCATCCCCTTTGTCTACAGCCAGTGTCATCCTTTCTGAAAGCCTTACATCTTTCTGCCCTCTACTTGATGTATAAAAATGCTTTGCAAAAATCTGGGACAAAAGACATGTCTTTACTACCTAGCCATGTTAGACCTTATTGCCCCAAGATCAAACTTTTCTTTTTTATTTCCTTTTTCTTTTCTTCTAGCAATGACCTAATAAACTCTTTCTTTTAAAACAACTTTCAGCCTTGGAAGTTAATTTTTTGTTGTCGTTTAACATCTCAGTAAAGTGTGGGGGGGGGTGTTTGTTTGTTTTGTATTTTTCCGAAGTCAGAAATGGGGAGGCCGTCAGACAGACTCCTGCAAGCGCCCGACCAGGATCCACCCGGCACGCCCACCAGGGGGCGATGCTCTGCCCATCTGGGACTTCGCTCTGCTGCAACCAGAGCCACTCTAGCGCCCGAGGTAGAGGCCACAGAGCCATCCTCAGCACCCAGGCCAACTTTGCTCCAATGGAGCCTCAGCTGCAGGAGGGGAAGAGAGAGACAGAGAGAAAGGAGAGGGGGAGGGGTGGAGAAGCAGATGGGCACTTCTCCTATGTGCCCTGGCCAGGAATCGAACCTGGGACTTCTGCATGCCAGGCCGATGCTCTACCACTGAGCCAACTGGCCAGGGCCGTAAAGTGTTTTTTATTTGTAAAGTCTGATCCAGACCTTAGCTGGCAAAGGGTGTCTAGGAAATGTAGTTCCTATGTGATATATATATAATTTCAGTGTGTTCTCTAAAAAAGGAATTCCCTTCTATAACCAGAGTAAAATTATCAAAATCAGAAAATTAATATTGATACAATACTCTCTAATCTACAGAACTTACTCAGATTTTGCCAATTAGCCTATTAATGTCTTTTATAGCACCACATTGCCTTCAGTTATCATAAATCTTCAGTCTCCTTTAATTTTTAATATTCCTCCATCTGTCCTTATATTTCATGATATTAAAAAAAAACAGGTCAGTTTAGAAATCTCTCTCAATTTTAATTTGCCTGTTTTTCAAACTTAGGTTCAGGTTATGTATTTTTGGTAGAAATTCCACAAAAGTAATATATTTTAGATCAGAAGGCACATTCTGATGTGTTTTGTCTATTCCTAGTGAGATTTCCTTTGATCATTTTGTTAAAGTGATGTTGGCCAGGTATCTCTAGTGTAAAAACCTTTATCTTTGTTAAAATAATATTATTATTTGAGACTACTTATATAGTCTCAAATAATAGACACATTGAGACTGTGTGAGAATCCTAGTACTCTTCAAAGTTTTAACCAAGTAGTGTTAACATTCATTAAAGATTCTTGCTGCTTGACCTGTGGTGGGGCAGTGGATAAAGTGTTGACCTGGAAATGCTGAGGTCGCCGGTTCGAAATCCTGGGCTTGCCTGGTCAAGGCACATATGGGAGTTGATGCTTCCGGCTCCTCCCCCCTTCTCTCTCTCTGTCTCTCTCTCCTCTCTCTCCCTCTCTGTCTCTCTCTCTCCCTCTCTAAAAATGAATAAATTAAAAATAAATAAATAAAAATTTAAAAAAAAGATTCTTGCTTAAAACAATTATGATGGTCCTGGCCAGTTGGCTCAGTGGTAGAGCGTTGGCCCAGTGTGTGGAAGTCCTGAGTTTGATTTCCGGTCAGGGTACATAGGAGAAGTGCTCATCTGCTTTTCCACCCTTCCCCCTCTCTTTCTCTCTATCTCTCTCTTCCCCTTCCGCAGCCAAGGCTCCACTGCAGCAAAGTTGGCCAGGGCACTGAGGACGGCTCCATGGCCTCCACCTCAGGCGCTAGAATGGCTCTGGCTGCAAAGGAGCAATGCTCCAAATGGGCAGAGCATCACCCCCTAGTGGGCATGCCGGGTGGATCCCAATCGGGCACATGCAGGAGTCTGTCTGACTGCCTCCCTGCTTCTAACTTCAGAAAAATACAAAAAACAAACAAAAAAACAATTATGATGAAGATGATGATTATCATGATGGTTAAATGGTGATTTCCAACGTCTGCTTCCTTTCTATATTTATCAATCATCTAAAAGGGACCAAAGTTTTGTCACCCTAAAGCTGCCTTTTGGGATATTGATTTTAACTGGTTATAAGAAACAAACAAATAACTTGAAACAACTCTGTCCCCCCCCCCCCCATACACACACAGACTCAGATGGAAAAGCCTTCTTCAGGAAAAAAAATTTTAGGATGTTTCCTAGCCTAATATGCCTATGATAGATGGGAGGGGTCCTGGCAGGGGCTAGATCACCCACTTGTCTCATTGAAGCAAAAATGTACCTGCTATGCTGAGGATAGCTTGATTGTTCTGAGTGTTGGCCTCGGGTGCTCAGGATAGCTCAGTTGATTCAAGCATCAGCTCCAGGGAGGGGTTACCAGGTGGATCCTGGTTGGGGCACATGCAGGAGTCAACCTCTCTCTCCCCTCCTTTTACTGAAAAAAAAATTACCTGCCATGTATGTTCATGCTTCATCAACTACCTGTAAACTGCTTACTGCCTTTAAAATTTTATGCCCCTGCCCCCTCCTCCCTTTCTCCTTTCTCAGTGATAGAGCATTGGCCTGGCCTATGGAAGTCCCAGGTTTGATTCCCGGCCAGGGCACACAGGAGAAGCGCCCACCTGCTTCTCCACCCTTCCCCCTCTCCTTTCTCTCTCTCTTCCCCTCCCACAGCCAAGGCTCCATTGGAGCAGAGTTTGCCCCAGCGCTGAGGATGGCTCCATGGACTCCACCTCAGGTGCTAGAATGGCTGTGGTTGCAACAGAGCAATGCCCCAGATGGGCAGAGCATTGCCCCCTAGTGGGCATGCCGGGTGGATCCGGGTCAGGCACGTGCAGGATTCTGTCTCTGCCTCCTTGCTTCTCACTTCAGAACAATACAAAAAAAATACATATATACCAAATTTTACCTCACTGCCTTTGAAATTTTCACGTCATGTGTAAATTTTCAAGTACGTCTTAAAATTTGATTTTCTCTTGTTACCCTGTACTTATTAATTTAATTATTGTATTAGCCCAGATACAGGAACTTAGAATGTGGAAGGAAAAGTATTATTATTTTTCAGCCCATACACAGCATTCTCATGTAATAAGAGCTCTGTCTTGTTCCCATTCTTTATTTATTTATGTTAGTACGGAATAATAGATTCCTACTTTATTCAACAGGCTATAGTCTGTCACCATGATTATTAATTTTGATGCCAGAATTGTTTAAGTTGTGACAAGTAGAAAACCTTCAATGGTCATCCTTTGACACCCCAGTTTCCTTGAGCACTTCCTTGCTTCCTGGCACAAGACAATCCAGGCTCATTTTGTAATTTCTCTGCCCTGGAATCACCCACTCCTTTAAGCAGACTTGATTTCTTTCAGAGGAGAATAACACTTACAAACCAAGGTCTGGTTGTACCTAAGAAGTTGTAAATAGCAGTTCTGCTCAGCCTCCCCCCCAGACTCTGCTCATTTCAGCATGTTTCTGTAGTTGACGTGTGGTTCCTTTCTTCATCTTGCCCATTGTTGGGTGCCTCTATCTAAACACTGTCTTTGCTCTGAAGGAGTCAGGGAATTTCTTTTCCATCAGATCTGAGATCTGCTTGTTTAGCCCAGGAAACCACACACAGTTTGAGAGCACCTGCCTCTTCAGTGAGTAGCCCCCTTCACATTCAGCAAAAAGAACGATCTTTACTGTTGATTCTCTCTATGTTTCCAATAACCAATTTATTTCTTCTCATTCAGAATAGGAAGGGGTGAGGCTTTCTATTTGATTCTCTCTGGATTTAAGAAACTCTGTGAGAATTCCCAAGGTTGTTGATTCCCTAATATAACCTCTGAAAATAGGGTGTGGTTTGGGAAGATTAGGAGCTGAGCCATGGTGCTCTTCTTCGCCTCTGTTTATAACCTATTTCCTTCTTTGACGATAAGTTTTCTTTTCTTTTTAAGTAAGAAGAGAGACACAGAGACAGGGAGAGAGATGAGAAGCATCAATTTGTGGTTGCAGCACTTTAGTTATTCATTGATTACTTTTTCATATGTGCCTTGACCGGGGCGCTCCACCCAAATCAGTGACCCCTTGCTCAAGCCAGCGACCTTGGGCTCAAGCTATGGCTTTAAGCCAGTGACCTTGGGGTCATGTCTATGATCCCACACTCAAGCCGACAACCCTGGGGTTTCAAACCTGGGTCCTCAATGTCCTAGGTTGATGCTCTGTCCACTGCACCACTGCCTGGTCAGGCATAACTACAAGTTTTTAAATGTTATGGCATTAAGTTATTGTTTTCTACCCATCACAAAAGAAAAATTCAAATTAACATATATTAAGATTTTGTTTTAAAATATACATGAAAACTACAAGGAGATACCATTGCACACTTAACAAAAAGACTAAAATTTAACAGTCAATATCAAGTGCTTTGAGCATATGGTACAGTTGGAATTCCCTTATATTACTTAGGGAAGTCTAAACTAGCACAACCACTTTGAAAACTGACATTATTTATTAAAGCTAAACATATACCTGTTCTATTACCCAGATTTTATTCCTGGTCATAATCAAAGAGGAGAAAGTGCCACATCCACCAAACGATTTTACAGGAATATGCATAGTGGCTTTGTTCATAGTAGGCCCCAATGAGGTGCCATCCAAATGTCTTTCATCAGGAAAATATATAAATAAAATGTGGTCCACACAATAGAATATGATACAGTAATAAGAAACACCATACTATGATCATTTCTGTCTATAGTGTGGAGTCATGGTTGAATCTCAAAGACATTATGGCAAATGAAAAAAGGCAGACACAAAAGAGTACATCACATATGCAGTCAGGCTCCACATAATGATGTTTTGGTCAATGACAGACCACATATATGATTGTGGTCCCATAAGATTATAATGAAGCTGAAAAATGACTACCACCTAGCAACATTACAGCTGTTATAATGTCATTGCATAACACATTACCCACGTATTTGTGGTGATGCTGGTATAAAAAACCTACCGTGCTGCCATATATGAAAGTATATACACTGCCATCTATAAAACTATATAGCACATATATAAAAGTATAGCCACATAAATTTATGTACAGTACGTAATACTTGATAATGATAATGAATTACAATATTACTGGTTTATGTATTTACCATGCTATACTTATTATTGTTCTATTTATTTATTTATTTATTTGCTTGTTTGTTTGTTTATTTATTTATTTATTTTAGTGAGAGGAGGGGAGGCAGAGAGATAGACTCCCCCATGCGCCCTGACTGGGATCCACCTGGCAAGCCTACTAGGGGACGATGCTCTGCCCATTTGGGGCTGTTGCTCCTGTAACTGGAGCCCATTTTTTTAGTGCCTGAGGCAGAGACCATGGAGCCATTCTCAGCACCTGAGGCCAACTCCCTCGAGCCAGTTGAGCCATGGCTGCAGGAGGAAAAGAGAGAGAGATAGATAGATAGAGAGAGAGAGAGAGAGAGAGAAGGGGTAGGGGTGAAGAAGCAGATAGTCTCTTCTCCTGTGAGCCCTGACTGAGAATCAAACCCAGGACATCCACACTCCAGGCCAATGCTCTACTACTGAGCCAACCTGCCAGGGCCCTTATTATTGCTTTAGAGCATATTTCTTTACTTATAAAAAAAGTTTGCACTAAAACAATATCCAAATTACACTGGGAGAATCCTTACACATTTTTACAAAGTCTTTTCATTGCAATCACTTTATCTTGTGCTTGATTTACACTCGTTTTGTATAGTAACATGATGTAC
Source organism: Saccopteryx bilineata (assembly GCF_036850765.1). Lineage (NCBI taxonomy): Eukaryota > Metazoa > Chordata > Mammalia > Chiroptera > Emballonuridae > Saccopteryx > Saccopteryx bilineata. Next base: position 44,257,143 of record NC_089499.1, on the reverse strand, counting down.
AGGTTTGTAGCCTATGAGCAATAGGCTGTATCATATAGCTTAATGTGCACATAGTAGGCTATACCAGCGATTTTCAACAAGCGTGTCGCAAGAATTTTTAAAACATGCAATTCCTGACTATTTACTCAGAGGCACTGACCTCTTCTCCCTTAGAGTGTCAAATTAAAAAATGACAACAGCCAACACAGCAATAGCCTTCCAGTGCGAATGAATAAAAAATTATAACTATTTTTTGTCAGATCAGCAAAAAATATATAATAATATTTTTGATGTACCTCAGAATTTTAGTAATTAGATTATGTGTGCCATGAGATGAAAAAGGTTGAACATCACTGGGCTACACCATCTAGGTTTATGAAAGAATACTCTATGATATTCACCCAAAGACAACTCTTCTAACAACACATTCCTCAGAATGTATCCGTATTAAGAAGTGTATGGCTATATTGATATTTAATTTTTTTTAATTTTTATTTATTTTATTTATTCATTTTAGAGAGGAGAGAGAGAGGGAGAGAGAGACAGAGACAGAGGGAGGAGCTGGAAGCATCAACTCCCGTATGTGCCTTGACCAGGCAAGCCCAGGGTTTCGAACCGGCGACCTTAGCATTTCCAGGTCGATGCTTTATCCACTGCGCCACCACAGGTCAGGCTATATTGATATTTATATGAAGTTTAAAAACAAGCTAAGTTGATCTATGGTGATAGATGTTAGAATAGTGCTTTCCTTTTGTGGTAGGTGGTTTGGGAGAAAGTACAAGGGACTTTTTTGGAATGCTGGTGACATTCCATATTTTGAAATGCGTGGTGGTTAGATGTGTGATTACATATGCAAAAATGCATCAAAATAGGCACTTAAAGCCCTGGCTGGATAGCTTGGTTGGTTATGTCACCGGTCAGGGCACATACAGTAGTGGCTTGATGTCCCTGTCTCTTTCTCTGCCTCTCTCTCTTTTCCTCTCTCTCTATAATCAATAAGTAAAAATTTTTTTAAATGTGCACTTAAGATTTGATTTGTTCATGTTACTCTAAGTAAGTTAGACCTCAATTAAATTTTTTTACATGGAGGAAAATATATCCAGGAAAAAACAATTCCTATAGATTAAATATCAAATGTAAAAAGTTAAATTTAGCAATGTTGTAAAAATCATTGATTTCTATATATTTAAAAAATTCAATGCAAAAGGAAAATAAAATGTTAAAAATAATTTAGAATACTAAATTTCCATCTTTTTCTACCCTTTGGTCAACTGAAATATGAAAATAACATCTTTATAATTTTGAAAGAAATTGCTCATAATCACTGTGGGTGCAATGACTTTTAATAGATTTATGACTTGACAACTTTTCCATTGTCGTCCTTTGTGTGTGTGTGTGTGTGTGTGTGAGAGAGAGAGAGAGAGAGAGAGAGAGAGAGAGAGAGGGAGAGAGAGAGAGAGACAGGAAGGGAGAAAGATGAGAAGCATCAAGTCTTCTTTGTGACACCTTACTTGTTCATTGATTGCTTTCTCATATGCCTTGACCCAGGGGCTACAGCAGAGCACGTGACCCCTTGCTCAAGCCAGTGACCTTGGACTCAAGCCAGTGACCTCGGGCTAAAAGCCAGCAACCTTTGGGCTCTAGCCAGTGACCATGGGGTCATGTCTATGATCCCACGCTCAAGCCAGAGACCCCAGGCTCAAGCCAGAGACACAGGGCTCAAGCTGGTGAACCTGCACTCAAGCCAGATGAGCCTGCACTCAAGTCCGCGACCTCATGATTTCAAATCGGGGTCTTCTGCGTTCCAGTCTGACGTTGTATCCACTGCACCACCTCCAGTGTCGTCTTATTGCCATTGTTCTGCATACATCTGCTTCGTTTTGAATTAATTTTGGTGTCATTACTTCTAAATATTGTTTATTTATCTAGTTTATAAAAATGAGTAGAGTAGAGATGGATTAACTATCCTCTGTAGTATCTTGACTAGATTACTTTTTCATTAGATTTATCAGAGGTGTTTTATTTATTTGCTTGTTTCTGTCTTGGCCATTAATTCGTCAGTTGACAGTTTGGTACTTTTCTCTCCTGGAAGGGTTTTTTGTTTTTTGTTTTTTGTTTGTATTTTTCTTAAGTGAGAAGTGGGGAGGCAGAGAGTCAGACTCTTGCATGCGCTCTACCGGGATCTTTGCCCTGAGGGGTTCATCCTAGGGAATTAGCCAATGGCACCTACTCATTTAGCTCTTTATAACTCTATCACACTGAACTTCTACTTCCGGGGACCTTTATTTTTATTTTTTTACTATTGTGAGTGTGATTTTTATTAACTGTCAAACTGGTGGGACAGAAAGACCCCAGAGAACAGAGACAGCCGAGTCCATTTGAAAGCTCTTCGGAATCGTAGGGTTAATCCTGCCTTCCTGATCCTTTTCTCGCGAGATTTGAAGCCGGAAGTGAATTCGATTGAAGGAGTCTAAACGAGGCGGCAGCTCTATTAATGCTGGCGGGAGCTGAGCAATCATTTAGTTTTTGCTCTTCCAGCTGGGCTTGCTCTGCCTTAGGGCATTGGGACTTGGCAAGATGCGGGTGGCTGTGGCTGGCTGCTGCCATGGCGAGCTGGACAAGATCTATGAGACACTTTTGATGGCAGAGCGGCGCGGCCCGGGGCCGATAGACCTTCTGCTGTGCTGCGGCGACTTCCAGGCGGTGCGCAACGAGGCAGACCTGCGCTGCATGGCCGTGCCATCCAAGTACCTCCACATGCAGACCTTCTACAGGTGAGGTGCGCGGGGCCTCGGTCCGGCGCTGCGAGGTGTGCTAGCCCGCAGTGGGAGAGGACCGACCTGGGTTCGAGTCCCCTCTGCCCCCGATTCGCTGTTTCCCTTAGTTCCCGTCTTTGTTCACGCTGTGTGTCTCTAGGGCGTTTAGTAAATGTCACTTTTCCTCTCTTCTTTCACCTGCCTTTCTAGTTTTGGAAGGGGGTTCAGCCTGAGGGCAAAACCTGAAGGAAGAAGCTGACCGGTTAATCTACCTTGTACTTGATGGGACTCTGGGAATAAGTTCATTTAATGCTCTGGAGTTGATATTGGACCCCTGCTACCTGCTAGTCCAGGTTCTAGAAGCTAAGGTTACAGCGGTAGACCTGACAAAGTTCTTGACCTCGCTGGCTTGAAATCCAAGGTGGCAGCCCTTCGTTCTTAAGGACAAGGATAGGCAAATTTTAAAATCTTTATTTTGTTTTATTTTTAAATTGCAATTTACATGAAATGTTATTTTGTATTAGTTCAGGGGTAGAGCATAGGGTTAGACACATATGCTTTATTTATTTATTTATTTATTTATTTTACAGAGACAGAGAGAGAGTCAGAAAGAGGGATAGACAGGGATAGACAGGAACGGAGAGATGAGAAACATCAATCATTAGTTTTTCGTTGGGTGTTGCAACACCTAATTCATTGATTGCTTTCTCATATGTGCCTTGACTGCGGGCCTTCAGCAGACCGAGTAACCCCTTGCTCAAGCCAGTGACCTTGGGCTCAAGCTGGTGAGTTTTTTGCTCAAACCAGATGAGCCCGCACTCAAGCTGGCGACCTCCGGGTCTCGAACCTGGGTCTTTCGCATCCCAGTTCGACGCTCTACCAGGGGTCCCCAAACTATGGCCCTCGGGCCGTATGCGGCCCCCTGAGGCCATTTATCCGGCCCCCACCATACTTTCAGAAGAGGCACCTCTTTCATTGGTGGTCAGTGAGAGGAGCATAGTTCCCATTGAAATACTGGTCAGTTTGTTGATTTAAATTTACTTGTTCTTTATTTTAAATATTGTATTTGTTCCCGTTTTGTTTTTTTACTTTAAAATAAGATATGTGCAGTGTGCATAGGGATTTGTTCATAGTTTTTTTTTTATAGTCTGGCCCTCCAACGGTCTGAGGGACAGTGAACTGGCCCCCTGTGTAGAAAGTTTGGGGACCCCTGCTCTATCCACTGCGCCACCGCCTGGCCAGGCGACAATTGTATACTTGGTCCCCCCCACAAGGGCAATTTGTTTAGAAAGAGCTTTTTAACGTTTTATGATGGGATCAGATTTTTCCTTCGGACCTTATTTTGCTATGTCTGATGGTATAGGCACACCTAATTGCTTTTTCTCTGTACCTAATTTCTGCTATGAATGGACAACTTTACTCTTATGTTCTAGGTATTACTCTGGAGAGAAAAAGGCCCCAGTTCTCACAATCTTCATTGGGGGAAATCATGAAGCCTCAAATCATTTGCAAGAATTACCCTATGGTGGCTGGGTGGCACCAAACATTTATTATTTAGGTATGTGTTTGTACAATAGATCAGTTCTTGGTTTGATGGGATGGAAGAGCCTGTTAAGGTTTTATACCAGTTGGGCAGCATCTTAACATGTTTTAAACTTTTTATAATAGGAATGGTTAAACATGCACAAAAATAGAGAATAGTACAGGTTTACCCCACTATCCAAAAGTAATGTGTTCCTATGAACACTTTTCTACAGGGAGATACTATAAAGCAAATAAACAATTTCATTTACATGCAAACATGTTGAGTGTTTCCAGACCCAGAAAATTACCTACCAATTTATACCAATATGTTTAGTCACATCCAGTTTTATCCCAAGTATAAGTCTGTTACAAACTCTCTGAGGCTTGTGTCCTACCTTAGGACACATTTTGCTAATGGATGCACAAAGCAAATCAATATACAGCACAGATGCTCAGGCACAGTTCAAAGCTGTGGTGGCTTGATGCCGAGTGAAGTTCCCAGGAGCTTGGTGGCGCCACACTCCCTACTCTGGACACATGTTGCAAAACCAATGCTGAATACTATTTCATCTTTTTACCTTTTTCAATGAAAGCAAAAGTCCTTTTTAGATTTCTTTCAGTTAGTGAAAACAGGTTCTAATGTAGATATTTCATAAAAGTGAAGTGGTATAATACAAACTTTTGAAAAGCTGGGGATACATGTATTAATGAATTTCTGTACCTGTTAACTTGCTTCAACCACTATTATCATTCTACCTTCCTTATTTCACCCTTTTTTTCCCCTAACCTTTTTTGTGGGAGAAGGTAAGTGGAGTATTTTAAAGCATATCCCAGCCATGAGATTATTTCGCTATAAACACTCTGCAAATTTTTAAGTGGTAAGAATTTTAAAAAATACCACAACTGAAGTACCACTATTATACCTAGTTAAAGTAACAGTAATTCCTTATTTCTGTTGCCAAGTTCATGTTTCGATTTTCCTGATTAAAAAGATGTTTGTTTTACAGTTGACTTGTTCAAATAGGATCCAAGTAAGATCCACACATTTCATTTGATTGTCATGATTCTGAAGTCTCTTAGGATATATGTTCTTTTACTCTTTTTCTTGTAGAATTTCCTGCATTTTTGATTTAGCTATTGGAATTCATTGATTGTGTAACATGTTCCTTTTATCCTCTGCATTGCTTATAATCTGCTTTTAGATTTACAGACCTGATTAGACTCAGGTTCAATTTTATCCCTTTAAACAATACAGTTTTTTTTAAAGACTTCACTGAACTGTTTATAGATGTTTCTGAAAACTACAGAAATTTAATTTCTGTACCTCATACCTCATTACTTACTGATCAACTTTTGACAGCTGCGACGTTATGGAAAGGTGCGGTTATCTAAAGAGCAATCAGAAAGGAAATATAGGAACTGCAGGTTCTTTATACTTGTTGATTTTTCAGATCTGTAACATATAAATCCATCAGAGGACAGTTTTTGCCTATTTCCACATCCTACCCTCATATTCCAGTAGGTACTAAATTATGTCTATTTCCCTCTCAGCACATCCTATCTCATTCGTTTTGTTTGTTTGTTTGTTTCATTCGTTTTTTTCTTTCTGCTTAGTCTCTTGACTGATCTGCCTGCAGGCCTCTCCTCAGTCTATTGCTGGCATGTTACTATGTAAAAGAGTAACCTCGTCATGATACTTTATTTTCAAATAATTTTAGGACTGCATGGGATGCTAGGCCTCTAAACTGTTTATGTAATTAGTAAAGAGATTGCATTTGACTATAGTAATGTTATTTAACTGTGTCATTTTTCAGGTTTGGCAGGTGTAGTCAAGTACCGAGGTGTAAGGATTGGTGGAATCTCTGGTATCTTCAAATCTCATGACTATAGAAAAGGTATTATTCTAAAGTGTTTGTAAACTTTAAAACTTGTATACCCCAGAGTAATTTAAGCATAATATATAATTTGACTTTTTCATTGGATTTCTTCTAGGACCTAATTTGATTTCTTCTATGACCTAATTTAATCTAAAATTTATATTATAAAATATTTTATACATATGGAAATATAGAGAACACTAGAATATATTTTCTGTGTATCCTTCATCACTTTATCAAGTTTTAGCATTTTTGCCATTTTAGTTTTGATTTTTATGAAATAAGGCAGTACAGATACAATCGAAACTCATTATTATATCAGTCCTCATCCCATTCCTCTGTTGGTATCCCTCTCTGTCCTCACCAGGCAGTCTCTAGTCTGTGTTTGTGTTTATCATTTGATTATTTTATATCATTAACATATATGTAACCGTTTTAAACAGTGTGTTATATAGCATGTTTAAACTTTATATAAATGTATCATTTAGCATGTATCTTTCTGCAACTTATTTCTTTGTTCAATATGTTCTTGTTTTGGGAGGGGAGAAAGAGATAGAGAGAGGAACAGATAGAGACAGACAGACAAGAAGGAAGAGAGATGAGAAGCATCAGTTCTTTGTTGCAGCACCTTAGTTGTTCATTGATTGCTTTCTCATATGTTTCTTGATGGAGGGGGGCCTACAGCAGAGTGAGTGACCCCTTGCTTTAAGCCAGCGACCTTGGGCTTCAAGCCAGCAACCTTTGGTCTCAAGCCATTGACCATGGGGTCATGTCTATGATCCCATGCTCAAGCCAGCGACCCCACCCTCAAGCTGGTGAACCAGGACTCAAGCTGGATTAGCCCATGCTCAAGCTGATAACTCGGAATTTCAAACCTGGGTCCTCTGCATCCCAGGCCAATGCTCTATCTACTGGGCTACCATCTGGTCAGGCCAGTATGTTCTTGAAACTTATATTGATACATTTAACTCTAATTATTTTAATTTGTGAATAGTATTCTGTTGTATTAGTACAGTTGATCCTTATGCAGCACAGGGGGTCTGAGGCACTGACCCCCTGCATGGTCAACAATCCATGTATTAATTTGACTCCTCCAAAACTTAAGTTGTCCATTGATATTCATGGGGGATTGGTTGCAGGACACCCCACCAGCACCACCACTGTGGATGCTAAAATCCATGGATGCTCAAGTCCTCTGTTTAAAATGGAGTAGATCCATAATATAGTTGACCCTTCACACCTGCATATTTCTAACTGCAGTTCAAAAACAGTACAGGTATTTATTGAAACAGTACAGACATTCATTGAAAAAAAAAAGTCATGTATAAGTGGACATGTGTAGTTCAAACCTGTGTTGTCTAGGATCAACTGTATACTACACTGTACTTATATATCCTAATGTATCTAATGAATTACACATTGATTTTAAAATGAAAGGAACAGGTTAGATTCCCATTTGACTTCAAATTTTCTTGAATTAAGTTAGGCAGTTAAACTTATATTCTCAATGTAACTGTTAAGTCACAAGTCTGTTTCCTGCTGCCCTGCTCTCCATGGTTCTAAAGTCTTGGCATGGGCCTTCAGAAATAGGCTGTCTTCTACATGGCAGGTGTGTTTGCAAATTGGAACCACTCTTTGGAGGGACAATTGGTAATATTGGTTGACATTATGAAGTATTCTAACCCAGGAGTTCTACTTCCAGGAATGTATATCTGTAGGTATATTTCACATGTGCAAAATGATGTATACAAATTTATTTGTTTTGTTTGTCATAGCAAAAGGTACGAACTAGTTAAATATTTTATATATCATGATATCACTATACAATGCAGTGCTATGAAGCCATTAAAAAAAGAAAAAAGCAATCCTGTATAACTAATATGAAAAGAACTTCAAAATAAATTAAGTGAAAAAAACAAGGCACAAAACAAGTATAAAGTATCCTGTCATTTCTGTAAAAAAAAAGGGAGGATAAAGAAATAGTTATCTTACATGCATCGATGATATTCTTGGCATAAAATACTAAAACCTGATTAACACCAGCTGCCTCTGGGTGGTGTTACTGATGACTTGGGGACAGGACTAGGGAGACCCCTTCCATTGATTTGGCAGTTTTAGTGAGATAAAATTTATATACTTTTGTAAGTATACAATTCTGTCATATACACTTCAGTGGTTTTAATAAATTTATAGTTTTGCATCCAGATTTGATCACCTTCCAGATTTAGAACATTTCTATCACCCCTAGAATGTTGTGCCTATTTGCAGTTAATCCCCGCTTTCATCCAGCCCTAACCATTCACTGGTCTGCTCTCTAAGAGGAACACTTTTTACCCTATACCTTTCTGAAGGTATTTTTAAAACTGAATTGCCTGGCCTATGGTGGCATAATGAATAGAATGTCAGTTCTAAACCTGGGCTTGCTCAGTCAAGGCACATACGACAAGCAAACAATGAAAAACTAACATGAGGCAACTAGGAGTTGATACTTCCCGTTCCTCCTCTCTTTCTAAAATCAATTTTTAAAAAATCTTTAAAAAGTAAAACGATGTGACTAAACAGTATACTCCAAAATTAATTTATTTTAAAAATCATTAGCCCCCTAGTTATTTAGATTCATAGTTTGTGATCACTTACTAGTTGGAAAAGACCAATATATTAAAAGCAATGTTTTTTTAAATAAAATTTTAAGAGCAAAAGCATTGGTGACAGACATTGTTTTAGGGAAGTGTGTGTATCTGTTTATATTTGCAATATTTAAAGGTGTTGAATACATCTTATTTCTCTTCTTCAATTTAAGGTCATTTTGAATGCCCTCCTTATAATTCAGCTACAAAAAGGAGTATATATCATGTGAGGAATATTGAAGTCTATAAATTAAAACAGGTATGTAAAAAGTACATTACAGCAAACTTGAAAAAATGCTAAAGTAATTCTGTAGCAAAATGTATTTTGATTATTTTGGTATGTTACTTTCAAGAAGAACATAATTCAGTAATTCTAAAATTTGAATTTTGAGTTATTTTTAGGTTCACAGATGACCATTAAAAAAATTTTTATGGTAGCCTGACCAGGTGATAGCACACTGGGTGATTTCAGATATTATTACTTAGTGTAAGGCTAAAGAACAGATATTGGCATAAAGTGATACTTTAAAGAAAATATAAAAAAATACTTTATTATAAAGATGACAGAAGGTAATGGGAAATCACGAGAGGGTTGTCCAAACACTGGCATAATGGAGAGTTTGCAGAGCTAGGTTTTTGAGAACCCATTCAGTACGTGACCCCGGGCTACGCAGTTTTCACATGTGGTGTTTCCTATCGTTGCCACTCAGATTCTGTCATGTTAGGGAGGAGAGGCCAGCACTCAGGGATAAGCGCCTGCCCAAGACTTCCCTAACAGTTGAGTGGCAGCACCTGTCTGAGCGAACTCAGGCCCGCCCACCACACCATGCAGCCTCTATGGGAGGGAGCGTAAGGATGCTCGCGGGCATTTCCTTAATGTCTTACTGATAACGGTTCCTTACTTGGAGTGCTATAAATCCTCCCAGTCCTTGAAGACCCAGCTCAGATACCACTTCTCACTCAGTGTTCTAGTTTAAGGTCATCATGCGTCACTGAATTTCCATTGCGCTTATCACCCACACCAGTAACTCAGTGGTTACTTTATCTTTCTTGCATTTTGTATTGTCCTGAACACTTACTTAACTTATTTACAATTAGTTTTCCAAGTACTTGTTTCAGATTACTTGAAGGTGCTGAGATGAGGAAAATATGGAGTATATTTTATGTTTCCCATTGAGATACCAGCCACCTTAAATACCTCTAGTATGATTTATATGGCAAACAGAGTGTTTTGGTGTATATTCTGTGAGCCCATTAGAAAAAAGGGGGAAATATATCTTTAGGTTTATAGCGTTGTTTATTTTAGAGGTCTTATGAAATCTGGTGCATCTGGATCTTAAAACGGTAGTTTCTTTAACAAAAAGGAAAAATAACAGTGGTATTACACAGTTCAGAAACCGGCTGCTAAAGACCATAGGTGATTGGCAGTCTAAGCAGAGCGTGTCTCTGTTGCCAGCCTTGCTGGAAAATAATAATGACTTGTGAGGCAGAGAGAAAGCGGTTTCTTTTTGTCTACGTGAGTTGGTAGGTTAGTGTTTCTGTGACTTCTTACATAAAGATCCTTAGAATGAGTTCCACAAGAATCCAGAGAGCGAAGTGGGTAAATGGTTGTGTGGTGGTAGAGGGAAGGAAGAGGGATTGCTTGTGGTTAGTGTAACTTTTAAGATTTTTCTTTTATGGTTAAAGCTGAAGCAGCCTATGGACATATTCTTATCTCATGACTGGCCAAGAAGTATATACCACTATGGAAATAAGAAGCAACTTCTTAAGACTAAATCTTTTTTCCGACAAGAAGTGGAAAATAACACCTTAGGAAGTCCTGCAGCCTCAGAGCTTTTAGAGCACTTTAAACCTACTTACTGGTTTTCCGCACACCTTCACGTGAAGTTCGCAGCTGTGATGCAGCATCAGGTAGAAAACAATGTTTATTCTTTCATTTAACAAACAGTTACTGAGCCTGACCAGGCGGTGGTGCAGTGGATAGAGTGTCGGACTGGGATGCAGAGGACCCAGGTTCAAACCCCAGGGTCACCCGCTCGAGTGCAGGCTCGCCAGCTTGAGTGCAGGGTCTCTGGCTTGAGCATGAGATCATAGACATGAGCCCAAGGGTGACTGGCTTGAGCCCAAGGTCTCTGGCTTGAGCAAGGGGTCACTAGCTTTGCTATACTCCCCCAGTCAAGGCACATATGAGAAAGCAATCAATGAACAACTAAGGTGTCGCAATGAAGACTTGATGCTTCTTATCTCTCTCCCTTCCTGTCTGTCTGTCCCTATCTGTCCCTCTCTCTGTCTCTTTTTCTGTTTCAAAAAAACAAACATAAAAAACAAAAAATATATATACTTACTGAACATCTGTGGGCTATATACTATTGACACAATTGTACAGTTAGAGAAAGAAATGAAAGATAATTTTCCTTTTGTGTGTAACTCAGTATCCACTTGGAGGGGAAGATAAGCAAGCCATGGTCAAACAGTGGACTAAGTTTGTGACAAAAACTCCTAGCGTACTGTGGGAGTGCCTAAGCCAGACCGGGGTTAGATGGGGATGTGGCCAGAGAGATGAAGCGAGAGAAGGATTTCTGGAGGAGTGATGGTGCCAGAAAGAAGTAGTTCATGGGGTGATCTGGGAAGAGGGACCAGTAAGTGCGAAGGCTAGAGGTCTGAGAGCACAGTGCCTTAGGGGAGCGGCAGCTGCTTCCCACCGCTGAGGCAGACGTCGCAGCAGATGCTGCAGCTAAATCGGAAGTGCCATCTGGGCCATGCTGTCAGGGTCAGGCTTGAACCGGGAAAGTGGGGAAAGTGGGAGAGTGCTGAAATCAGATTTTCATTTTTGGAAGATTAGTTTGGCAGCAGTTTTGCAGTTGGATTGGAGTGATATACAATAGGAGGCAGAGGAGGCTATTTAAGCAAAGGATGAGATTCTCACCCAAGGCAAAGAAGAAACACAGAATGAAGCAGGGTCTAGAGAGATTTGGAAGTGGAATCATCAGGGTTTGGTGATCACCGGAAGGAGGAGGGAATCTAGGACGACTCTAACTTTTCTTGGGTAACTGCACAGATGGTAATGCTTGATGGAAGGTAGAGAATAAATACATTATTTAGGCTTTTCTGGAAATGTGTGGTTCTTTCTTTCACCTCCGATTCCGACTGACTTTCTCATAAAGTGTTTCAAAGGGAGAACATTCAGAAAATGCTGGGTTAATGAAGACTTCTTATGGGAGGCTTGTGTAGGATCCTGAGTCTTAAATGTACTGATAGCGGGCATTGCCGTCCTCCATGAGCGGAAGTGCTTTACAGTGCTTCCCAGGCTCACTGACTGAACCCTTCTCTGTGCTAGAGGTACGATTTAACTATGTGCCCAAATGGGTGGGACAGTTCTGTCTCAAATCATTCCTTTCTCTTGGGGCTTATTCTCCCCAGTTTAACGGGGAGGAGGCGAGGTCACTTCCTTCATTTTCCCAAGTCCAAGTCACTTGTTTATATCAGTCGCCTTCTCCGCATCTGTGCTGTTCTCTTCTGTCTCTTACGCTGCCTGACATACTTGGATTTTTATTAAAGTATCTGTTTTGCTGCTTTCTCCTACTCCATCTGCTGTTGTCAACCAGGGACTTTGATCTCTGTGTTAACGACCCATTTGATCCCTTTTCCTGGCTCCTCAACCTTCTCTGACTTTGCCAGTGTTCCTTTTAGCCCCTTTCCCCACAGCAAAGCCCACCTTTCTTCACATCTGCCCCGCACTCAGATCTGCTTATGATCCCTGTGCTTCCGCTTCTCTTCCTGCCTCATCAGCACTGAATTTTGATGCGTGATCCTCAGCAAGACATCCCAGAGCAAGACAAGTGTCCTTGTAATTTTTCCTTTATGCGACTTACCGTTCACAGCGGGTCACTTTTTTATTGCTTCCAGCGTGACCTTCATGTTTGTGATCCCCCCCATATTTCTTTCTCACAATTCACTTTTCAGAAAAATAGCTTTATTGGTATATAATTTACATAAAGCTTATTCATTTAAGTGTATAATTCAGTGATTTCTTTTTTGTGTGCTAACATCACATAATCCAGGTTTAGAATATTAGCATCGTTGCAGAAGATTCTATATCCGTGTGCTGTCAGTCCTTGTTCTCAGCCTCAGACCCAGGCTACCACTGATCTGCTTTTTGTCTCTTATGGATTTGCCCTTTCTGAACCTGTCACATAAATGTAATAAAATATATAGTCTTTGACATGTGGTTCCTTTTATTTGCTCTTTTTTGATGTTCATTTATGTTGTAGCATGTATTAGTATTTCATTCTTTTTTATTGTTGTATAATATTTCATTCTATGGATATACTGCATCTACCTTTGATGTTGTATCTAAGAAATTTTTGCCTGAGTCAAGGTAACGACAATTTTCTTTTATGATTTCTTCTAGAAGTTGTGTAGTTTTAGGTCTGTCAATTTACTTTTAAGCTCTTGTGTTATCTTTAATGCTTTTGTTATATACTTTGATTTTTGTGTCAAATGCTTTGATTTAACATTATCATCATCATCATCGTTAGTTTCTGAAAGAAAATTGAAGGTTAAGTGGACATTGTTGCACAAGTGAGTGTAGAACTAACTTGGTTTGAAAGAGTAACAGTTGTTCCTTTGACACAACTTTGTGTTACAAAGATTATTTCCATCCTCTTCAATGTATGAATTATCTCTGATGTTTTAACATGAATTATCTGTGATGTTTTAACATTCTTTTTTTCTTTTTTTTTCTTTTTCTTTTTCCAAGTGAGAGGAGGGGAGATATTGAAACAGGCTCACACATGTGCCCTGACCGGGATCCACTCAGCCACTCCTGTCTGGGGCCGTGCTCGCAACCAATCTATTTTAGCGTATGAGTCATATGAGACATCCTCAGTGCTCAGAGCCAAAATGCTCAAAACCAATAGAGCCATGACTACAGGACAGGGAGAGACAGAGAGAGATAGAGACAGAGAGAGAGGGAGAGGGAGAAAGGGAAGGGGGCGGGGTAGAAGCAGATGGTCGCTTCTCCTGTGTGCCCTGACTGGGAATCGAACCAGGGATATTCACATGGCAGGCTGATGGTCTACCACTGAGCCAACTGGCCAGAGCCTTAACATTCTTTCTTAAATAATGGTCCATATTTTTTAGGCCAAGGATAAAGGAGAGACTGCCAAAGCAACCAAATTTTTAGCCTTGGACAAATGCTTACCACATAGAGACTTTCTTCAGGTAAAAAGAAAATGGAATAACTTTGCAATATAGTTTTACTTTTCCAATGATAAAAAACAATTTAATTTTTGTTTCTTAAATTATTAATTTGTGCTTTTTGTGATTTATGTATTCTGAGAATTCTTTGGAAGGATTTATATTATGTTAATAATTCTAGGCTACCAAATTAAAGTCCTTTTAACTTTCATTGTTATGTTGAAGTCCTTAGAATATTAAAAATAGATATGTATTTCTCAAAGCTACCCAATTCTTCCTGTAGGTAATAGAAATAGATCATGACCCCAGTGCTCCTGATTACTTAGAGTATGATATTGAATGGCTCACTGTTCTCAGGGCTACGAACAGTCTTATTAATGTGACTGGGCGCCTATGGAACATGCCTGAAAATAATGGCCTGCATACAAGGTAAGTCTGACCTTATTTAGGACTTGCTCTTTCCATGCATGCAAGGTTTTTGTCCTCCCTTCCTTTTATTACTTTTTTTAAAGGAAGAACTTTTAAATGAGTATAAGAACAATTCAAGGTTTACAAGAAAATGGACAGTTTAGCACCAACACAAATTATTTATTTATTTATTTTAATTTTTGTATTTTCCTGAAGTGAGAAGCAGGGAGGCAGAGAGACAGACTGCCACATGCACCCAACTGAGATCCACCCGGCATGCCCACCAGAGGCCGATGCTCTGCCTATCTGGGGCGTTGCTCCACTGCAACTGGAGCCATTCTAGTGCCTGAGGCAGAGGCCATAGAGTCGTCCTCAGTGCCCGGGACAACTTTGCTCCAATGGAGCCTTGGCTGCGGGAGGGGAAAAGAGAGAGAGAAAGGAGAGGGGGAAGGGTAGAGAAGCAGATGGGCGCTTTTCCTGTATGCCCTGGCCAGGAATTGAACCCGGGACTTCCACACACCAGGCCAATGCTCTACTGCTGAGCCAGCTGGCCAGGGCCAGCACCAACACAAATAATTGTGGTGGAGATTTGATTGACAAATTAAAATAATTTAAAGTTGCTTTATGGTATAAGGATAGCTTTTTCTATGAGTTGTTTTTATTTGAACATGTTCCTTTGCTAAGTTAACTATAATTTTACTAAGTTTAATTTAGATACATGATTTGTGTTTTTTTTTATCCTTGCATCTGAGTTCAAAGTTAGATTTCATCATTTATTATCTGAGGCTGATAAAATATAAAAGATCGTTGCTTTGGACTTTTATAGGTGGGATTATAGTGCAACAGAAGAAGCTATGAATGAAGTATTGGAAAAATTGAATCAGGACCTCAAAATTCCATTGAACTTTAGCGTGACGGCTGCGTGTTATGACCCAAGCAAGCCACAGACACAAATGCAGTTGGTTCATAGGATCCATCCTCAGACTACTGAGTTTTGTGCCACACTTGGCATCACAGACATTAATGTCAGTCTTCAGAAGGCCAAGGAGGAGCATCCTTTGTGTGGTGAATATGAAAAGCAGGATGAAGGGGATAGTACCGACTCCAGGGGAGATCCTAGTGACCATAACACAGACACATCGGCCCTATCCTCTGTGAATCCAGATGAAATAATGCTGGATGAAGACGAGGAAGAGGAAGATAGTTTTGTAACTACACATAGTGACATGAATACAACATCCATAGAACCTTCTTCTGATCAAGCTTCTGACTTTTCTGCAAGCTTCTCTGATGTCAGGAGCTTGCCAGGTTCCATGTTTGTGTCTTCTGATGATACACTGGGTTCCCCGGTGGGCAGAGAGGAGAAACCTGGTGAGGCTGGGGAGTCTGGAGATGGGAAGGACTCACCCAAAGGGCTATTGAAGAGGCGGAGTGATGAACATGAACCTGAACGAAGAAAGAAAATTACGAGGAGGAATCAAGCCATCTATGCTGCAGTGGATGATGATGATGTGGCATAGGACAGTACAGGTCTTAGTGTCTGTGTAGGTATGTGCTTTCTAAGGCCATATTTTTAAAGTTGGGTTTTTGACTCAAGGCTTAACTTTGTAATAATGAAATTATGTAGAGAATTGACTTTGCCTTTAGGCTTTTGTATATTTCAGATACAAAGATATTAAATTTTCAGGTATTTACTTATTTTTCAAAGTTAAGTGATTATACATATAATTAGGTATGGTTTCTTTTCATTTATTATAAATATTCTTCCCTGGTCAGCTCTTAATGTCTGTCAAATATAATTGAAAATGAAGATGGTAGATAAAATTTTAGGAAATTAATTTGAATACTAGACATTGGTAAACAAAGTTTTATACTGAATTGCTGAAATAAATGTAACTCTCTTGACTTCTGCATATTACATGTCCATGGCCTTTGCCTTAATTTTAACCTGACTCTGGTAACTGTATCTAGGTCCTAACATACAGGTCATTCTTGGCATAGTTCAGCTTAGTATTAATTAGTAGCAGGGATTGAGCTGCACAACTTATGCTGCCCTTCATTCTGCATAATGGGTTGATAGTATTAAGAATTTTTAAGAGCCATGTGGAAAAACTATCTCTGTTCTGCCTCTGGCTAAACTTTGTGGGCCACCCGAGATTGTTGCCCTGCACTTTGGAGCAGGAGTCGTGGAATCCAGAGACTTGGGGTCTCCCGATTCCGCAGCAGTGCAAGTCCCGGAGCCAATCTGGAATGATGTAACAGAGGGCTTTCCTCTTGGCAGCATGTGACTTGAAAAAGCTCTACAACTTTGGAATTTATATCTTTTTGTCTTCCATGTTTTGTTTACCTTCTTTTGGAGTTGAATACTTCATTCACTTACTTTAATTCTCATTACTTACATAAAATAATTAAAAGCTATGGATATGCCCCATCACTGATTTAATTGAATCCCATAAATTCTGACATTTTGTATCCCCCCCAGAAATTAATAAAAATACAAGAAGAAAGTAATTAGATATAAAATCAGTAACAAGTAACAAATGGTGGTTCTCAAAAGAAATAGACCGTTTCTCTAGCTTGCCCATTAGAAAAGAAAGCACAGATATCAAAACATGAATGAGAGAAATAGCCACTGAAACAGGCTATTCATATAAACAAAGATTCCTCTGCATCAGTTGGTATAAATAAATTTGATAAATGAGTAATTTCTTAGGGAAATAGAATTTTCTGAAATTCATCCTATTAGAAAGTAAAAAACATTCCCACAGAAGAAATAGAGAAAGGATTACTGCCCCAAACACTACATGGCCCAGACGGTTTCAGGAGGCAAGTACGAACCTTTTAAACTGATAAGAACAGATACTACACTTGATCTTAGCCAAAAGGCTGAGAAGCGGTAAGTACGAACCTTTTAAAGGCCAGATCATCCCTACTGTTCTATAAACTGTTCCAAAAGACAGGAAGTAAAGGAAAATTCAGTTTCTTTTTATGAAGCAAGTGTAGCTTTGAAACCTAACCCTGATGAAGATGCATATTGCATGTTAATGCAAAAAGCCCTAATAAAGTATTAGCAATACTCGAGCACATTTCCAGAGGAGATTGTGTGACTAATACTTTTGACCCGTTCAAGGGCCAGATCTATTTTTTTTAATAGTGAAATCTAGTTTCCTACTTAATAGAGGAACATTATAAACATTCCTGTCAAAGTCAATGACCAAGGTGAAGACATTACTTACATTACATTTTAACGTGTTGGTGGAAAGAGCAAAACAGACAAAAGAAAACAAGGCAGGGAGTCAGAATTGGAAAGGGGACATGTTCATGTAGCAAATATTTTAACTTCCATGGTTGCAAAGAAAGGGTTTATTAGGTTTTTGCTAGCAAAGAAGACCAGTCTTGGGGAATAGTGTTGTGGAGGCCAAAAAAAAAAAAAAAAAAAGAGAGAGAGAAAGGAAAGCTTTTCCTTTTGCCTTCTACGTTCTAATACCTGGACTAATAATTAACAGCCTGACCTGTGGTGGTACAGTGAATAAAGCATCGACCTGAAATGCTGTGGTCACCAGTTTGAAATCCTGGGCTTGCCTAATCAAGGCACATGTTAGAAGCAACTACTAGGAGTTGATGCTTCTGCTCCCCTCCCTCCTCTCTAAGATCAATAAATTAAAAAAAATGATTTTAAAAATAATAAATTAAAAGGAGAAAGTCAAATTGTACTGTATATATATGTGCATCGGAATTACACATAAACATGAAAATTGCAAAGCTGGGCAAAATTGGGCATTTATGTCATTTTGGACAAAAGAGAAAAGGGGAGGGACAGTGATGGGATTTCAAAGGAAGCCAGTTATGTGCAGGTAGTTGAGAAAGAGCAGAATACACATGGCAGGTAAATTTTTGCTAGGCAACCCAGAAAAGAGTGAGACTTAGGGAGAAGGGTGGTCAAATAGGCTCCTGCTTAGAGTCTTCCTGTCTGATGATGCTAAGGTGATGATACTAACTTTCTCTTCCTGAAGCTGGTTTTTCCATCTGAATCTCAGGCAGGAAAGGGGTGGAGGGGGGGTCAAAGGTTCTTGGTGAGTCTTTTGTTTCTTAATAATACCCTTGAAATCAATATCCCAAAAGGCAAAACTCTAGGTCCTCTTCAGACTCTAAACCCCAGCAGCATGGCTAGTCTGTTCCCAGAAGAAACAGTACATGGATCCAGGAATCAGGGGTATGAATAGGGCCCACTGATCAGCTCTCCTAATGGCCTGTTCGAAGATTTTGTGCTTCTCTTCCTGCAAATCCGGGCTCTTCAGTGTTGCGTCCCAAATAGAGTAGTTGTCTGCCCGGTATACTGCCAGGTGCTCACTGGAATACAAACTACTGCAGGGCATGTTGTACTTCTTGTGCCCAGGGACCAGCAAATAATTGACCCTGATGAGCAGGAGAGGTCAGGCTGCTTCTATGTAATAGCAGCTGGGAAGTGTATATCTAGAACCTAGGAGGTCTCCTGGTACTCCCTCTTATACTATTAACTGGCCTGTGCAGCAACCCTGAACTGAGAGACGGTATAACTATCAGGCTCAGCACTTCAGGGAGGGGAGCTGTACAAACAACCAGCTAAGCTCCCGACCCCTGGATGGGTGGCTTCTGAGGGAGAAGGGATTCAGAATGGATGTTGGAGGAGGAAGCAGGGAGGAGTTGCAGCCCTGAGATCATCTACTGTGATGGGCTGTAGTCCATCCCTCTAATCTCCTTTACCAGATTCCCCTCAGGAAGAGGGCCTATGGGAACCACAGACACACTGATCCCCAAATCTACATGGAGTAGCTCTGCGTAGCCAAGGGCTGCACCGTGGCAGCCATGAGAATGTGCCTCGTGGACCTCCGGCTGTGGGGAGCAGAGCTGACCAGAGGCCCCGTCTGCTGCACTAGGAAATCCATCACTGAGTGGTGCCGAGGCCACTCTCCCCATTGCCTTCTCCCAGCAATGACTGTGTAGCAAGGAACTGAGGTAGGCCCGCTCCTGGGAGACACAGGACTCCTCCAGTGGCTGACTGTCAGTTGAGGACTCCCTGTTGGCTGCTGAACCTTCCTTAGACAAGGATGCCTTAGGCAAGGCAGCCTAGGACACTTCCACCCAAGGTTCTGTCAGACTTGCCCTGTGATTGACGGCTGCCCCGGCCTCATACAGCCCCCTCCCTGTTTCCTCTCACACAGGCATTTCCCCTAATAAAATCCTTGCAGTTAATTTCTTCCTGGTGTCTGCTTCCTGGAGAAGCTGAATTAGCATAGCTTGTACATGAGGGGTAAGGAGAGAAGAGATAAGCATGACTCTCTGATTTCTGAATTGGGAACCGGGTGCACGTGATTGTCAGGCACAGAGAGAAGGGAGAACAGTGTCCTCTGAAGAGAAAAGGCATAAGAAGAGGAAAGGTTGCAGGGTGTGTGGAAGGACAAAAGGAAGAGCTAACAGGTCTCAGGCAAGGACAGTTCCACCCTGTTGGGAAAACAGCTGTTTAGGTTTTGCTCTCTGGTTTACCAGCTGCAAGCCCTTTGCTTGATTGGTGTGTGAGCATGTGGCACTTGCACGGTCTATGTAAGGCTATGGGTGCTTGTGCTCAGTGGCAGATGGGAGATTGCAGATGGCAGGTTACCTGCCTGCCACTATGAGGGGCCATTTTTGCTCTTTGTTTTCCTGAGAAGTGGTTTTCCCTGCCTGTTTGCTTGTCCGCTATTGCGAGACTATCAAACGGAAACGGCCCAACGCTTTCTGGCTGCACAGTTCCTCTACCGTCTGCCTGCATCCAAGGTGAACCAGTCTGGCCTCAGCCACCAGCATTACACACCTGTTACAGGTTTCTGTTCCAGATGAAGTGGCCCTTTCTGCACTGGAGGCCTGTTCTCAATTCCATGAATAAGAGCAGCTCCTGTCTCATACATGGTGCAAAATCAGATTCTCATGAAAACATATGGAAGAAGATGAAAGAGAAGACGCTTACTGTGGGCCTTCTGTCTTAATCAGGGCCTCAGACAGATGGCGTAATCAGTAGACATTTATTGCTCACAGTTCTGGAATTGGGAAGTTCAAAACAAAGTGAAGATTAGGTTCCTGAAGAGGGCCCTCATCCTGGTTTGTAAACAGCTGCCTTCCTACTGTGTCCTCACGTGGCCTTTCCTTGGTGAATGCTCTTGGAGAGAGAGAGAGATCCCTTCATCTTTGTTTTCTTGTAAAAATAGCACCTTCACGACCTCGGCTAAACCTACTGAGCTGCCAGAAGCCTAATGACCACCTCCAAATACCATTACCCTGGGGTGAGGGCTTTCTTATATGAACTTTGGTGGCGGTTGCGGTGGCGGTGGCAGTGTGGTGTGTGTGGTGTGTGTGTGGGGGGGGAAGGGTACACAGACATTCAGTCCCTCAGGGACCTGGGTCGACAGAGCGGCCACCATCTCAAACTTCATGGATCATCTTACCAAAACATCCTCAAGGGGGCGTCTCCCAGGACAGGAATACTCAGCCGGCAGTGATGCAGGTTCTTTATGCTCACAGCTCATTGGCTAAAACTGATCCTATGGCCCCAAAATAAGTGGAAAAGAAAGTGTGATCTTACTATAAGCCAGGAGTCAGAGATGCACATATACAGTCGTCCCTTGCCATATTGTGGTTCACTTTTTGCAGTCTCACAGTATCATGGATTTTTAAATTGTATATATTTAATTTTGTATTACGGATTTTTTGCTATATCATGGGATTTTGTGGTTTATAGATATTTTTATATTTTTAATTATTTTTATGGTAAAATAAGCATTTTCTAGCCTAAAAAATTGAAAATATAAAAATATTAAAACATTAAAAGAATATTAAATCATCATCTTCTTCATCATTCAAGTTGTAGTATATTCACTGATGAGTACCCATATAGAATTGTATATGTTGTAAAAATTACATAGGTTTAGAGTGTAGAAAGTGTTTAAGAGCATAGAAAGTGTTTAAAAGAGTGTGGGGAAGGTTTATAAGAGTGTGGGAGGTGTTGTTGTGAGTAGGGGGCACAGAGAGAGAGATCAGCAGATGAAATCAAGGACTAGCAAAGGACCATCGCTCTCTCAGGCAAATGGCCCCAAGTTGGCGCTGTGTCCTATTTTTATTCACAAGACTTCAAAAAGCTTGTTTACTGAGAAATTGGCATAACATTAAGCGTAACTTTTACTTAAAGATACGTGGAGTACACCTGCATGATAGCTTAAACACAACATAATATCAAAAGGCATTAATTGCTATTGCTTCTATGGTTTCCACAATATTCCTCTCTTTACCTCAAGAGATAACCTTGGAAAGTACAGAAATCTTATGGGAATGTTTTACTGAGAAAAAGCCCAGCAACTGCCTTCAGTCACATAGACTTGTTTCAGTGACTCGCCTTCAAGTCACAAAACAATTTTCTTGGCAAAACATTCTTTTCTTGTTGACTCTGTTCCCATCCAAGGCCATGCAATGGATTATTCCACTACATTTCCCCCTTTTTGTTTATGCTGAATGTTATGAAGCACCACAGAAAACACAGCCTTCTGTCGTTCATTTCTTATTTTTTTTGCTTTGATTTGTCGACAGACTACATATAAAAGAAAACATAGAATTAGTATTATTATAAAAAGCCTTACAGTGGATCCCCAAAATCCTTTAATATATTCAATAGGATTTAATTGCAATAAATTATCCATTAATCCCTTCAATATAGGTTGACATGTTAGAATTTCTAATTTTCTTTGAAAAGCTTCATGAATATGTCTTTGTAATTTAATGATTTTTTTAGTTACATTATAATGATTTAACAAATGCTTTTTAACATTTTCCTAATGGAAATAAGTATGATTTTAAGAAATAGGGGTAACACAAAAAGTAGTTACATTCTAATTACATCTTAGCTTAATTTGTCTTTGCAGGCTAACAATTTGATCTCTTAACATAATCATAGTCTGTTCTAAATCATTAACTTTAGTATTAATGTTACTATTTATACGTTATTGAGAAGTCCACAGTTGTTCAGAATCTTCATGCCATTTTTGCACAAAGTTCACAGTCTGTATACTTTGATGTAATGTAACTCCAGATACAGCAGCCACGGTGGTTACAGCTATTAGTCCCATAATAATGGTGATGATTAGTCCAACTAGTCTCTTGGTTCACTTCAAGGACTTAATAAGATGTTGTAACAGCATCATGAAAGGGGAACCCTGCCACATCCGATGCATCTGTACTGGAATCTAGACTCCTGTTCAGGTTCTTAAAATGTAAAGACTTTGACTATTTTATTAAAAAGAATAGAAGAGTTAATACATGTATAAAAAGCATACTTATTGTAAGTTATTGAATAATTTTCAGCTGTCTATTTGGCTTTACCTATAACAAATATATAAAGCAATTTAACACAAGCAGATATGAAATGTGTTTCATTCTTCTTAAAGATTAACATAATATGATTAGAAGAATAATTTCTCCAGATTTTTCCTTTCTACACTGACATATGTTTAAGTGCCATGGCTACTTTCCACAAATGATATTGTATAGGACCAAATTTTATATGAGGAGCTTGAGGTGACATCCCTCCTCTATGCTATATGATAGTATGGTTACTTTGATCACCAGCTGTAATTAAACCATTGTTCTTATGCCACCTTAAATCAGCACCCTGCCCTTTAACTTGGGCAGAGCTATGAGGGCTTTAATTTATAACGTTTTATGTACAGATGTATTACTTTTAAATTTATATCCTTGTAACAAACGTGGTTTTTTTTCATCTCCTTTACTGTTATCTTTGACAATAGAGAGCCACGCTTGAGCTTCTATGTTTAAACAATATGGCTTATGTCCTATACATATAGGTAATTCCTCAACTCCTGTTGTATGATTTTCTAATTTTACGCCTTCTTTCAAAGGTGCTAAGGGACCTCTATCATTAAAAGGTCCTAGAAGCCAATTAGAGTCATTAACAAAAATAGGAAAGGCACTATTTTCCTAATGAATAGCTCTACTTAATGGAGGATTAGGAACATAGGCCTAATAACTAAAATTTTCAGCTCTACTTACCGGAATTGTTACCAAAGCAATCATTGTTAAAAACAGGTTAGTAGCATTTTTTTTTCTAGTAGCTTGTAGCATATTTTTACCATTAAAGATTAGCTTTTTAAGTTGAACTCAACTTGGTATTTTAGCCTTTTCAATACCAGACAGCAGCACCTTTAAGATTCTTCTTTTGAAATTCATTTCTCCCATCTCAGCAATGGACAGATATGGAAAGAATATATTGTTCTTATTCATGTTGTTAGTTTAATTCTGCGAGCAGGACTCCAAAGGACTTCACCGGATTCTGCAATGACACAAGCAAACCCTCTTCCCCAATGTTGCACAACACTAGGTACCTATTGATTCAACTCACCTTTATAATGTATAGGTTGATTAATCTTAGAACTGTTACTTTTCGTCTAATGTCAGCAGCAGTCAAATTATCTTCTCCTGTATTTAAGAAATTTAAAGTAAATAAAGCTTTGGGTAACATAATTCTAGGGAATAATCTCCTTTCTTCTCCCCCCTTTTGTTTAAGTAACATATTTTTTCAGAGTGCAATTACTGTGTTCAATAATTGCTTGTTCTTGTGGGTTATATGGAATTCTAGTAGTATGTTTAATATTCTAGAATTGTTGAAATTTAGTAGATGTATAGGCAGGACTATTGTCAGTTTTAATTGCTTTAGGAATGCCTATAACATTAAAAGCTTCAATAAGATGTTGAATGACACAATTAGCCTTTTCTCTAGGCAAAGGTGTGGCCTATTGAAAGGAAGAATAAATATTAATAAAACTGTACATAAGATAGTTGTTTAAAAGAAGAAATATGAGCAATATTTATTTGCTACAGATTATTACTGTGTTGCCCTCTAGGATTCATTCCTCTCGGTAATGGAGGAGCATTTATAATACTATACTGAGGACAGTTTCTAACAATATTCCGAGCTTCTCATTAGGTTATTTAAAATTTTTGCATTAAATCTTTTTTATTTGTATGAGTCTTTGTATAAAACTTAGTAGCTATTTTTATTGATCTAATGAGTAATTGATTAACTTCATTATCTGTAGTAGACATAGGTCCTGGTAAAGCTGTATGAGAACAAATGTGAGTTATATAGGTAGGCAAATTTCATTCCTACAATAAAAGTTGTAATTCTTGAAGCAATTTGTGCAATTTAGAACTATTATTTGAAATATAAATAGTTTCTATAAGTTTAATTGTATGTTCTACATATTGTGAATTAGTAACAATGTTAATAGGACAGGATGTTTGAATTTTGTCTTTAACTACAATCAAACTACACTGATTTAAGGTTTCAGAAGTATTTTTAAGGATGACTGAAAGTTCAGCATTATTTTTATAAGCTATTAATATGTCATTTATATAATGGATTATTAAAGATTGAGGATATTTTTAACAGATTTTTTCTAAAGGTTGATTTACATAATGTTGATACAGTGTCTGACTATTCAACATTGCTTATTTAAGTAATATAAACTTAGTAAGAATAGTTAGTTATGCTTATTGTTATAGACACAACAGCTAGCTTTGCTAGAAACAGAGTCAATGATGTTTTTTGAAGTCTTAGTCTTAATTAAAACATTTTTTGCCGGCCCTGGCCGGTTGGCTCAGCGGTAGAGCGTCAGCCTAGCGTGCGGAGGACCCGGGTTCGATTCCCGGCCAGGGCACACAGGAGAAGCGCCCATTTGCTTCTCCACCCCTCCGCCGCGCTTTCCCTCTCTGTCTCTCCCCCTCCCACAGCCAAGGCTCCATTGGAGCAAAGATGGCCCGGGCGCTGGGGATGGCTCTGTGGCCTCTGCCTCAGGCGCTAGAGTGGCTCTGGTCGCAACATGGCGACGCCCAGGATGGGCAGAGCATCGCCCCCTGGTGGGCAGAGTGTCGCCCCTGGTGGGCGTGCCGGGTGGATCCCGGTCGGGCGCATGCGGGAGTCTGTCTGACTGTCTCTCCCTGTTTCCAGCTTCAGAAAAAAACAAAAACAAAAACATTTTTTGCCTCCTGGGTAAGTTTATTTAATTGTCAAATTTCCCTTTTTTTTTTATTTCCAACTTATGCCAAGGCTTCAATTTTCTGGAAGGTATCTACTAGTCCCGTATTTGTGGAAATAAGAGCAAATCCTCACCCCTACATTTTGTCTACATTGCTGTTGTAAATTAGCAACTGTCCATTTAAAAAGTTCATCTTGTGTAATATTAATAAGAGGATTAGCATTAGCATTTTGATTAGCTTGAATACAAGCTTGATTTTCCTAAGTTATAAATTGTAACTTTTTCGCTTTTGAAAGAACAGTCCAAGCTAACATTTCTAAATTTTTTGAAATAAAACATTCAGAGTCCATGAAGGAGGAGAGCAGTTCCTGTGTATAAGGACAGTTAGTCCTATACTGGGAGCAAGCCGTTTTTAACTTTTTAAGAGCTTTGACAGAAATTTGATCATAGTGAGTATAAAAAACTTCTTGTCAGAAAGTTTAGACTGTAATTTATTTTATTTTATTTTTTATTATTTATTCATTTTAGAGAGGAGAGAGAGAGAGAGAGAATGGGGGAGGAGCAGGAAGCATCAACTCCCATATGTGCCTTGACCACACAAGTGCAGGGTTTTGAACCAGTGACCTCAGTGTTCCCAGGTCGACACTTTATCCACTGCACCACCACAGGTCAGGCCTAGACTGTAATTTAAAAAGTTGCTCTTTTAATTATTTATAAGATAAATGTTTTTCTTTATCGGAGGCCAAATGACCCTTGTTATTTTCCTATTGTAAAAGAAATCTTAGAGCTTTGCTAGGGACTTTTCCTAACCCATGCAGCTTAGTGACTACTGCCTTAGTGGGTTAAAAAGAAAACTAATGTTGCTTAGTAATAAGAGATGCATTAGCTTCTATTTAAAAGTCTTTTGTATTGTTAAGTCTATTATAGGGCATCAGAGGAACTAAATTCCCGCTTTCCTCAGTGCCTCCTTTTTCAGGATGTTGCCTTACAAGCAGCCAACTGTCTGAAGCAGCTTGAGATAAATTTTTAAAATGAGTTAATTTTACTTAATTCCTTAGTTTTACAAATTTGAGTATATTTTACACATAAACAAGACAATTTTTAATACAGAAACACAAGTATAACATATAACTTTAATTAATTCTAATATTTGAATTCTTATTTGATTTCAAACTTTGAATATACCTTACAATGTATTAACCAAATTAGCAAGTCTTAAGGATCCATATTCTATTTAATTTAAATTTAAATGAGCGCTCTTTATAATTTTTCATTTTAAAGCAAAAAATATATGGATGAAACTACTTTTTCAATATAAAAGCCGGCATTTTTAATCTTTGTATGTAAACACAATTCAGGCCTTAAAAATTACATTTTAGACAACATCAAACAAAAACTAAACAAATTAGAATTAGACAAACCAGACCAGACAAACTAAAGAGAAACCCAGGATTTCAGAGCACAGTCAGACTAGAAAGATGCCTGCCTGATTTTAATCAGGGCATTTTCTGACAGAGGGACTGACAGTGGATGAGACTAAACAAAATTTCCCCAAGAAAATTCTTTTGGCAGCTGCTGGGATATTTTCTATAGTCAGATTCAATACATGTCCCCTGCCTTAGTTTCCAGGCAAAGAATAAGAAAGAAACAAAATGATAGCTCAGAGGATTGTAGCTAAAACACCAAAGAAAATTAGTATTTATTTTATTATTACAGAGACTAGAGAATTTTAAGGACTTCATGATTTTTCTATATGTCCTAATTCTAATTGAGTTTGTATTAACTGATGTAAAGCTGCAAGCTTTTTTCCCTTGTCTCTATTTCCAGTGGTTTGTATCCAGGCTTTGAGACAAGCGATCTAATCTGAGCTATAACAGCATCAGTATAACCAGTGTGTTGTCCCACAGCTGCATAAGCGCCAACTCCGATGAGCATTTCAAAAGTAGCTCCCGGGGGATTATTTCTGGCGTTCATGAGAGATATGCGAAAAGCCTCCTCTCTTCACCAAGATTTGAATTGTAAATATTGTCCTGGTTTCAAAATCGTACTAACAAGTAAATTCCAATCCAAAGGAATGATTAAATGATTATTACAATAGGAAGAGATAAGACCTTGAACATATGAGGACTGAGGTCCATACGTAGCAACAGATTGTTTGACTAGTTTTAAGAAAGTAAATTCAAATTGGTCAAATTGGATATTATGCCCTCCCCCAGGATCTGGAGCATTAAGAGGAAAAGGCTGTCGAATAATTGGAAAAATAGATGCAGAAAAATTACTAGAATTAGATTCTAAATCATTATGACGCATAAGCACCTGTTGCATTTCAGAGATTTCAAGGAATTGAAAAATCCTTCCCCTGCCAGTACTAATTAATTTTTGACCTTGAATTGGAGGAGCCATAGGCTCACATATATCTTGCTTTTGAACAGGATAAGTAGTATACTGATTTCCATTCTCCTGTTCTAGTGTAAATTGTAGTTTACTTAATAAATGTTTTAGACAGGCAACATCATCCCTAGGGGCTCCCTCATTTTTTAAGAAAGAGGGATGAAAGCCTGTGGACGGCTGGATTTCATTAACATTATTAGTAACTTCAGAAGCAGAGACAGTATTGTCCAAGTCATTATTCTGTTTATTCTGTGTTGAATCAAATTCTTCAGGCTCATTAAAAATAACCTCACTCAAGTCTTTAACAGAATCTCCATCTGATTGCAAAGGGCCAAGGGCTGTAGCAATAAGATTATAAGCAGCCCGCATTTCAGCATCAAGCGGATCTCTGTGCTGATGAACACAGCGTAAAGATTTTCTTGTTGCCAAACATTCAAATTCAATTGATTATGACGCTCAGGAGTATACCAATAACAGTGTTTCTGAATAGCACTTAAAAGATGTAACAAAACCTTGTCTTTTATCTGAATCCCTGATTCTTTTGAGAGGGATTTTAAAACTTGTATATAATTGTCCAATAATGAATGGGAATTTCCCATGACTTTGCTAGTTACCTGAAAGTTTCACGTACACAGCATGTCTAACTTACCCTTTCGGGGTTCCGTCTGTTCCCAATCTCTTCTTAAGGCCCCACGTTGGGCGCTAAATGTTGTTGTGAGTAGGGGGCGCAGAGAGAGAGATCAGCAGATGAAATCATCAAGGACTAGCAAAGGACCACCGCTCACTCAGGCAAATGGCCCCGAGTTCGCGCTGTGTCCTATTTTTATTCACAAGACTTCAAAAAAGCTTGTTTACTGAGAAATTGGCATAACATTAAGCATAACTTTTACCTAAAGATACGTGGAGTACACCTGCATGATAGCTTAATAACAACATAATATCAAAAGGCATTAATTGCTATTGCTTCTATGGTTTCCACAACATTCCTCTCTTTTTTTTTTACAGAGGCAGAGATAGACAGGGACAGACAGACAGGAACGGAGAGAGATGATAAGCATCAATCATCAGTTTCTCGTTGCGCATTGCGACTTCTTAGTTGTTCATTGATTGCTTTCTCACATGTGCCTTGACCATGGGCCTTCAGCAGACCGAGTAACCCCCTGCTGGAGCCAGCGACCTTGGGTCCAAGCTGGTGATCTCTTTGCTCAAGCCAGATGAGCCCGCGCTCAAGCTGGCGACCTCGGGGTCTCGAACCTGGGTCCTTCCACATCCCAGTCCGACGCTCTATCCACTGCGCCACCACCTGGTCAGGCACAACATTCCTCTCTTTATCTCAAGGGATAACCTTAGAAAGTACAGAAATCTTATGAGAATGTTTTACTGAGAAAAAGCCCAGCAACTGCCTTCAGTCACATAGACTTGTTTCAGTGACCCGCCTTCAAGTCACAAAACAATTTTCTTGGCAAAACATTCTTTTCTTGTTGGCTGTGTTTCCATCCAAGGCCATGCAATGGGTTATTCTACTACAGGGAGGGTTTATAAAGCCTTAAAAAATATATATATAAATAATAAAATAAATACAAAGTTGCCACTTTGTGGATTTCCACCTATTGTGGGGGGTTCTGGATCCTAACTCCCATGATAGACAAGGGGCCACTGTATTTGGTGAGCAGCTCTAGTAACTGCAAAACAAACAGGCCAGCATTCAGTCCGTTACAGTTTTTCAGCCATATCGGGTAGAGCTCATTCTCATGGCCACTCAGTCTGTATAAAGTTCCCCTGCCATGTGTTCACCTGGCACAGGAGGCTCTAAGATGTTTCCAACTCCCTATAAAAAGGAAGAAACCAAGCACTGACTTACAGAACTTGAAGGCAAAGCTCCTTAGCACAGCCCTCCCCTCTCAGACTGGAGCCTCTGTGTTCTGTAGGCTTCTTGCAGACCCTGCTCTTCAGCCTGAGGGGCTGGTGTCCAGGACACAACTGCCTCACTGGGAGCAATTATTTTCCCTTATCTCCCTTCCCTTATCTCCATCCCTCCTTTTATCTGCAAGTAAATGTAAAAGGTGTGTGTGTGTGTGGGGGGGATGACATGTGTGAGCACAATAATTTCCAGAACAAACCCAGAATCACGTTCTTGATAGCTCTGCAAGGTTCTGTAAACAGGAGCGTGTTTGGCTGCTAAGGCTGGTGGACAGCAAAAAGCATTACTGCCAGAAATTCAAGGCTAGAACCATTTTCTTAGAAATGTGGAGCAGTTTAAGAGAGTCACAGGACAAAGGGATTTTATGCTGGCATAAACTCACTGATTTTCAGTATAAAAATTACTTCTTTTCAGAATTTAATGTTGGTAATGTCACTAGTCAGTGTCCTTCAGTTTTCTCACATAAGTTCCCAAGGGCTAGGCCATGGGTTGTGTCTCAGTCTGCAGAGAACTGACTCTGTTCATTGATGTAAACCCAGGTCTCATGTCATGGCTCCAGCTCCAGAGCCGTGCCAAGAGGAACAGGCAATGCGGATAAGATATCACTGTGTATTGGTTTTGCGCTGTTAATAGCTGAATGCTTTAACATGATTATCAGTCCCATTTACTTAATAAATATGTGAAAAGCCGGAACTGTGGTTCCAAGGGCTCCAAAGTAAATAGGACAAGTATTGTTGGCTTGAACATTTCCTTCTTGCAATAAATCGGAGTTCAAAGAAGCTACAGAATTAAGAGGTGTGCTTTTCACCTCTTAATCGTAATTTAGTTCAACAAACATTGTTAGAAATTCCTTTAGCTTTTGTTCTTGACACAGTGAGTCCTTCACAGCGGAGGAAGTGTGGCCCAACAATGGAGTTATTCTGGCTGAGGTGATCAGAGGGTCTCCGTGGGGTGAGAGCTGGGGAAGCCTCTGCCCCAGCCCGTGGTCTTCCTCCCTGTGCTGCCTTTTCTTCAAACAAGCACCAAACATCCAAAACAGAACTGCAACATAACAGGGATACTGGAACAATACTGAATGTAAAACGAAAACAACACTGGATCCAGAGGTTTATTCCCACCATCCTGTCCGTATATTTGAAGCTACATCAGTCCACATTTCCTAAGGTCTCATCAGTCAGTAACAATTACCCATGCTCTGTAGACCACTGTATGGACCGAGTGTGGCTCACATTGTAATGGAGGAAGCAGGAACCCTCTCCAGGAGGCACCAACTTCTAGGAAAGTAGACAGTATCAAGATACATGTGTGGCTTTCACTCGCGTGTTCAGACCCACCCACTGCTCGAAGATAAATAGCTTTTTGCACATCTGTTCTCAGACACCGAGTCTAGGGGTTGCTTGGCTGGTGGGAGGAAGCCTCCCATTGTGCAGTGTAGACATTTGGAGGAATTGAGTAGAGTTACTGTCACGGAGGGTCAAAGAGCAGGGACGTTCCTTCGGGCAGGTAATACGTAGGAATTACCTGCCCGAAGGTAATTCGGTGCATACACAGCACCCAGGAAAAAGGGACTAATGCAAGCTGTGGCCCCAGGGTTTCCCCATGCCCATCCTTGGAGCCTCTAAGGATCTGTGGAATCCAGGTGAGGAGCGGCTGCTGGGGCACCTGCCCGCACAGGCAGAAGGTGAGTATGATCAGGCCGCATGAGGCAGAAAGGAGTGCAGAAGGAAGAGGAGACAGTTCTGGCCACACCAGAGGGAAGGCTGCAGCGATGGAACTGGGGGCCCTGGGAAGTGCCTGGCAGAGTGGCTCAGATGACAGGAGGCCTCTTCAGAGAGACACGGGAAAGGCATCAGGCTGTGATCCTAAAAAGGCCCAGGTACAAGTGACTGACTGCTGGCTTCTGTGCACATCTCATCAACGCTCAGGCAGGGCTGAGGGTTTCCTTCTTTACATTTCAATCATCTGAAAACAACAACAACAACTTAATGTCTGTCATCAGGGAGTCCAAATACCATCAATAGCGATAGTGTTCTACTCTCTTTTCCTTGGTGAAAAGTGAGAGTTGCTGCTTTGGTCTACAGAGCCCATCCACCTCACTGTGAGCCTGAGGCCCGTTATTGCCCACTCTGCACAAGGGAGCTGTGGCTCTGAGCAGTTTGGGGACTTGCCCTGGTGCCCAGTCCCCAGGCTTATGGCGGGTGCAGGCATGACTCCAAGCTCAGTGGTCTTTCCATCATACCTTCTCCTTGGTTCTTGATCAAACAGGTCCTACTTTTTGTGTTTGAGATTCAGAAAGCTCTGAACTGAAGACAGGTGGCTCCCTGAGTAAGGATGGCTTCAAAGAAGATTACTACACACTTGTGTCAGGAGCATTGGGGAACACACCTCAGAAGAAGGACACTGTCTTTGGAGGTGTGAGAATTGCAACATGAACCTGACCTCGTGAGACTTGAAGAAAGCTATACCTCACAAGGGGGACCTCTGGGGCATAGGACACTTCTTGAACCTAGTGTTCAAGAACCAATCCTTGTTCCAAATCATCAGGACCTTGAAATACTGGGATTGTTTATTGCTTATTTGGGGTGATTTCTTTTCTTTTACTAAAACCTTATGTTTTCAAAGTTTGGAGTGAATTACAGGGTTGCCTGGTGATGAAACTTTCCCGAGTCTCTGCCCACAAGTTTGATTAAAACTGAATGGCTCAGGCGCACTATCTTTGGCTCCAGGGTTACACACAGTTTTCTCCAGGTGAAATCATCACCCTATCACTCTCCTGATAGATCCACAAATAGGATTAGAGTGTGGGTCACCAAAAAATTGTGTGAACCCCTGTTGTCCGCAAATCTCTGTATTGGGGGGAACTTAGCAAAGGGCGGAGCTTTCTGAGAACTTCCTGTGTTTAGTGTTAATCTTCCGCCAATGATTTACTTCCCCCAGTTATTAAACTGGGAGATTGGGTGGTGATTTATCACCAAGTATAGCAGGAAAAGCTTGTGCTAATTGCTAAGACCTCAGATACTGGCTAACTGCAAGTTTCAGGCTAGAAGGTAAGCTCTGATTCAATGATTTTGTATTTTCTAAAAGATGCATATGGAATGCTAAAAAATAGACCACTAAAAGAGTGAGATCTCTGCTCTCCTGAAGTTAGCTAAGGTTAGAGCTAATGTTTATGGAGACGGAGGTACTACAGGTGACAGGTACCCAAGTTAGAGTCATGGCTCTGCTAACTGTGTGATTTCAGCCAAGTTACTTGACTCTGGCCAGTTTGATTTGTTGGTTTTCTTTTTAGTTATATTAGTTTCTTAGTAAGTTATCTTGGATTTTTAGGTGGGCAACTAGTGATAATTATGCCTGTTCCTTCCTAGTGTTTGTTCATAGTAGACATTCTTTCCTCTTGTTTCATTGCCTTGGTTGGACTTAGCACAATAATGTTAAATGGTAACAGTGATGACAGACTTATCCATATCATATTCCTGGTCTTGATGGGGATGTTTTAAATGCTTCATATTAAGAATGATGATTGCTGTATGGTCTGGTAGACATTGTCAGCTTAAGAAAGTTTCCTTGTGCTTTTTTAAAAATTATGAATGGATATCAAACTGTATCCTGTTTTTGGCATCTATTCACCAAAATGATCATACAGCTTTTCTTCTTTAATCTATAAGATAATGCTTGCGATTATTAGTTTTCCTGTTAATGAATTGATCACTTCTTATTCTGGGTCACCCTTAAATTCTTCTTTAAACCCTAGATACTGCATTTTAATATTTCAGGACTTGATTTGATCATATTCTATTTGGGATTTCAAAAATCTAAGCTTAGATGTAATATTCTTGTGTGCTATCTTGTGTGTTATCCAATTTTGTGGATACAATCTTTAATTGTTTTGACTTAAAGGAGCAGGCCAGGACAGAAGTGGACATGCTGAAGGAGCTCCAGCTCTTCCTGTCGCTCCTCTTACTGCTTTCCTGTGGCTTCTTCTACCAGCTCACCTGGAAGTCCAGCTGCCTCTTCTCCTGCCTGCCTCCCCACAAGTCTCAGCAGGACCCTGAAGCCCTCCTGGGCCAGGGACGCAGCATTGTATTCCTAGAGACCTCTGAGAGAATGGAGCCAACCCCGCTGGTCTCCTGCGCTGTGGAGTCAGCTGCCAAGGTTTATGCAAAGCAGCCGGTGGTGTTCTTCATGAAGGGTCTCAGCAATTCCACGCAGCTGCCCTCAAACTCCACCTACCCAGCCTTTTCCCTCCTCTCAGCAATAGACAACGTTTTCCTCTTCCCTTTGGATATGAAAAGGCTGTTTGAAGACACACCATTGTTTTCATGGTATACTCAAGTAAGTGTTAAGAGAAGCTTAGAATGCCCATGTTGGGAGGGACCACAGAAAGAGTCCAACCTACTCATTTTATAGATGGGTAAACTGAGGTTAAGGACTCAGTGTCAGACATGGGACTAGAACCCAGATCCTTTAACTCTTGCCTGGCCTTCTTTTTATAGTGTTGAGCCCTGATTTAAGCAATCGGGAGAGAATTAAGTTAGATTTGTCTTTAGCCTGCTGTCATTTGCTTCCAGCTTTCTGTATCTAGGTTACTTTTTTCCCATTTCTTTGGAAGAAAGAGAGTGAAACAGGAATGGAGGAAAGACAGACAGACAGAGAGAAAGAGAAAGAAACATCAACTCACTGTTTCACTCAGTTCTATTTTGTTGTACGCTCATTAATTGCTTCTTATACGTGCCCTGACAGGGGGTCAAACCTGTGACCTCTGGCATGCCAGCTCAGTTTTGTTCACTGAGCCACCCTTCCAGGGCAAGACTATTCTTAACTCAATGGGTTTCTATATCTTGTCTAGGTGTATATACTGCTTATTTTCACTGACAGTTTTGAACCCATCCATATTAAACTGTTTTGCCCTGAAGGGGAAACTAGGAAATATTTAACTTGAGAAATACAGAAATAGAAATTTTAAAAAGGATCAGGTAAAGTGCTGCTTGATGAAATTAGGTTATATGAAGATGTGATCAAGAAGCTCCTGGAACTGTCAGGCATTTTGTAATCTTCATCATAGGAACATAGCATACTAAGGAAATCATCTCTCAATTAAATGTTTCTTTAATGAGGACCCACAATCAGGTAATGTTTAAGAAACTTATAGCCCCTTGTTACCCTCGTTGTCTTAGTCTAGAAGATCTCTAGAGTAAGAAACCAGCCTGAGTGTGAGTGTGAGTGTGAGTGTGTGTGTGTGTGTGTGTGAGTGTGTGTGTGTGAGTGTGTGTGTGTGTGATTGTGTGTGTGTGTGAGTGTGTGTGTGTGTGGAAGGGGGAGGGAATTGGTCAGTTTTACTCTTGCCCATGTGTCCTTAGATCCCAGCTTCCCATCTCTTCTTCTGAAGACCCAGAAACCTCAAATTAGGACCAGCGAGGAGGAGGTGGAGCAACTCACTAGACTGATATTTCACATGTATTTGCCAGCAGAAGGTTCCTATCAAATAGGTGGCAACTAGTGTGGTGCTGGGCAGCAGCAGGGCACACTACTGTCAGGTGCTGGTAGTGGAGAGGGGCGCCTTGAAGGACACATGTCTGCTGGCTTCCCTGCAGCGCTCGTGATCGCCACTAGAGGGCGCTCCAGCACGTACAAAACCAGGTGCTCTATCCACTGCGCAACTGTAGGTCAGACTAAACCTTCCAAATAATTTCAATCTACATGCCCAGTCCATGTAGTCCACCCTCCTTCTCTGCCCACACTCTCTGATCTCATCTCCTACCCTTCTCCCTTCACTGCTCTGGTTGGCCACGCTGCCTTCCTGCTGCTCCTGCCTTGGACCTTTTGCACTAGCTGTGGCCTCTACCTAGAACCTTCTTCTCAGAGAAACTGGCATCCGTTCACTTACCAACTTGATTCCAGTTTCTGCTGGAACCCAAGATACAATTGTACTCCCTCTGCCCCTTCATACCTTCTCACCCAGCTTTTTTCCTTCACAGTTCTTATGGACACTCAACATATCACGTTTATTTATTTATTGTCCGTCTCTTCCCGGTAGAGATTTTTGTCTTTGCTCACTGTCTTATGTTTAACATCTGTCACAGAGCTTGGCACATAGTAAGTAGGCCATCAATAAATATTTAAATCTGTTTAGATTTTTTTAAATTATGTATTGATATTTATTTATTTATTTATTTACAGAGTCTGAGAGAGAGATCGATAGGGACAGACAGACAGGAACAGAGAGAGATGAGAAGCATCAATCATTAGTTTTTCGTTGTGACACCTTAGTTGTTCACTGATTGCTTTATTCTATGTGCCTTGACCGCGGAGCTACAGAAGACTGAGCCAGCGACCTTGGGTCCAAGCTGATGAGCTTTGTTCAAACCAGATGAGCTTGTGCTCAAGCTGGCGACCTAGGGGTCTCGAACCTGGGTCCTCTGCATCCCAGTCTGGCACTCTATCCACTGCGCCACCACCTGGTCAGGCTGTATTGATTTTTAGAGAGAGAGAAACATAAACATTAATCTGTTGTTGTTATGTACCATCACCAGGGATCGAACATGCAACTGCTATGCATTTAATTGGACAACACTCCAACCAACCAAACTATTCAGCCAGGGCTTTAATTTTTGAAATTGATTTTTACTTTTTTTTTTTTTTCATTTTTCTGAAGCTGGAAACAGGGAGAGACAGTCAGACAGACTCCCGCATGCGCCCGACCGGGATCCACCCAGCACGCCAACCATGGGGGGGCGCTCTGCCCACCAGGGGGCGATG
This sequence comes from Saccopteryx bilineata, assembly GCF_036850765.1. Taxonomy (NCBI): domain Eukaryota; kingdom Metazoa; phylum Chordata; class Mammalia; order Chiroptera; family Emballonuridae; genus Saccopteryx; species Saccopteryx bilineata. The sequence goes on along the minus strand of NC_089499.1, from coordinate 44,220,651 downwards.
CTCTGCCCATCCTGGGCGTCGCCATGTTGCGACCAGAGCCACTCTAGCGCCTGAGGCAGAGGCCACAGAGCCATCCCCAGCGCCCGGGCCATCTTTGCTCCAATGGAGCCTTGGCTGTGGGAGGGGAAGAGAGAGACAGAGAGGAAAGCACGGTGGAGGGGTGGAGAAGCAAATGGGCGCTTCTCCTGTGTGCCCTGGCTGGGAATCGAACCCGGGTCCTCCGCACGCTAGGCTGACGCTCTACCGCTGAGCCAACCGGCCAGGGCCTGAAATTGATTTTTAGAGAGAGGGAGGGAGGGAGAGAGAGAGAGAGAGATTTGTTTATCCACTCATTCATGCTGTCGTCGGTTGATTCTTGAATGTGCCCTGACTGGGGATGAACCCAGAACCTTGACATGTCAAGATGATGTTCTAATCACCTGAGCCACCTGGCCAGGACCCCTCTATGAATATAATTAAAGGAATTAATTAGTAAACAAAGGCATACATACATGCATGCATAATAAGATTGTGTTTTCATTTTCTCAAATAATATAAATATTAATTTTTTTCTATAGCTGTCTACTTTAACATTTTTTTTAATAGTTCTTTTAAAATTTTTTTATTTTATTTTATTGGTAACAGAGACAGAGAGAGTCAGAGGGAGGGACAGATAGGGACAGACAGACAGGAAGGGAGAGAGATGAAAAGCATCAATTCTTCATTGTGGCACCATAGTTTCTCATTGATTGCTTTCTCATATGTGCCTTGACCGGGGGGCTATAGCAAACCGAATGACCCCTTGCTCAAGCTGGTGACCTTGGGCTCAAGCTCGTGAGCCTTGCTCAAATCAGATAAGCCTGCGCTCAAGCTGGTGACCTTAGGGTTTCGAACATGGGTCCTCCAGGTCCCATCCGACGCTCTATCCACTGCGCCACCACCTGGACAAGCACTACTTTAACTTTTCTTTATTAGTTTTTGTCACTTAAAAAATTCTTTCTTCGGCCCTGGCCAGTTGGCTTAGTGGTAGAGTGTCGGCCTGGCATGTGGGAGTCCCAGGTTCAATTCCCGACCAGGGCACACAGGAGAGGCGCCCATCTGCTTCTCCACCCCTCCACTTCTCTGTCTCTCTTCCCCTCCCGCAGCCAAGGCTCCATTGGAGTGAGGTTTGCCGGGGCCGTTGAGGATGGCTCTGTGGCCTCTGCCTCAGGCGCTACAATAGCTCTGGTTGCGGCAGAGCGACGCCCCAGATGGGCAGAACATCGCCCCCTGGTGGGCATGCCGGGTGGATCCCGGTGGGGCGCATGCGGGAGTCTGTCTGACTGCCTCCCTGTTTCCAGCTTCAGAAAAATACACACACACACACACACAAAAATTCTTTCTTCATGGATTCATGTTTATAGTTACTGAACAACCTGCTGAAAATGACTCAGAGTTCATTGTAAAATCCCTTCAGGGTTTCTACTTTACCTTCCCACTGCTTTAATTTTTTAAAAAACAACTTTATGAAATTTCTAAAAGCCACTAAACTTTTCCCATGGACACTGATTGCTGTAAAATTGTACCTAAAGGCAACTACTTGGGGTGGAGGTAAGATTGGTAAATGTGTAAATGGGGGTTTGGCAAGTAGATTTAGGGGAAGCTGGCTTGCTGCCCCTCCTGAGCAGCCCTGGGCCGGGCCTCCTGCAGGGACACCCCTCCCCCTCTCCCTGCTGCTGGGGGCTGATTGGCACCTGCTCCTGCAGATCAATGCCAGTGCAGAGAGGAACTGGCTCCACGTCAGCTCGGATGCGTCCCGCCTGGCCATCATCTGGAAGTATGGGGGCATCTACATGGACACCGATGTCATCTCCGTTAGGCCCATCCCTGAGGAGAACTTTTTGGCTGCACAAGCTTCTCAGTACTCTAGTAATGGGGTGTTTGGATTCCTCCCCCGACACTCCTTCCTGTGGGAGTGCATGGAAAACTTTGTTGAACACTATAATTCACACATTTGGGGCAACCAGGGTCCCAATTTGATGACACGAATGTTGAAATTGTGGTGCAAGCTTGAAGACTTCCAAGAGGTGAGCGACCTGAAGTGTTTGGACTTGTCCTTCCTGCATCCCCAAAGATTTTACCCCATCTCCTATCCAGAGTGGAGACGCTACTATGAAGTCTGTGACACGGACCCGAGCTTCAATGACTCCTATGCCCTACATCTGTGGAACTACATGAACCAGGAAGGGAGGGTCGTGGTTAGAGGCAGCAACACGCTGGTGGAAAATCTCTACCGTAAGCACTGTCCCAGGACTTACAGGGACCTGATTCAAGGCCCAGAGGGCTTGGTGTCCAGGGAGATGGGTCCAGGTGACAAATAGAGCCAATGCTGGAGCGTTGCTGCTCCACATAGCACTGACCACGTCCTGGAGCGCCAGCTTTCCCCTGATCTCCACTCTCCCCAGCTGTGGTGTTTACCCGCACGTCAGAGTTACCTTCCTCTGTCCGTCATAGAAATGTCCCAGACCGTTGGCCTGTTTCTGTCAGGGACTGACACTGGTGGCACCAAGTCTTGTGTGTGTTGTGGCACAGGTGGCACCGCAGGAGTGACAGCGTCCCCGTGCTAAGCGACCTAGTCCTCCACCCACTCTTGGTGTCCTCAGCACTGGAACAGAGCCTGGCACACGGCAGGCGGTCAGCAACTCCTGGCTTACAGAACGTTGAACTGTGGCCCAGTAGGGAAGGCTGGGAGGGCGTCATGCACGGCAGGCCTTGGTCAGCTGAGGACGGAGTCCAGCTTTCGGCCTTACCGACGAGGTTACTCGGCTGCATGTCAAGTTCATTTTCCCACAACAGCCCTGTCAAAGGGGGCGCCCATGAGCACCTGGGGAAATTGAGCCTGCTGGAAATGACAAACACACAGGTCCCCTGAGAGCTACTTTCAGCACACGTCTGGGACACACGGGAAGAGAGCTGTGAGGTGACATTAAGTACATTCACATCGTTATGTAACCAACACCACTATTCACATCTATTAATAGAACTTACTCATCATCCCAAAGTGAAATTCTGTGTCCATTAAACACTAACTCCCCCAATCCCTGCCCATCCCTCTCTCAGCCCTGGTCACCACTAGTGTATTTTCTAGAATATCTTTATGAATTTTATTATTCTGGGTACGTTGTATAAGTGGAATCATGTAATACTTGTCCTTTTGTGCCTGGCTTATTTCACTTAACATAATGTTTTCTATGTTCTATTTTGACGTGTTTCAGAAATACATTCTTTTTTCAGGCTAAATAATATTCCATTGTATGTGTGTATTTGCCACATTTTTTATACATTCACATGTCGATGGACAGTTGGGTTGCTTCCACCTTTTGGCCACTTTACTAATGTTGTAATGTACAGTTTGAGTCCCCTCACTCCCTTCATTTGAGCAGACACCAGACATGGAGCCGCTGAACCAGGTGGAAATTCCGTGTTTAATCTTTGAGGAGTCGCCATTCTCTTTTCCACGGCAGCTGTAGCACTTTACACTCCCACCAGCAACGCGTGGGCTTCCCACTTCTCCACAGCCCTGCCAGCGCCTGTTCCCTCGGGCTTGGGCTTTGGCTGCCCCAAGATGCAGATCTTGGGAGATGAGGGCTGGGATGTGACAAAGGCCTTAAAACTTTTCCAGAAATCTGAGTCTCAGAAGAGCCAGAGCTGCCGGTGTGAAGGAACCAGGGACTGGGTGAGGACAGAGTTCGTTGGTCCTGGGTTTCACAGCTAGACGCACACTACACGCCGGCAGGCTGAGGGGTGGTGGTGTTGGAGTAGGTGACATCTGACCCAGCCTGGACTAACCCAAAGGACCAGCATGGGAACGTCCCTTTAGTTTATGGTGGGTGGGCTAAGCTCTCTTACCGGATGGCTGTAGCTGCCCCTAATTAGTGTGTGTGTGTGTGGGGGGGCGGTGAGGTCAGTGGGTGTACAAGAACACTTCCAGACTCCCTGGGCTCAGGGCAGCAGCCTCTCATCAAGGCCTGGATGCCACTCATATGGAACCTGGATTTTCCAATAGGATTAAAGTGACATTCCTGGCTTTCCTCTCCATAATATCTACAAACATCTGGTCCCAGGGGCCTTGGGAAGACTCCACCCCTCTGGAGTTGGGTGGCACTTCCATCTGGCAGCAGGAACCCCTGGAGACCCTAGGCTGCTAGATGCTGGCTCGCAGTGGTTCTTTGTCCCGAGACTGGCAGGTTGGTATCACTGAGGTGTCCATGTGGCTCTGTTCCCGCCCCCAAGAGCACCAGGATTCTGAGGCCGGGAAAGAATCCTGGTTCCACTTCCCGGAGGATTCTGGGAACTGCCTGGGACTGTTGATGGTAGTTGTTGGTGTTTGGTGGCTGTTGAATGAAACTGGACACGGGGCCAGGCTGAGAAGTGGAGCAGGTTCCTCTTGGAACTCTGCGCATCTGGTTCTGGGGACACCTAGGTGAGCCAGGCCTCCTGGGAAATTGCCAGGAATTAGGCCGGGGACCAGCACAGGTAGGGAATGTCCTTGCAGTCACAGTGACCGGTGACATGGGCAGCAGGAGGTAAACATTAGTCCCTCCGGACACCCCCAGGGCCCCACCCCAGAGCTGGGGAACTGAACCTGGGCTGGGCCCGGCTGGGCCCTTACCCTCACCTCCTTAGGTCTGCTCTGGACTGAGGCACCCGAACGGGGAGCAGGAAGGACCGCACCCCCAAGACTAGGCTTCCTGGGGGAGGAGCCTTGGATTTTTGATAAAAGTAAAGTGATTTTGGGAGCTTACTGCCTTGATTTCTGTAGGTCAAGGGGATACTTAGTAACAAGATAAACTAAAAACAAACACATTAATCCTCTAGTTCCTCCCCCTGCACTCGGAGCTGCAGCTGAGAGGGAGGCAGCAACGGTGTTTCCACTCTGAGGGGCTGCAGACAAAGTCCAGGGGAGACCTGCTTACTACAGGACAAGAGTCTGGAGGCCTGGCCGGTGACAGCTCTGGGGGCCTGGGCGGGGCCCCATTCACCCAGCACTCCTTAGGGCCCAGGGCTGCCTGCTCCTGCATTGTCTCCTGGAATCTGATTTCTAACTGGACTCGAAGGGAGGCCTGGGGAGTGTGAAGTGCTCTCACTGTGGCCTTTCACGCCCCCATCTGCAGACAGGGTGGGTGGTCTTGGTCACACAGTCCCTAACCCCTCCCCTTGGGCTGACGACTGGCCAGTGAGAACAATCCATCTAGAGGAAGTGGTCTTTCAGGCAAGTGGCTGATGAGTGGCCTTTTTCTGTGTCTGTGAACACGAAGGCTCTGCAGACCTTGCCCTCATGGGGAAATATTTTTGGACATCATCATCACTTGGTAAAATGGTCCCATAAAGCTATATGCTTCTGGGCGGGAACAGAAAACTGAATTCTCTTCTGGGCAGGAACAGAAAACTGAATTCTCTTGCAACACGACTGGGTTCTGCCACAGAGCTGGAATTTGGTCGAAAGGCTTGTTGCTCAGCTGACACTGACAGGAGCAGGAAGGGGACAAGTGGGTGGGCTGCCCTGAACCTCCATGGAGGCCCTGAACCTCCAGTGAGGGCCCCGTCTGATCAGCAGGGTGAACCACCCACAGTGCCAGCTGTCACTAGGCCTCCTTCCTCTAGGGAAGATATTGTGGGGTCTGGTGGCCCAGACACTGAAGATGGAGAAAGTCTACCAAGCAGCAGTGACTTCTCCATGGGAACGGAAACACCAGTACCGTAGTCTAAACTGCTTTTCTTCTAGATGTGAAAACCAGTGTTGGTTTTAACACGTCTACACCTGGAAAGATAGCTTATGTCAGTGTATAGTCTCTTTCACTGAAATACTCCAGAGAGTTGTTAGTCAAATTTGTACTTCCAATATTTATTTTAAAACATTTTTGTGGTTGAAATGTGGAAGAGCCTTTGACCAAACTGTGGTCACTGTCTTTTAATAATCTACCTTAAGCCTGACCAGGTGGTGGCACAGTGGATAGAGCGTCGGACTGGGATGCCGAGGACCCAGGTTCAAGACCCCAAGGTCACCAGCTTGAGCGTGGGCTCATCTGGTTTGAGCAAAGCTCACCAGTTTGGACCCAAGGTTGCTGGCTCAAGCAAGGGGTTACTCGGTCTGCTGAAGGCCCGCGGTCAAGGCACATATGAGATAGCAATCAATGAACAACTAAGGTGTCGCAACAAAAAACTAATGATTGATGCTTCTCATCTCTCCATTCCTGTCTGTCTGTCCCTGTCTATCCCTCTCTCTGACTCTCTTTCTGTCTCTGTAAAAAAACAAAACAAAAACAAAAACAAACAAAAAAATCTACCTTAAAGTTGCTGGGAACGGAGGCCAGCTGTAAGGCAGAGCTCGCTGTGTGTCTGCTGGAGCAGATCTCACTCGTGCCAGCTGCAGGTTCTGTGATGCGGGCAGCCCCCACAGAAGGCATGAAAGTGGAAAGGCAACGAACGTCCTTTGTTTAGGAGAGAGCAGAATCAGAGAAATGTAAGGTCGGACAGCAGGGCTCTAGGAGAACTCCTGAGTCGCTCTCATCTCTGTTGGTGTCTCTCGCGCTCCCTTAGTTAGTATGGGGTGTGCACCGCCCATCTGCAAACCTAGGGGGCGCTACAATCAGCCCTGATGGCGCACCTGAGCCCCAGGGCAGGCAGAGCCGCAGTCAGCTGGGAGCCAGGGCAGGCTGGTAAAGGATTGCCCAGCAGCCCCCTTTGTATGCGCCACTTAGCCACATTCATTTTTTGTTTTCTAGTATTGTTGTTTTTCAATTACAGTTTACATTTAATATTATTCTGTATTGGTGTCAGATGTACAGCAAAGTGGTTAGAAAATTATTTCCTTCAGGGAATACAGCCCCAGTGCTTCAAGTACCAGCCTGGCCCCATGCACTTTATCAGGAGTTATTGACTACGTTCCCCAGGCTGTAATCTTCATCTCTGTGTCTATTCTGTAACTACCCATTTGGCTGCATTCTTTTTTTTTTTTTTTTAGTTTTTTTTTTTTTAATTATTTTTTTATTTATTCATTTTAGAGAGGAGAGGGAGAGAGAGAGAGAGAGAGAGAGAGAGAGAGAGAGGAGAGGAGAGACAGAGAAAGAGAAGGGGGGGAGGAGCTGGAAGCATCAACTCCCATATGTGCCTTGACCAGGCAAGCCCAGGGTTTCGAACCGGCGACCTCAGCATTTCCAGGTCGACGCTTTATCCACTGCGCCACCACAGGTCAGGCTTGGCTGCATTCTTCAGGAAGCAGAAGACACAGGAAGGCAGCAGTGGCAGTCGAGTATTTAGAATTGGTTCTAAAAAATCAACCTGATTTTCATTTAAAAATCAGCTGTTTGGTCAATATTGCAGTTGCCTTTGACAGTATAGGTGGATAGGTTTCAGAAGAACCATAAAGCCTCCAGGAAGTGTTTCACAGGGGCTGGCTGTCCTGTGAGGTGGTGAGAACCCCATCACTGAGAATGTGCAAAGCAAGGGCTTCCTTTCTTGGCTGTGGGAATGCCTTAGGCAGAAACGATCTCTTGAAACGGAGGTGAGTTTAAAATGCTAGTATAAATGCCATTCTTTTGGGACACACAAATTCATGATGTTGGTCCAGGATTAAGATGTTTTCTTGGGACCCTATCAAAACATTTAGAGGTGGTTAACATAGCTTCATATTTTCTAAAGACAGCGAGTCACCTCTGCCTGCGTTCCTGTCCCCAGATGTGGGAGAAGCAGCCTGCTATAATCCAGCCTGGAGAAAACATGGTGTTACTGCCCCTCTCCTGCAGGAAAGGTGGTTTCCAGTAACCTGGAGCATTCTCATCTGGTTTTGTCTTCTAGACTCAAGCTGTCTAGAGTTGAGTCTGGGGAGATCCAGGGAGAATTTAAGGTCTCCAGCACTGACCGTGCTGTGATTGGCTGTACACTCTTTCAGTCTTTGCACTTTGGTCACGAAATCTCAGGTACTGTAATTTCCATAATGGGAATAATTTACCTTTCATCACCATCATCCTTGGGAGGCAGTTTGACCTAATTCAAAAGCTTAGAGTCAGATGACTTGATTTGAATGTTGGCTTCCTTACTTGGTAGCTGAGTGATTTGGAGCAAGTCCCTTGGCTTTTTGAGCCTTGGTGTTTACATTTTCAGTCGAGGGAAATCCCAGCTACATATAGGTCTATGTGATGGCTAGAACTATTACTTGTAAAGGCTGGCACAGTGTCTGGCACATAGATACTTCATAAATGACAGCTGCTGTCATCATCATAAACCTCAAATTCCCACATTTGTGGTCACCTTTTGATGTCAGAGCCTCCGAACTACTGAGCACTGGATTCTTGAGATTTTAGTGGAAGACAGGAGTGATACTTTTGGGGTTTTGGAAAACCTCATGAACTAGGACTCCTAACTCAGAATCCTGTATAACTGGAGTGGGGCTGCCACCATCAGTGATTAGAGAGTATGCTCAGAGTGACAACGTGAGGGTGTTGGGGCTGCTTGGGAGGGAAGCTAGAACACTGGTCACATCTTGACAGTCAGTGTGGACATTGGGGTTTCTCACTGATGGTTGTAAGCCCACCCACAAGGGCTCTTGTACTCTGAGCTTTCATTGCTGGTCAGGGGATTAAGCTCTGGACACAGATGGGCAACAAATCAATCATTTTACCAAGTCTGCATAGGCTTTGACTCTGAGGAGTTCAAATTAAGGACTCCTAAATCCGTTCTTATACTTTATCCTAATTAAATGAGGTCCATTGCCTCATTTCTCTAACACCCTAAGAATATAAAATTTTGAGGCAAATATCCTAAGATTTTGAATATATATATGTATATATATAAAATCATCATTGGTCTGTGTGAGGTCCATCCATCTATGTAGGTATCTGTTTATCTATCCATCTCCTACCCATGGACCATTCATCTATTTATTTATTTATCCCATTTCACACTTCCATTTACCTCTTCCCCCATAGACAACCATTTTCATATGATATCTATATCTATTCAAATATACCTCTACATATTCAGACATATGGGTATATATATGTGAGATGTACATATGCTCTTATTATTGCAAATTATTTAATGTGATTTCATTAATATATTATTTAAACAAATATAGAAGTATATATATGTATATACACATATATACACACACATATATGCACACATGCATATACGTACTTCTGTTATTTCCTATCAGCACATTTAAAGCTGCCTAATTTTTATCAAAAGCTACATAGTATGTCAGTGTATGGAGATGCCATCTGTGTTTCTTATTGTACTTTGTCCTTTGCTTTCTTGTTTTTTATCTTCGTTACTACAAGAAACACTACAATGAATAAAAAAAATTTTATTCATTGATTTTTATTCATTGAGAGATAGGAAGAGAGGGGGGAGGAGAGAGAGTGAGAAGCATCAACTCATAGTTTCTTCATTTTTAGTTGTTTTTATTGATTGCTTATCATACATACCTTGACTTGGGGGCTCAAGCCAAGCCAGTGACCCCTAGTTCAAACCAGAGACTTTGGGCTCAAGCCAGTAACCTTAGGATCATGTTGATCCCACACTCAAGCTGGGGACCTTGGAGTTTGAAATCAGCAATCTCAGCGTTCCAGGTGGACGCTTTATCCAGTGTGCCACCACCAGTAAGGCTACAAAGACAATGTTTGCACAAGCACCTTTGCACATTTGTATGAGCTTATCAGTAGGATAGATTCTAATTCTTAGTATTGAAATATGAGTTAAAATTCCTGTTGCTCTTGTCAAATTACTTTTCAAAGAGAGAAAACAATTCCTACGTCTGCCAAGACAGTGGAGGGTAGAATCTGAGTCTCTGAATAAAATAGAGCTCTTTCCACTAAACCATTAGTTTTCAGAAAAAGGCCATCATGGATTGGAAACAGTCTGAGGGCTGAGACACGGCCACTCTCTTCAGCACCGCTTCCTTCCCCACCCCAGCAGTGGTGAACTCATGTCACTTACACCTCGCTAGAGAGAACACAGCCAGATGATCACACCTTGCAGCCAGGGAAACTGGAAAATGTCACCTGCACCTGTCCACTCCGAGCTTGTAATGACAGAAGGAGAAGAGGGTGTGGTGAGCATTAGGTGGCGCTACCCTAATGGCAAGTTGTTGGGCTTTATCCTGAGGTTGATGGAGGGTTGCAGAAGGAGCCAGCAAAGACCTCTGGCGGTGGGCTTGGGACATTCACTAGGATGTGTATCACCTGCCCCATTGCTAACCACAGACCTGAGAGGTGAGCCCGTGACTCCCAGCCCCCCAGGAGGCTCAGAGACGTGAAGGGACTTGGCCAGGGCTGAGGCTCTGCATCCACAGCCGAGTGACTGTAAAGCCCGCACCTTGCTTTCCATGGCCCTGGCCACGTCAGTGCCCGCCATGCCCACTCCAGCTGCTGTCCACATCCCTCCCCGCACCCCGTCAGGCTCTTGCTGGCCAGGTGTACGGTCCATGCAGCCCATGCACCCTGCCTAAGTTGGGCTCCCTTCTCATTTTCCAGGTTGATCTCAGTCCTTTGCTCACTGCCGTGGCCTTGGCGGCCCCCTCCCTCGGTGGTCAGCCCAGGGCTTCCCCTACCATGGCGTTTCCCACCACCACAGTCCCTCCCTTCAGGTTTTACCCTCGCCGTGAGAGAATAAACCGGAGGCAAACCATTGCCCTGGATGTGGACCGCGTGATACGGGACGTAGATGTGGCGACCTTGCAGCATGACATCACTGCCATCACCTTCTGAAGCTTGGACCAGGAGGCATGTGGCCACTGTGGGCAGCGTTTGGACCCGGTGCTGCTCACGGTCATCTTCGAGTACCTGTTGTACCCCGAGGACTGCCTGGGAGCCACCGCTGCCCAGCTGGAGGAGCGGCTGGAGGCCAGCCGGGCCCAGCAGGAGCGTGCTCAGCAGGAGCTGGGCCACCAGGCTGAACAGCTCAACAGTGTGCGGGCGGAAAGCCACCGGCGTCACAAGATCAACACCTTGCCGCAGAAGCTCCTGCAGACAGGTGGCCGGAGATTCTTCTATGTGAGCAATGTCAGCAGGACAAGGAGAGGGGAGGGCTGGGTGCCCAGCTACTGGGCCACCTGGGCAGTACCAGCCCCTGGGCCCTGAGGCTGCTGTGGGCCACATTCACTGGTTCTCTCCTGGGGCTTCTCTGAATATTATTCTTGAGTGCTTGAACACAGCGTATTACCTTAGAGGCCGAAAAGAAAAGGATGATTCTCTCACTGAATCAAATACACAAGCTGGCCGCAGAGATGTGGTGCACGGTCTGTGAGGAGACGCCCGTGTGCAGTGAAGCTGTCCGCCTTCACCCCAGGTCCCCAGCTGCTTCCAGGAAGCCTGTTTTCTGATTAACACATGGCGTTTTTCTTTCTTAGAATTGGCTTCTTTTTTTAACCTATGCAAATGATTTTTAAAAATAGTATTCATTGGACTTACAATTTCTCTTTTTATATCCCTGCTTGCAATTTTGAGAAGTAAAGACCATTTTATTTCCAGGCAGTGAGACTGATTCTCTGAAGATTTGGTATGAACAGTTCAGAAGGAAGAAAATCAGCCACGGAGAGAGGGCAAAACCCGGCCATCTACTGAAGGCTGGAGGCCACCGGGTCCACGAGGACCTCTCCGGTTTAAAAATTAAGCTCCAGGCCCTGGCTGGTTGGCTCAGCGGTAGAGCGTCGGCCTAGCGTGCGGAGGACCCGGGTTCGATTCCCGGCCAGGGCACACAGGAGAAGCACCCATCTGCTTCTCCACCCCTCCGCCGCGCTTTCCTCTCTGTCTCTCTCTTCCCCTCCCGCAGCCAAGGCTCCATTGGAGCAAAAATGGCCCGGGCACTGGGGATGGCTCTGTGGCCTCTGCCTCAGGCGCTAGAGTGGCTCTGGTCGCAACATGGCGACGCCCAGGATGGGCAGAACATTGCCCCCTGGTGGGCAGAGCATTGCCCCTGGTGGGCGTGCCGGGTGGATCCCGGTTGGGCGCATGCGGGAGTCTGTCTGACTGTCTCTCCCTGTTTCCAGCTTCAGAAAAATGAAAAAGTAAATAATAAATAAATAATAAATAAATAAATAAATAAAAATAAAAAAATAAAAAAATAAAAAAAAAATAAAAATTAAGCTCCAGCCAGAATCAGAAACCAAAATATGGGGGAAAGGAATATCAGGAAAATTGGGTGAACCCTGGGTCCAAATGTAAGCCCAAGCATTGCTGCATGAGCACTCCCTGATTTACTAAGCACCCAGATGGCAAGTCTGGTGGCATGAAGGTGTAAAGCCGATTTTGATCTATCTGCCTCCCGAGTCAGTGTACCTGGGAGTGTCATAGCCAATCCTGTTGCACTGTTGTCAAGTTAATAGTCACCCAGTTAAGTTAGAAAATTGTTTAATTCACAAAGTAAATTTATAATTAGGGAAACACTGTCCTATGCAACTCAGTGTCCCCTGAGATGACACGGCAGAGCACAATCCTAGAAATAGCCCCCCCCCCCAAAAAAATTCTATATACTGTTTCATAAGGTAGGAAACGATATATTTTTATTATTCATGAAAGATAGCTAAACTGAAAACATATTGGTGCTCAAAAGAGTAAGATCCAATCCGAGAAGCTTCCTTACACGCAGCAGATGCAAGGGCACTGACATTACATTCTTTGGCCTCACCCCCGGGTCACGTGCTCTGGAGGCCGCACATCCATCTCAATCCACATCCTCAGGGGAAGGAAGCGCCTCAGTGGGGCCACGGCTCATTCTTCCTTTCCTCGTGGTCTGTGGGATGACAGATGCTCTGTAGGATTTCTGAAACACAGTCCTGTCCCAGTCTTCTGTCCCATGCACCACCCACAAAGAAATAGGAAAAGAGGATCTAACTACATCACAGACAATAAAAATTAAGAGGTCAGGGTGGAAGAGACAGCAAAAAGAGGTCCTGATATGTGTGTTAGGGAGTCAGAATTAAAGCATTAGGTGAATGAGTAACATTGTTGAGCACTTAATATGCTCCAGGCATCAGAGTAAGTAAGAGCTTGACATCCTTTGTCTCCTTTCCTCTTCACAATATCCCTATGAGGAAGATTATTATTACAGAGGTATATTATTATGGGGCTCTAATGGGTCTGTCATTATCTCCATTTCACAGAAGAGGCCCCCAAAAGCTAAATAACTTTTCAGAAGCTATTCTACTGGTAAATAGGGTCAGGATTCAAACCCAGGATTACCAGTCTCCAGTGTCCTTGACCCCTGACCCTTAGCATACAAAGAGCCGGGTAAGTTAAAAGCACACTGCTCCTAACTGAGGAGGCAAGACACATCAAACAGAACAGCAGGACATCAATACCCCTATGAGACTGCTTCAAGGTTATGCCTGCAAGAAGCTATGCACTTACTCCTGGGATGTGATCTGGGCTCAGACCCCTCTGCAATTATCCCCTGTGCTCATTATCACCTGAGGCCCGAAAGTCAGCCTCATGATCTCCAACACTCTCCCCAGTGGCCCTGATATGCATTCCCACCCCAATTCGCTCTCCTGATTCCTTGGTCTTAGATCTGACTTAGACCGACTTGTTTCCAATCACCCTTCCAAAGAGGATGACCGTATCGCATGACCCTGGGTACATAAGGCAATGCACCGTGGGCTCTCTGAGGGCTGACCCTGGCAGTGCCACCATCACCAGAGTAAGAGCTCCTCCTGGCCGGGGCATGGCTTTGAAGAACCACAGCACGCACTTGGATGTGTAAACTTGGTACTTCCCATGATTTCTCAACTCGTTACATTCCTTGCGCTCTCAGCTTGTCCCTCAGCTGGCAGTGGCAGTGATTAAACAAGAGCCAGCACCTGACCTACCTCACCTTGCCTTCAGAACACCTAGTTTTGGCTGGATTCAGATCTTGAGAAACCATGAACATAAACATTTAGGTAAAATATATGGGTTAAAACCCAAGCACTTGGGCACACACAGGTTGTTACCATTTCAGATCTGCATACAGCCTTCTCCCAAGAATCCCCCCTCACATCCTTCGCTTTTCCCAGGATATTCGCCCCTGGCCCCTTCTGCCTCACCAAACTCACACCAGACACACAGACCTCGGCAGCAGGGGCAGGCCCAGGCCTGGTTCTTCCACTATGGAATGGGGTAGGTCACATGTACTCTGGACTCCTGAGGTTTCTCACCCAGATTTGGAGGTGATGACCCAGCATGCTCGTGAGGCTGAGGGATACGAGAGTGAGAGCAGGCTCCAGGGCCCTTCTGTATAGCCCTCTGCTCAGCAACCCCAACCCCACCAGGGGCTTAGCATGGGGCCCGCAGAGCTCAAAGGAAGTGAGGAATGATATCTGGCTGCTGACTGGCTTTAATGTAGGCTCCCAGAAAGTTAAATATTTCCAGTGGTTTCCACAGGAAAATGCAAAGTTTACAACAAAAATACGGTTCCAAAGTAAGAATGCACAAAAAAAAAAAAGTAATGAGATGTAAAAAGAGCACTGTTACTCTATGAAAATACAAAACAGCTCAGGACTGCTACTGAAGTTACATCATGGCTCCTGTTTTCTGAATGAGACCTTATTAGATTGAGGATTTGTGTAACCCTCTGCTCAGCAACCCCATAGTTATCAGACCCCCTCATGTTCACTAAGGATTTATTCAAGACCAAACCTGCCTTGATGACTTACCCAGAGGGTCTTCCAGAACTTGGTCTGAAAACTTAAAACTGGGAAAAAGCAGAGCCAGCTCACGACTGGCGTCTTCTGCATCCCGGCTTCCATGGACCGCATTAAAGGGCATTTCTGTGCCGTACTGAGCACGAAGACTGCGGGAGTTGGCAAAACATACAAGACACAAATGTTTCGTTTGAAAAGAAATGTTTTGTTCTCTGGCAACATGGTCACCAGCTACCAATCTGCACCCTGTGTTTCTGTGAAATGGCTTTCTCTCTATTGGAAATGCCAAGAATACAACTAGGATGATGGTGGCTGACATCTATCCCATCATGGCAGCATCCTGGGCACATTGCCAGGTGCTTCACATACATGCCACAGTCCTGGGAGGGAAACTGTTGTGAGCCCAGTTTAAAAATGGTGTAAGCCTAGGTGCTGCCATTTTATTGATATTACAACCAGGGGCTGGCATCCTGCCAAGGGCTTTATATAGGTTTACATAGTTAATCCCCCAGGAACCCTACCAGATAATGCTAATATTGCTAGAACTTCCTGTGTGCCAAGCACTGTCCTAAGTGCTTTGTATATATAAATATATATCCTTGTTTAATCCTCATATCAATATCTGAGGCAGGTCCCATATAGTACCCATTTTTCAGATAAGGACATTGAGGCAGAGATTAAAGCATGGCCTCTAAGGTCATACAGTAGGAGAAAGAAGAAAGGTTCTGAAATCTCTCTTAACTATGACACTCCTCCCATGATAGCTGCTCACATTCCCATCTTGCAGACAAGAGGCCTGAGGGAGGGGCTTGCCTGAGTATATGGTAACCTGAGATCTAAGCGCTGGGCAGTCTCGCTAGCCCAGGCTGCCTCGGCCGGGGGGTGACCCTGGCCCCTAAGACTGCAAGGTGCTCAGTCACCTAGCCTCTTGCTAATTTCTTTCCTGCTGGCTAGTTCTAAGATGGATGAAAGGACCCCAGCTAGTGATATCACCTGTCAGGCTGCTCCCTCCTTGCCGTGTCAGGGTCACAGGGTCCCATGAGGTTTCGCCAAGCAGTGACAACATCCTCAGTGCCCTCAGTCCTGGTGAGGATCAGGAGGCGGCTCGGGCCACTGCACATGTGCTGCACCAGCTTCTCAAATGCTTCCTGGGACAGGGAGGGGGAGCAGGGACCCAGGGAAGGGCCCCTGGACCAGCAGAAGATCAGCGAGGCCCACCCTCCCCACAGGATGGGAGGGGTCAGTGAGCAGCCTCGCCATCAGCCAGCTGCCTAGGAAGGCCCCTGGGAGGGGTGGTGGTGGTGGTACCCCCACTACACCCAGATATAAGCTAAAGGCAGGAAGTTGACACTTTGAGTTGACTCATTTGGGATTGCACATGAGATTATAATATATTAGGGGCATTTAAAAGACCACATATATGGAAATCATGTGGACACTGGATAAGCAAGGGCTGGGGCAGGGGTCCCCAAACTTTTTACACAGGGGGCCAGTTCACTGTCCCTCAGACCGTTGGAGGGCCGGACTATAAAAAAAACTATGAACAAATTCCTATGCACACTGCACATATCTTATTTTAAAGTAAAAAAACAAAACGAGAACAAATATAATATTTAAAATAAAGAACAAGTAAATTTAAATCAACGAACTGACCAGTATTTCAATGGGAACTATGCTCCTCTCACTGACCACCAATGAAAGAGGTGCCCCTTCCAGAAGTGCGGCGGGGGCCGGATAAATGGCCTCAGGGGGCCGCATGTGGCCTGCGGGCCATAGTTTGGGGACCCCTGGGCTGGGGTATAGTTGAAACTTTTTATTTATTTATTCTTTTGCAATACCTTACAATCCTTCTTTCTTCAAGTAACAGCACTCTGCTTTTCCTTCGGGGAACAGCCCTTCCCCATCACTCAGTCTCAGTCTGACTGACAGTCATAATGCCTAGCTGCACCCCATGCCCCCCACACACATACCCCTCGCCTGAGAGGGAGGACCGTGCCTGCCCCACGCGAGGACAACCAGACCCTCCTTCCCAAGTCAGCCAGTCGGGCAGACACACAGAGTGGCTGAACCGGAGTTCTCCAACGGCAGCACCGAATGTGACTGTCCATGCGGCTTGGCTCCTGAGACCCCTACAGACTGTCCTGGTTCTTCCTCCCCACAACAACTTCTTGTTCAACTTTTCCTTCAATTCTGGGAGTTACGGAGTATATCATTTCAATAAGTTGCTTATTTCATTACTTCAGATAGAATCAAAATTTCTTCCTTGCAACTGAAGAATTTTTACCTATATAGCCTAGAGTCACGATTCCAAGAACCAATTCACAGCCCACTGTTCATTTTCTTGTTCTTCATAAGAAACTTGTTCTCTATTTTGTCCCAAACTAACAGCAACCTGTCAACATCCTCTAAAGAGAAAGAAACCAGTGTGTTGGACACGTGGAAGCGGACAAGCTGACCTCTCCGGCTCTGTGTTGGTAGAACAGTCGCATCTCTGCCTCTGTCATGGTTCTCTCCTCACTCATTAAAATGTCAAACCCAGCTTCCTGGATCTGTAGAATATATATATATTCTGAAAGGGTAAATTGAGCCCACGTTCACATTTAAATGTGTTGAAAAGCAAAAGATAATGGAAGAGGCAACATGAAAAGCAATGATCTCATTGCTTTTCAGATCTTTTATCAGATCTTTTCCGATTAGATTTAAATATTTTTTTGGTTGTTTCTTTTTTTTGTGACAGAAACAAAAGAGAGAGACAGAGAGAGGGACAGATAGGGACAGACATGCAGGAAGGGAGAGAGATGAGAAGCATCAATTCTTTTTTTTTTTTTTTCTTTTTTCAGAGACAGAGGGAGAGAGAATCAGAGAGAGGGATAGACAAGGACAGACAGATAGGAACGGAGAGATGAGAAGCATCAATCATTAGTTTTTCGTTGCGACACCTTAGTTGTTCATTGATTGCTTTCTCATATGTGCCTTGACCGTGGGCCTTCAGCAGACTGAGTAACCCCTTGCTCGAGCCAGCGACCTTGGGTCCAAGCTGGTGAGCTTTGCTCAAACCATATGAGCCCGCACTCAAGCTGGTGACCTCGGGGTCTCGAACCTGGGTCCTCCACATCCCAGTCCGGCGCTCTATCCACTGCACTACCGCCTGGTCAGGCGAGAAGCATCAATTCTTAATTGCTGCAGCTTGGTTGTTCATTGATTGCTTTCTTACATATGCCTTGACGTGGGGGGGGGGGGGGCTACAGCAGAGTGAGTGATCCTTTGCTCAAGCCAGCGACCTTGGGCTCAAGCCAGCAACCATGGGGTCATGTCTATGATCCCATGCTCAAGCCAGCGACCCCGCGCTCGAGTTGATGAACCCCCACTCAAGCCAGTGACCTCTAGGTTTTGAACCTGGGTCCTCTGTGTCCCAGTCTGATGCTCTATCCACTGCACCATTGCCTGGTCAGTCAGATTGATAATTTTTAATAAAAGAACTATCACAAAGAAAAAAAAACAAACTTAAAAAAACCAAAAAATTATTTTTTTTAATAATCAATAAGACCATGAGTACTAGCTGGAAGGACAGCTGTAGGCATCAAAGGCATACATGGAGAACAAGTTATAAAGTTGGTAACAGAGTTAAAAGCAGTGTGGGGAAGTATAGTGGGGTGATCAATCACATAAGAAAAAATAAATAAATAAAATTATAAATTATTTAAATAGAATTTAGTTAAAGCCCCTTAAAAGCTTTCTTTTCCCACTAGGAAGCACACTGCTGCACAATGCCCTGGCCCTGTTTTCCCATGAAAACAGTCTGTAGGATAAGTGCTATCTCTCTTACCTTCATAATAATCTCATCAGTCTTTCCATGGACCACTGCATCTGGTTTGATGATTGCCAGGGTACAAGACTTCTCGGATGAAACTGTAATCAGCCAAGGACGGTGCTGTCAGATGCTGGGCTCACAGCACCTCCTTTGAGGCTCTCAGGGGACCAACTGCAGGGACCATACAGCCTCTGCACACAGCTCCCAGGGGTCCCTTGCCCGGCCTCCTGGCTGTACTCCTGCAGACCTCACCCTCAACCTGGCTGCAAGGGACAGGGGCATGCAAGGAACACAAACCTGGAAGGGAGGGAGTTGGGAAGCAGGGAGGAGGAAGGTGGGGAGGAGATCAAAGACTAGGCAGCAACAGACACCCAGAAACAGCTGAAAGAGGAGGCCGGTAGGGGGAGGGGGGGAAGCCAGAGAAGAAACAGCATGCAGACCTGGCTACTGTTATTCCTATCCCTTCCCATCGCCTCTCATGATTCTTGACCTTGAACTGCTGCCTACTGTGTTCTCCTCTCACTCTCCTGTCTCCTCTGCCAATGTCTCTCTTTCTTTTTTTTTACAAAGACAGAGAGAGAGAGTCAGAGAGAGGGATAGATAGGGACAGGCAGACAGGAACGGAGAGAGATGAGAAGCATCAATCATCAGTTTTTCCTTGCGACATCTTAGTTGTTCATTGATTGCTCTCTCATATGTGCCTTGACTGTGGGCCTTCAGCAGACCGAGTAACCCCTTGCTCGAGCCAGCGACCCTGGGTCCAAGCTGGTGAGCTTTGCTCAAGCCAGATGAGCCAGCGCTCAAGCTGGCGACCTTGGGGTCTCGAACCTGGGTCCTTCCACATCCCAGTCTGATGATCTATCCACTGCGCCACCGCCTGGTCAGGCTGCCAATGTCTCTTTTTAACTTCCCGGCACATGACCAATGATGGCTGCCCTAAGCCTGGAGTCTACATGACTTTTCAGCACCAGCACATATGACTAAATTGCAACTCCGATCTTCTTTGTCTTGGTTCAAATTACCCTGAGAAGACCAAATTGTCCAGCTTGTTGTTTGGACCCAATGCACCATTCATACATAACTCACTGACCAGTCTACTCGCTGACTGTCCTTTAGTCAGTGTCCATCGGTCCAGTCAGCTGTGGTGCTGAGGGAGATGCCACACAATCACAGTCCAGCCCACAGAAGCTGTAGGGAGCCCTGGATCCAGTCCACGAGTCCACCCCTGTTGTACTTCTGTTTGTATGAACTTGGCCTTGGTGAGCAACCTCCACTTCCCCAGACTCTGTAACAGCCCTAGTCTATTTTTTATTCTCAATTTTTACCTCAATTGCATTGCCATGAAACCTGACAATATCTGAAAATCTCAAAAATGTATACTGCAAAGGTATGAATTATTCTAAGCAACAACACTATTCATTTTCCTGTGAGTGCTATTTATAACATCCTCTGAGCACTTAGACTTTAAGGGAATCTTACAATAAATGTGAGATCAGCTTAGAGGTGTACGGTGATAAGAGAACCGGCTAGAGCAGGGGCCTGGAGAACTCCAGCTTGAAAAGGGAGCAAAAGAAAAGAAGCTAGTGAAGGGGAGCTTGAGGAGAAGCCAGCGATGTAGGAGGAAAATGAGAAAGATCGTGACATCTTTCTTGACACCGAAAGAAGAGAGCTTTGGGAAGGAAGACATTGTGAACATCATCCAAGTCTGCAGAAAGTTCCCCAAACACATGATGAAAACGGTCCCTTGGATTTGGCATGAAGAAGGTCAGTGGTGCCCTGGTGAGGACCAGTTCAGGGAGGAGCAGGCACAGAGGCCAGATCAGCAGGTTGGGGCAGCAGCAGAGGGTTGGGTGGCCCCAGAAATATGGACGAAGTTCAGGAAGCTCAGCATGGAGGAGAGAAGGGCTAAGGGCAGGGGCAGGGTTTTGCATTGTTTTCTAGGTGAAGAGATTTGATTTGAGAGGAAGTAATGGGGAAGGGCAGACACAGGTGATAACCCAAAAAGGAGGCAACAAATGTGTTCTACAGATACCAAATCAACGATTTTTTCTTCTCACACTTGAACTTTCTTGCTCTCTGAACTGGGCCTCTTTCCTTGGTAGAGTCCAAGTCAACAGTCCTTATTATTTACACACAAATAAATAGCCTTTCTACTCCATTCAGTACTCAAAACCTTCCTCCTCCTTCCAGCTCGGTTCCTGAACGCAGTCCTGCTTCCGTCTGGTGTTTCAGAGACCTGCCCTCCTTCCCAGCCACAGCCTTGCTAACTTCGGGCTTCCCGTCACATGGTCAGGTCTAGCTCTCCTTCTCATAGTGGAGGTTCGGGAAGAGCCGCCACGCCCAGCAGTGTAGCACTGTGAGACGACACTCGGAGAATAAGGAGCAGAGGGTGCAGGGCTGTGGGGAGGGAAGCTGTTCTGTACAGCTGACTTTCTGATACTTCAGAAAAAAAGTGGAAAACAGAAACCTGAGCTCTTCGGCTCAAAGAAGGACTAAGGAAACCCCAGCTTTACAATATAAGTGTCACTATCCTCCATTTTATTAAATGGAGCCTTTTCTGATGCCTGGTAATTGCCATGAAAGTCCCACTTATCATATTTGAACATGATCAGAAAGCTGTGAAAAGTGCCCAAAATGCCATTAAAGGACAGAAGGGAGATCTGGCATGATGTTTGAAGTCAGATGATGGGAGACAAAACATTTTATGGTTAATCTTCCCAGAATTCAGATTGCTCCATAAACTGACTACTCATTTTTTTCCTCCTATATTATTTAAAAACGCACCAAGTCTGAGTCTGCTTTGCCTTTTCACCTTGCTTGCCGGTTCTGCACTCACCCATGTCATCATCTTCACCATCGTCCTTTTCGTGGGAAAAACATTCATCTTCCTCAGGAAGAGCCTCATCTTTAATCTAATACAAATTGGTCATGAATAGAAAGGAGTTAGCTCATTAAAATTACGACAAAACCTTCAAAAACCTGCAGAAACCCCAAAAATAATGGTTCAAAATACAGAACAAAAACGGAGGTCAAGATTATCCATTTTTGAAACTGCAAGATCCCTTCAGTTGTGCGATGGTGGGGTGGGGGTCAGGGGTGAGAGCGAGGACAGGAAACCCTCACTGATCCTGAGGTTCAGATTCGGCCTGTTTTCACAAGCATCGAGTATGGACTAAGGAAATAGGAAGATGAAATATGGAGTTGGCAAGAAGACAATGGAAGAATTGAAATGCAGGTAAATATTAAGTGACTGGCCATGCAGTGCAGGGAAGGAGTAGAGCCCAGCAGAGGCACTGGCATTTGAGGTCATCTTTCTTGGGGGGGAATTGCCAGTTTTCTCGGGGGTGGGGAGTATGATTTGATTCTAATCCATTCTGTAAAAGCAGGGCTTCGCTATTTGGGATATGAGACCTTGAACAATGAACACCGAACATTAAGGCTCCTTTGGCAGATGCTCAAAGCACCAGGAAGTACCCCTCTCTCCCTAAGGTGTGTTGTTTTTCAAAGGCAGCTAATTATTTATGAAAAACTCATTCTATGTAATCATGGAAATAATGTATCAAAACCACACGCTCTGACCCTCTTTCTCATGGTCCCGACAAGTTCAATTTCTAAATTCAACACGTGAGCCCTCGGGATCACTAGGAAACTTTCAGGAATGTGAGGTAAGGGCAGCTATTCACCAGGAGAGGTTTCAGTCATGGGTTGGACTCCACCTACCCAATTCTTGATTCTATAACTTTAATTTCTTAATTCATTGTCAGTGATCCAGAAACCCCTGTGATGAGCTGAATGAAGTAAGGGAGGAAAGGGAAATGGATGAAAGAAGTTCAAGTGTTCTGGATGAAGGGGACACCTTTATAAAAGGCTTCAAAATGCACACATGTCAGAGTGGCACAGCGCTCTCCCAGAACTCGCAGCAAGGACTCAGGTGGCCAGTTAATGAAGCGTCCAGCTGAAGCTCCAGGAAAGTCTGTGGGGAAGGGGAGGAAATGGCTGGCCTCAACATCCATGAGTTTGTTGCTTGCAGGAGTAACCTCACCACTTTCCGCTCCCCGCCTGCGGCCAACACCTTCCTTTCGGCCTCCAGTTGGTCCAGGATGGTTTTCTGCAGCAGCGGGGTGTCTGCTCCTCTGACCACAGCCACCAGTTTCCCTCCCTGGAGTAGGACAAATGTGCTGCTCAAACTCTTCCCAGATGCTAATCTTTTTCAAGAGCCAGTGAGAGTGTCCACGTGCTTTGTTTAGGAGTGTATCCAAGGTCAGTGTCCATTGACTCAAGGCCCACAGCCGTTATCCACTTCTCTGCCTTCTATCCCCTGTCCCTCCTTTCAGAACTTCCTTCAGCCTTGACCAATTGTGGTGCAGTGGACAGAGCATCGACCCAGCATGCTGAGGGCCCCAGTTCGAAACCCTGCAGTCACCAGCTAGAGTGCAGGCTTGCCAGCTGGAGCATGGGGTCACTGGCTTGAGCAAGGGGTCACCGGCTCAGCTGTGAGAAGCAATCAATAAGCAACTAAAGTGAAGCAACTAAGAGTTGATGCTTCTCATTTCTCTCCTCATCTCCACTCCCACCCCTACCTTTCTGTTTCTCTCTCTCTCTCTTAAAAAAACAACAAAAAACCCACCTTTCTTCAGAGCAATGGGGCATTAGCTGAGGGAGGGACAGAGCACACTAGGATGTGAGTGGCCTATACATGGCTCATTCACTCAACAAATATCCATTAAGCACTTACTCCGTCAAGCACTGAGACCGAGGCAAAGAATATGAACACTAAACATGAAAAGACATAGTCATGCCCTCAGTGAATGGGGAGCCGAGTGGGGGCAGAAAAGTGAGTAGGTCAAACAAACAATTACAATAGAATAACATCACTGCTTGAATAGTAGGTGGATAGGAGGCTTGAAATTTGGGAAAGATTCAAGTCCCAATGCCATTTGGGTGGTCAGGGGACACTTCACAGTGGGGGTGGTGTTTGGGGTGAAACTGAGTTTCCTGCTTTTACTTGTTCAACAGTCACTATGCACATTACTCCCAAAGGAGTGCTCAGGAGAGGGAGAAGTTCACATAGAGGGGCTCCTCCACCACTTCCATCCGCCCCTAAGCGGCCCACCGTGAGGTGAGAGCTTGTGATGCTGCCTGCCAGCCAGGCTCATGTTCCCACACAGCCCATTACGATGACGCTTTACTCAAGGTGGGCTCAAGCAAGCAGGCCACTGTGGCAGTGGTCCCTTTTCAGCAAATGTGCCTGTTGGGCAGATAAAATGTATTATGCTCACTTTGTTAAAGAGGCCGTTGCCCAGGTGATATTAATGTGTGTTGAGAATCCTTGTAGCCTGGGGCTTGGTTTTGGGATTAAGCCTTTCCCATCCATTTTTGATGTGGGTTGGTACAATCCTATCATGCCTCAGAGGGTGACTTTGTATTAGAGACTTCCCTATTTTGTATATTGGATTAAGGGTTTGGATTACTATACTATAAAATGGGGACGGAGCAGGAGCTTGGGCTCTTGGTTCCTGGGATGATTAGCATGAGAGAGCAGAGCAGAGGAGAAAGAGGCCATGTGACCAGGAGAAGCAGCCAAGATGGTGGAGTGCTGAGTGAGATGCCAGTTTGTGTAGAGTTTGTATCTGGGATAAGGAAGGAGATGGGGAACTGAGGAGAATAAGCTGGTGAGCTAGATACCTTTGATTCTAGGAAACTCGGATAAGTCAGTGGCTTTGTGAGCACTGAATGTGAGTGGGTTTTGGAGCCCAGTGTGTATTTTTACTTGCCCGCCGGGTGCAAGCTAGAATTAAAGACTATGGCCCACCAGTTTGTGGCTCCGCTGTATCTTTGCCGACTGTCCGAATCCAATGCGAACCTGCATGGGCCAGGAGGCTGCTGTGATAGTGGTGGCCCTGGCCCTGGCTCCTGGCTTTACAGTGCCCCAGTGTCAGTTTGGCTGGGGGTACATTTATCTCAGCTCTTTCCCATTTCTCCCTCTTGCCCAGCCGTGTTTCATCATATAACTTCAGTCTCCCTACTAAAACTCAAGGCTCAAATCATGTTTTATCATAAGCTCCCAACTGGTAGTGTTTGCAGGGTTGAGAGCAGGGGCCCAAAAGTTTCCAAATTAAACAACCCTGGCCTGGCTATCAGGAGGCCTACGGGGATAGACCCCAGTCACCAGGATGTATGATGAAGTGCCCGCACTGGGTCAGGAGGAAAAGACCAATCAGTTGCCATCAGGGCCTGGCAGGTGACTTAAACCTAGGAAGCCTGGTGTGACAGTGGGCCCTAGGGTATAAAGCATGAGTGTCACACCCAAAGACATCCAAATTATCTCCAAAACACTGAACCAACTTGGCTTTCCTCAATAGTCCCTCTTTTCTGACTTTCTGTAAATGACCTTGACATTTTATACTTAAATAAAGGTGAATGCAGAGCTTCTCCTCTCCACAAAGGAAAGGAGTATTCGAGTTGGCAGGAAGTTCCCCTCTATGGAGCAGAGGAGAGAAAGCGTGAAACCCTGTGCTCTTAAGAGGAAAACCTCAGTCTCGAGTGTTCATGAGCCAGAAGGAGCATTTGAGTGGCTCCTGTTCCTCCCCCTGAGCAGCCAGTTCAGCTCAGAACGACCCAGGAGCTGTCATCCTCCCTCCCTGCCAGCCAGTAAGCAATGCCCTCAGGCCACCAGGCCAGTTGGGGCCTGCATTACCATGACTGGTGGACATTGTTCTTAGTCTAAATAATAAAGACAGTCAAGGAGAAAACCACATCCCTTGGGGCCCCTTAGTGACTCCCAACAAGAATTAATGCCTATCTGAACTCTAATGATCTGCATCCATCAAATAGTCCTGGTTCTGAAAATATACTTACTGCATAAAACAGAAAAGTCGGCTCACACCTCCCACGGTACTTTTCCAGGACGTCAAGGCAGTCTGCCTCTGCCTGAGGAAAACAAGCTGTCAGCAGGACGCTGGGCATGTCAGGTACAGGGACATGATGGCAAGAGACCTGAGCAGGACAATCCACACATACACCTCCCCACACCACACCAAACGTCACACACACACACACCACACCACATGTGACACACACACACATCACACACACACTACAGGTCACACACTCACACATATCACACACACATCACACACACACCACACCACAGGTCATACACTCACATTCATCACATACATATCACATACACAACACACCATACCACAGGTCACACTCACACACATCACACACACACCACACCCCACAGGTCACACATACCAGAGGTCACACACTCACATACATCACATACATATCACACACCACACCACAGGTCACACTCTCACACACATCACACACACACACACCACACATCACATACACACCACACACCACAGGTCACACATACCAGAGGTCACACACTCACATACATCACATACATATCACACACCACACCACAGGTCACACCTCACACACATCACACACACACACACCACACATCACATACACACCACACACCACAGGTCACACATACCAGAGGTCACACACTCACATACATCACATACATATCACACACCACACCACAGGTCACACCTCACACACATCACACACACACACACCACACATCACATACACACCACACACCACAGGTCACACATACCAGAGGTCACACACTCACATACATCACATACATATCACACACCACACCACAGGTCACACCTCACACACACCACACAGACATGACTGCTCTCCCCAGGAGAAGCCCTGACTTGCTCGTCTGCTTCTCCTATTGACTTTTCATTAGAATCATAACTGTCCTGTCAACATATTGGCAAAAATTATTGGCAGTATACTTTTTGAGGAATAAAATGAGGAGGAAACGATGGTTTCTCCTGATTCTCACACAGCTACTCCTCCTGCAAAAGGAAGCTCTCAATCTAAATCCTACAGCTGCCATAACTGGCAACCTCGGAGGCCCTCAAACCACCTTCAGTGTCTGAGAAAGCCTGGCCGTGGACATAATGATTCCGTCCAGGGGTTTTGTCCACACACCCAGCAAAAGCAGCAAAACTGATGGAGAAAGGAAGTCCTTGAAGTTAAACTTGTTGAGAGAGATTAGCATAAGGTCTCTTCTCCTGTGTTCAGTCTATGAACCGCAAACTCATGCAGCATACTGAGTGTCTCTTGAACACTTCTCTGGAATTTATTCCCATTTCCATACATTAGTCCAAGTAAATGTTTGCTAAAATTCCCCTTTATGGAGCAGAGGGGGTAAATGTGGAAACCCTATGCTCTGAAAGTGAAATTTCAGAGTTCACAGTGTTTGTGAGCCAAGAAGGAGCATGCACTTTGGAGTGACATGTATTCTGTCCCTGCGTACAGCATCCAGAGACTGCCTGAGCCCAGAGTGACGGTCAGTGAGGTGGGGGTGGGGGAGCAAACTTCATCCCCACAGAAACTGTGAAGCATCATAACTGATAATAGAAACCGCACAGCTAATGTCTTTTCAATGATCCAAAACAGGGAGCTCACATTTCCTGTTTTTAAATGTTTAATTTTTCTTCCAGTGTTGTGTGACATCCTGCTGAAAGAGGACCTTACCAATGCAAAATGCAGACGGTCCAGGCCAACCTCGATCCTCATCTTCTGGAAGAGGCT
Source organism: Saccopteryx bilineata (assembly GCF_036850765.1). Taxonomy (NCBI): domain Eukaryota; kingdom Metazoa; phylum Chordata; class Mammalia; order Chiroptera; family Emballonuridae; genus Saccopteryx; species Saccopteryx bilineata. Next base: position 44,193,565 of record NC_089499.1, on the reverse strand, counting down.
CACCACCGGTTTGCAGGGGCCACACCAGCCTTGATAGACATCCACAACTGTGCGGAACCAAGAAGCAGGAAAGTTCAGCGAGCACCAGCGTCCCCCTGTCGGGCCCTTTCTACCTCCCGGCGATGGATGTCTGTTTGCAGGGATATTAATGGCTAAAGGGATTTATTGTCCCATCAGAGTAAGAGCAAGTATGGAAACATGGCTATCCCTCATTCTTAGCAACTCAGTGTTCAAAATTCTAAACATAATGAAGTAAGTAGGGTGGGATATCATTTACTTAACACGGACCCTTTACCTTGAGGAATTTTCAGGCTGCATTCAGGATCATACCTAGCCCAGAATGGTCCTCAAGAAATATTTGAATTGGACTGAAACCATCTATTCCAAAAGGAAGAAGTCACTGTAGGTGACCTGTCAGCATACAATCCTTAGCTAATTTGATAATAAACACAGCTTTGATTTTTCCCCCCTGATGAATTAAGAGTGACTTGCTCTGGGTAAAGGGGAGTTTGATTTACTTTATAAAATCATCACTGCTCTCCTGGAAAGTGAATCTGATAGAGACCTAGGCGGAAACTTGGATACCATTGTTTTATTTGGTCCCAATCTGTGGACTGTGCCAAGAATGGGTGTGAGGGAACCTCTCTCTTGACTGCGCTCAACCCCAAGGCCTGTTATCCAACAGTACTGACTAGTTTCCAGAACAGATCTTACCAATAGATGTTCAAGCTGGATCTATATATATACACATAAAGAAATTGCCTGGTTCTTTATTCGTGAAACTCAGGGTTACAGGAAAATGGTCATTGCAGCTTTTCTCTTCATGGTAATTCTGCTGTTTAGCAATTTTGAAAAAGGATGGATGGGCGCCTCTCTTGTGTGCCCTGGCCGGGAATCGAACCCAGGACTTCTGCACGCCAGGCCGATGCTCTACCACTGAGCCAACCGGCCAGGGCCGTCAACAATTATCTTAACTTACCAGTTAGTCCTTTGGAACTGAGCATTTCCTCCCAAAGCTCCTGGGTGCTGATGTTATCCTACAATCAAAGAGGAACAAACACTGTATTACTGAGGGCACTGGTGGGGAGGCACTTTGATATATTTGCTTCAAATCACCCCTCCCTCTCCCTCTCTCTCCCTCTGTCAATGAAATAGTTACAAATACAACTCCAGCTGTCCTCTTTCCCCCATCTCCTTTTCTTCTTCCCTCTCTTCCTGCCTCCTCTAGGAATAACAACTATCCTAAGAAAATCTCAGGCATTTTTAAGAAACCAATTTTTACTTGTTACTTGTCCAAAAACAATAATATAAAATTGTTTTATGCCTGTAGATGTAAACAAATAGCAACATACGATAGATATTCTTTGCAGTTTTTGACATTTGGAAGTTTTGACATTTGTCTATATTTATGCCCAGAGAGGTACTCATTTGTTTTTTGGGTTTTTTTGTCTTCTTACACATTTTATTGAGATATGTTACGTACAGTGAAATACACAGAAGTGATACAGTTCAAGGAGCTTGGGCAAATGCATACACCCGTGTAACCACATCCCAATCACAATACAGAACATTCCATCACCCCAGAACCTTTCTTCTTGTCTCCTCCCAGTTACTTCCCATTCCCCACCCCAGGTAAACACCGATCTGCTTTCTGTCACAACAGATTCATTCTGCCTATTCTAACTTCATATAAATAAAATAATACACATTACTTTGTGCTGCTTCTTTCATTAGCATATTTTGGGGATACATCAGTGTACTGTAGTTGTATGTCAGTAGTTTGCTCATTTTTATTCCTGAGCATATTTCATTATATCACTGTCATAACTTGCTTGATAGATGTTTGGGCTATTATTAATAAAGACGTATGAACATTCTTATTAAATCTTATTGTGCTCATGTTTTCCTTTCTCTTTGGTAAGTAGATACCTAGGAGTGTATTGCTGGAACGTAGGGTAAATGTATGTTCGGTTTAATAAGAAACTTCCAGCACTTTTCCTAAAGTGGTTGTACCATTGTAAACTTCCATCAGCAAGGTTTAAGAGCTCCAGATGCTCCACATTCACACCAAAATTTGGTGATGTCTTTTTAATTTTGGCCACAGTAATGGTAATCGAGTAATATCTCATTGTGGCTTTCATTTTACTTCCCTGATTACTAATAGTGTTGAATGCTATTTTTGTGTGTGTGTGTGACAGAGACAGAGAGAAAGACAGAGACAGGGATAGATAGGGACAGACAGCCAGGAAGGGAGAGGAATGAGAAGGATCAATTCTTCATCGCAGCTCTTTAGTCACCTTAGTTGTTCATTGATTGCTTTCTCATATGTGCCTTGACTAGGAGGTTACAGCAGAGTGAGTGATCCCTTGCTCAAGTCAGTGACCTTGGGCTTCAAGCCAGTGACCCTTAAGCTCAAGCCAGTGACCATGAGGTCATGTCTATGATCCCAGCTAGCGACCCTGCACTCAAGCTGGTGAGCCTCTGCTCAAGCTGGTGACCTCAGGGTCTCGAACCTGGGTCCTCAGCATCTCAGTCCAATGCTCTATCCATTGCACCACACAAGCATTTGAACGTTATTTAATGTACTATTCAGCTATTTGTATATCTTCTTTGAGGAGTGTCCATTGGTTTGTCCATCTTCTTTATTGGATTGTTGGCCTTTTTATTAGATTATAGAGGGTTTCTTAATATATTTTAGGTACAAGTTCTTTGTCAGATATAAATATTGTAAGTATTTTCTCTAAATCTATGGTTTGCCTAGTCATTTGCTTAACAGTGTCTTTTGTTGAACAGAAGTTTTTATTGATGGGGTCTAATTTATGAAATTTTAGTTTTATGGTTAGTCCTTCTAAAAAAAATATTTCCTCAAAGTCCAAAGATACTCTCCCATTTTCTTTTAAAAGCTTTATAATTTGGCCCTGGCCAGTTGGCTCAGTGGTAGAGCATCAGCTTGGTGTGTGGAAGTCCCGGGTTTGATTCCAGGCTAGAACACACAGGAGAGGTGCCCATTTGCTTCTCCACCCCTCCCCCTCTCTTTCCTCTCTGTCTCTCTCTTCCCCTCCCTCAGCCATGGCTCCATTGAAACAAAGTTGGCCCAGGTGCTGAGGGTGGTTCCATGGCCTCCATCTCAGGCGCTAGAATGGCTGCGGTTGCAGTAAAGCAATACCCCAGATGGACAGAGCATCACTCCCTAGTGGGCTTGTCGGGTGGATCCCTGTTGGACACATGTGGGAGTCTGTCTGACTGCCTCCCTGCTTCTCACTTCAGAAAAATACCCAAATAAATAAATAAATAAATAAATAAATAAATAAATAAAAAGCTTTATAATTTAAGCTTTTACATTTAAGTCTGTGAGCAATCTGAAATTAATTTCTGTGTTTGTTGAAGGAGAAGGATTGTGGTTCATTTTTTTCTATATGGATGTACAGTTGTTTCTATGAAATTTGTAAAGAAGACTTATTTTCTCACTAATATTGCTTTGGCACCTTTGTATAAAACCAATTGACTGCACAAGTATGGGCTTATTTTGTCTCCTATTCTATTTCATTGACCTATCTGTCTATCTTATACCACTACCACACTATTCTGATTACTGTAGCTTTATAATAAGTCTTGGAATGAGGCAATGAATGTGAAGCCTCCATATTTTTTCTTTTTCAAGATTGTACTGGCTATTCTAGGTCTTTGCATTTCTATAAATATTGTAGAACCAGCTTGGCAATTTCTGTAAAAACTTCCACAGATATTTTAATTGAGATTACATTGATTCTATGGATCAATTTAGGAAAAAATAGAAATAATAACCTTGAGTCTTCCAGTCCATGAATGTGATGTTTCTCATCATTTATTAAATCTTCCTTAATTTTTTCAGCAATGTCTTATAGGTTTGTGTATAAACTTTGCACATCTTTTTAAATATATCTGAGCATTCTCGTCAGAAATAATTGACAATTGAATTTATTGCCATTTCTTCACATTTTTCTCTGATCTACAAGTATTCTGGTTTACATAAAAAATACAAGGAGAAATACATATTATCCCTCTTTATAAGTTATGTACACTTCTGTATATTTTTTAAATTTGGAAACAATTTTGCCTGATCAGGCAGTGGCACAGTGGATAGAGTGTCAGACTAGGATGCAGAGGACCCAGGTTCGAGACCCCGAGGTTGCCAGCTTGAGCGCGGGCTCATCTGGTATGAGCAAAGCTCACCAGCTTGGACCCAAGGTCGCTGGCTTGAGCAAGGGGTTACTCGGTCCGCTGAAGGCCCACGGTCAAGGCACATATGAGAAAGCAATCAATGAACTAAGGTGTCGAAACAAAAAACTGATGATTGATGCTTCTCATCTCTCTCCATTCCTGTCTGTCCCTATCTATGCCTCTCTCTGTCTCTGTAAAAGAAATAAAAATAAAAAAAATTGGAAACAATTTTAAACTTACAGAAAATTTGCAAATACAATATAAAGAACTTTTTTCTTGAATTATTTGAAAGTAAATTACCAGTCTAATATTCCACTATTTCTGAATACATTATTTCAAAATCAGAAAATAGCCTGACCAGACAGTGACGCAGTGGATAGAGCGTCAGACTGGGATGCTGAGGACCCAGGTTCGAGACTCTGAGGTCGCCAGCTTGAGCATGGGCTCATCTCGTTTGAGAAAAAGCTCACCAGCTTGGACCCAAGGTCGCTGGCTCAAGCAAGGGGTTACTCAGTCTGAAGGCCCGCGGTTAAGGCACATATGAGAAATCAATCAAAGAACAACTAAGGTGTCGCAATGTGCAATGAAAAACTAATGATTGATGCTTCTCATCTCTCCATTCCTGTCTGTCTGTCCCTGTCTGTCCCTCTCTCTGACTCTGTCTCTGTACAAAAAAAAAAAAAAAATCAGAAAATAAGCCCTGATACATTATTACTATCTAATCCTTAGACTCTATTCAAGTTTTACTGATCCTCCTAATAAAGTCCTGATAGCAAAAGCTCCAATCAGAATCATGTGCCAGAATTGTTGGGTCTTTTTAGTCTCCTCAGTCTGGAATAGTTCTTTAGTCTTTGATTTTCATGACCTTGACACTTTAAAGACTGCATAAAGAATGTTCTTCAGTTTGGGTGTGTCTGGCATTTCCTCCTGATTAGTCAGGCTGTGCATCATTGGTTTGCTTGGAGCTGGTTGAAATTGGTTGGAATTAGTTGGATTGGTTGGAATTGATTGGACAGGGTAGAATTGGTTGGAGCTGGTTGGATTGTTTGGAATTGAATTGGATGGAATTGGTTGGACTTGGTTGGAGTGTCAGATAAGCAGAAGTATGTTCCTCTCATGGCATCCTACCAGGTGACATATAGTTCCCATCTGCCTCATTACTGCTGATGTTTGCTCTGATCACTTGATTAAAGTGGTCTGTCATGCTCCTCCACTGTGAAATTATTCTCTTTCCCTTTGTAATTGGGGAGTATTTTGTTTTTTGTTTTTTTAGGGAGCTATTTTGGAAATATATAAATTAAAAGACCATGACAATTACTATTTATTATTTTTATTCTTTTGTATTTTTCTGAACTGAGAAGCAGGGAGGCAGAGAGACAATTTCCGCATGTGCCCAACCGGGATCCACCCAGCATGCCCACTAGGGGGTGATGCTCTGTCCATCAGGGGCATTGCTCTGTTGCAACTGGAGCCATTCTAGCACTGAGGTGGAGGCCATGGAACCACTCTCAGCACCTGGGCCAACTTTGCTCCAATGGAGCCTTGGCTAAGGAGGAGGAAGAGAGAGACAGAGAGAAAGGAGAGGAGGAAGGTGGAGAAGCAGATGGGCACTTCTCTGGTGTGCCCTGACCAGGAATCAAACCTGGGATATCCGCACACCAGGTGACACTCTACCACTGAGCCAACCGGCCAGGGCCACCACTTATTCTTAATAAGGTATGCTAAAGTCTTTGTCCCTTTAAAAGAGCTGGAAATGCTATGGATTCTTGTTGTATTGGCCAAGAGTTTGCTTAAAGGCTTTAATCACTGCAAAAAAATAGAGAGAGAGAAGACTGGATAAAGAAGATGTGGCACATATACACTAAGGTATACTACTCAGCCATAAGAAATGATGACATCGGATCATTTACAACAAAATGGTGGGATCTTGATAACATTATATGGAGTGAAATAAGTAAATCAGAAAAAACCAAGAACTGCATGATTCCATACATTGGTGGAACATATAAACGAGACTAAGAGACATGGACAAGAGTGTGGTGGTTATGGGGGGGGAGGGAAGGAGGGAGAGGAGAAGGGGGAGGGGGAGGGGCACAAAGAAAACTAGATAGAAATTGATGGAGGACAATCTGACTTTGGGTGATGGGTATACAACATAAATGAATGACAAGATAACCTGGACATGTTTTCTTTGAATATATGTACCCTGATTTATTGATTTTACCCCATTAAAACTAATAAAAATTTATTTATTAAAAAAAGCTGGAAATGCAACATCTGCAAATCCTCTATTAAAGCTCCATCTTTCTGAAGAAATTATATTTTCATACTTTTTTGTTTTGATTTTTTTAAAAGAAAAGTCTTGATGCCTTATATGAGGTAAGAAAGGTGGACTGATGTCATGGGCACACAAGTACAGTCCTGAGGAAAGTGTTAGAAGGGTTCAGAAGAGTCCCCACCCCCATCCCCACCCTCTCTCTCATAATGGTGGCTTTCAAAGGCTCAGCTGTCAGTCAATGGCAATTCTCTATGGAGAACTCCTGTGATGGAGTGCAGCCCAGACCCTTTGGACAGTTGAAGAATCTCCCTCCAAGGAGCAGGGCAGGAGCAGAACAGTATGGGGAAACATCCACCAAACCCTACATTTGGTAGGGATCAAATGGGGAGTGTGGTACCTTTTGGTTACATTGTTTCTGGATGTCCCGTCAGTCACAAAAGCAACCCTAAATAGTCTTACCCAGAGAGAGAACAGGGTATGTGAGTTGGCAGACCTTAGAGCAGGGGTCTCAAACTCAACTCAGCATGTGGGCCGCAGAGCAAGATCACAGCCATACGGCGGGCCGCACTAGGTCTACAAAAGGCAACTGTTACGCAACACTTTTCTCACTGCAGTTGAAAACAAAAAAAATCAGTACAACAAGCACAATTGTACATGCAGTTTACTCAGTGTCACAAAACGACCAGAAACTGTAGTTCGCATCACAACTGCTGTTAACTAAGCTAATATCTAGCTAGGATGCTAGAGAAATGAAAAATACAAGTAGGCCCCTAGGCTTACTTAATTTTATCCAAAATATTTTGAACTTCGTGGATTAGTCTGCGGGCTGCACAAAATTGTTCGGCGGGCCGCGAGTTTGAGACCCCTGCCTTAGATCCTTGCTTCAAGGGGCTGACCTGGTAGAGAGGCAATGCTTACACTGATGCCTCAGTGCACACTCTCTCTCCCTCCTCCCTTAGCGGATGTAGTACTTAGAGTACTGCATTCAACTCAAGAGCTCTGGGGAAACACATGAAAAACATCTCTAAAAAATGTTATTAGCCTCAAAGGGGATATCGGGATCAGTGGTAGTCAACCTGGTCCCTACTGCCCACTGGTGGGCGTTCCAGCTTTCATGGTGGGTGGTAGCAGAGTAACCAAAGTATAAATAAAAAATTTAACTAGCCCTGGCCGGTTGGCTCAGCGGTAGAGCGTCGGCCTAGCGTGCAGAGGACCCGGGTTCGATTCCCGGCCAGGGCACACAGGAGAAGCGCCCATTTGCTTCTCCACCCCTCTGCCGCGCTTTCCTCTCTGTCTCTCTCTTCCCCTCCCGCAGCCAAGGCTCCATTGGAGCAAAGATGGCCCAGGCGCTGGGGATGGCTCTGTGGCCTCTGCCCCAGGCGCTAGAGTGGCTCTGGTCGCAACATGGCGACGCCCAGGATGGACAGAGCATCGCCCCCTGGTGGGCAGAGCGTCGCCCCATGGTGGGCATGCCGGGTGGATCCTGGTCGGGCGCATGTGGGAGTCTGTCTGACTGTCTTTCCCTGTTTCCAGCTTCAGAAAAATGAAAAAAAAAAAATTAACTATAGTAAACTGTTTTATAAAGATTTATTCTGCCAAACTTAGTGAAAATCTGACATAAAGTACTTGGTAAGTAATTATTATTATATGCTTTAACTTGCTGTAACTCTGCTTTATAAATTTTATAAAGTAAAGTTACTTTCCTACTTTATAAATCACCACTACTGTGGAACTGGTGGGCGGTTAGAAAATTTTACTACTAACAGGTATACAAAAGTGGGCGGTAGGTATAAAAAGGTTGACTATCCCTGCTCTAGATACATGAAAAGATAATCAGATGAGGCAAAAATCTTAGCGCCACCACAGACAGCATTCAAACCAACCTGCAAGTGTCTAGAAATTTTTCACAAGAACTCTCTTTGCAGGTATGGATATCTTCCCCCACCCCACCCTACCCCACCCCTGTTTACACAGAGGATATAGAAGAAGCACAGAGCGGCTAAGGAAATCATTTGTGTAGCGTTAAGTGCTAGGATGAGATGCTTAAAATTTATTTACAGAGAGAATATACACAGATGGTAAGTTTCATAACTCGAGACTATTAGAACGTTAAGGCAGGAAGGCCCTAAGGGATAATTTCCCCAACGTCCTCATTTTACAGATAGGCAATTATGTGATTTATCTAATATCTCAGAGTTGGCTAAGAGTCAAGAGCTACATCAGGTCCTCAGGCTTCCAATCCAAAGCTCTTCCCTGGGTCACACCACCCTACCCAATGAAGTACTTAGATTACCCGGCTTTTGAAATTCACCTACAAAGTGCTGGAGGTCACTGAAAACAAAGAAAGGGAAGTTACCCTGCCTCTCTACTCTCCAGGGGGTGCCTGTAGCCTGGGCATTTATCCTGATGGGCGGAGCTCTGTATGAGACATTTTAAAGTTTGCTTTAAAATGTACCCATATCACAGATCATACAGATGATCTCCATATGACAAAGCCCTCCCTCCCAATTACCCAGGTCATGTTTGCATGTTTTTGCCATCACCTTAGAATCACCCACAACTTATTGTCCAGGCCCAGGGAAGAAGAACAGACACGCTGGTTTATGGATTCACTTGTCCTAGGCACAAATTAAGTGAGACACTTTATATGACTAATGCACAGCACATAAAATATCAAAACATACTTTTTGAATAAGCAAATAATTGAATAGCTCAGCCGTCAGAGTGCACATAGTCACAGAGGTATGCCCAAACTCAAAAGAATCTATATCATATTCTTGCAGCAAGTTGCAATTATATTTCAACAAAAAATACGTCACATCGAATTATATTGATCAATATTTTCTTGGTTTTGTAATTTTATTTTAATTCATGTTTGGATTTCAAGGCTGCAATATGTACTATAAGCATAAAGAGCATAAACTCAATGCTATGTTTGTTTGTATTTAAGTGCACAAAAATTGTCAAACTGGGAGTCCAAAATCTATAAGTTTGAGAACACCGTCTGTCATATATTGCTGGCAAACAGAGTATCATTTTTATATTGCACTTCCAGTTCCACCCATCCTCATCCTCCAACTCCAACCAAGTGCTGAAAGCGCCACTGGAGACTTACCTGCAGGGTGACTTCCTTCCTCTTGCTACCCATGGCTCTGCAAAGACAGAAGCCCTGTTACAGCTGGCCTGGGCCTGCCCCTTCCGCAGCTTCTTAACCGCTACAGTAGATCAGCAAGCCTACTTTAGACAAAGCCCCCAACCCTCACTACCTCTCACCAGGTTCCCTTTAAGGTAAATATAAGTAGCAGCAAATAAATGCACTGACATAAAATAAACACCTTACAATGGAAGCGGAGCCAGCAGCCCGCGGGACTGGTGGCTTGACAGGATGAGGGTTGTGGGGAGGGGCGGGGGTTTACTGCGGCTTCTGAAACCCAAGCCATGAAGCCCACCCAAGGGCGTGCTCAGAGGCCTGAGTGGGGGTGCCAGACGATAGCATCAGAGAGCCTGCCAAGAATTCCGGGGAAAAAAGGCCACACAACACTAACTATTCCTACTGTTAAATGTATTCCTGAGAAGTTGAACCACCACGAACGACTCTGGATCTCTCCACGAGTACACAGTCTTCAAAGTGCAGTTTCCAACCCAGTCTTCAGCGACTCAGCCACGGTCGTCATAGCAACACAGCACAAAGCCGCGTCAATAGGTAATAAACACGTGTACATGTAAGCCACGCCCACACTGGGCCCAGCGGACAGGCCCGAGGGAGCCCCCGCCACTGCTAACAGAATTGGACTAATGGACCACTCTCATTAGTGTTTGTATCTAGGGGATTTGGACCCACCAAGCAGAGACTTGGTGCACCTAGCTATTACACAGTTGCGTCTCTGAATTCCTACGTCATTCCTATCCACCAGGGCTGGTATGCAGCCTTTTTTTTTTTTCTGTTATTTAATGCATGCCAAGCCAGGTGGCTTCAGTTTTTAAGGGGTTCCCATTAAGACAGAGAATACAGCCTTACTTGTGGTGGCACAGTGGATAAAGCATGGACCTGGAATGCTGAGGTTGGCGGTTTCAAACCCTGGGCTTGCCTGGTCAAGGCACATATAGGAAGCAACTACTAAGAATTGATGCTTCCAGCTTCTCCCCCATCTCCCCCTGCCTTTGCTCTCCTCTAAAAATTAATAAATAAAATCTAAAAAAAAAAGAGAGAACTACAAATTCAAAATTAGGTGTGAAAGTCAAGTGGAACAAATAGAAAACAGTTACAAACATTGGGGAAAAAAAGATTGTCAGTGAATAAAAACTAGTACCAACAACTAGTACCAACTGTGTCTTGTCTGTAAGAAATTCACTTTAAATATAGAGACACAGATAAAGGAGTGGAGAAGGCTGGAATAGCCATATTAATTCAGGCAAAGCAGGAAATGTATCGGATGAAGAGAAGGTGTTACATAATATTAAAGAGGTCAGTTCTCCAGGAAGATGGAAGAATACTTAATGTGTATGCACTTAACAGAGCATCAAAACTCATGAGGCAAGGCCCTGGCCAGTTGGCTCAGTGGTAGAGCATCGGCCTGGCGTGCAGAAGTCCCGGGTTCGATTCCCGGCCAGGGCACACAGGAGAAGTGCCCATCTGCTTCTCCACCCCTCCCCCTCTCCTTCCTCTCTGTCTCTCTCTTCCCCTCCTGCAGCGAGGCTCCATTGGAGCAAGGATGGCCCCGGGCGCTGGGGATGGCTCCCTGGCCTCTGCCTCAGGCGCTAGAGTGGCTCTGGTCGTGACAGAGCAACGCCCCGGAAGGGCAGAGCGTTGCTCCCTGGTGGGCGTGCCGGGTGGATCCCGGTCAGGCGCATGCGGGAGTCTGTCTGTCTATCCCCGTTTCCAGCTTCGAAAAAAAACAAACCCCCTCCCCCCCCCAAAAAAAAACTCATGAGGCAGCCCTGGCCGGTTCGCTCAGTGGTAGTGCGTCAGCCTGGCGTGTGGGAGTCCCGGGTTCGATTCCCGACCAGGGCATACAGGAGAGGCGCCCATCTGCTTCTCCACCCCTCCCCCTCTCCTTCCTCTCTGTATCTCTCTTCCCCTTCCGCACCCAAGGCTCCACTGGAGCAAAGTTTGCCCGGGCGCTGAGGATGGCTCTGTGGCCTCTGCCTCAGGCGCTAGAATGGCTCTGATTGCGACAGAGCCACGCCCCAAGATGGGCAGAGCATCGCCCCCTGGTGGACATGCCGGGTGGATCCCAGTTGGGCGCATGCAGGAGTCTGTCTGACTGCCTCCCTGTTTCCAGCTTGGGGGGGGGGACCCAAAAAACTCATGAGGCAAAACATAATAAAACTGCAATGAAAACTAGATAAACCCACTATTTATAACTGAAGACTTCACACCACTTTTTTAGTACTGAATAAATCCAGCAGGCAGAAAATGAGCAAGGATATAGTTGAACTGAACATCAATAAACTTGATCTAATTGACATTTAAGCAATACTTCCAACAACAGCAGAGTACAGATTCTTCTCAAGTTCATATGGAACATCTACCAAGATAGACCACATTTTAGGTCATAAAACATACCTTAACAAATTTAAAATAATAAAAATAATACAGAGTATGTTCTCTACAATAGAACTAAACTAGAAATCAACAACAGCCTGATGAAAGAAACCAAAAAGATTTAAATAAGGGGCGAGATATTCCATGTTTGTGGATGGGAAGAATCAATATTGTTAATATGTCAATTCTTCCCATTGTGATTATAAATGAAACACAATTTCAGCCAAATCTCAGCAAGCTATTTTGTGGAAATCAACAGACAAATTCTAGAGTTTATATGGGAAGGTAAGAGATGCAGAATAGCCAACATAATACTGAAGAAGGATAACGAAGTTGGAAAGCTCACACTACCAGACTTCAAGACTTAGCATAAAGCTACAATAAGCAAGACAGCATGATCTTAGTGAAAGACTAGATACATAGGTCAACGGTACAGAACAGAGAGTCCAGAAACATACCTGTACTAATGAAAGTGAAGTCTTCTAAAAAATAGTGCTAAATGAGGGGGAGGGGCATAAAGAGAAACAAAGATAGGGTGACAGAGGATGATTTGACTTTGGGTGACGGGTATACAGCATAATTGACTGTCAAATGATGTGGAGATGTTTTCTCTAAATCTGTGTACTCTGGTTGACCAATGTCACCATTAAATTTAATTGTCTAAAAAAAAAAATAGTGTTGAAATAATTGGATATCTATTTGCAAAAAAAAAAAAAAAAATCTGAACACAGACTCTATGCTTATCACAAAAATAGTTTCAAAATGGATCATAGACAAAAATATAAAATGCCAGAGTATAAAAGTTCAAGGGAAAGAAATAGGAGAAAATCTAGGTGATCCTTGGGTTTGGCAATGACTTTTTAAACACAAAACCAAAAGCATGATATATGAAAGAAAAAATCATAAGATGGACTTTATTAAAATTAAAAACTCATGCTCTGCAAAAGACTTAAGACAATGAAAAGACAAGCCACAGACTAGGAACAAATATTTGCAGGACACATATCTAATAAAAGACATCTATCCAAAATACACAAAACTCAACAATAAAAAAACAAACAACCCAAGTTAAGAATGGTCAAAAGATCTGAACAGATACTTCATCAAAGAAGATACACAGATGTAAAGTAAATGAAAAAGATGATTAACCTCATTTGTCATTAAGAAATTACAAATAAAAACAATAATGAGATATTTCTGCATACCTATTAGAATGTCTACTATTCCAAAAACTAACTATGTTAAATGCTGGTTAAGATACAGCAGGCAAGCCCTGGCCGGTTGGCTCAGTGGTAGAGCATCGGCCTGGCGTGCAGAGGTCCCGGGTTCAATTCCCGGTCAGGGCACACAGGAGAAGCGCCCATCTGCTTCTCCACCCCTCCCCCTCTCCTTCCTCTCTGTCTCTCTTTTCCCCTACCTCAGCTGAGGCTCCATTGGAGCAAAGATGGCCGGGGCGCTGGGGATGGCTCCTTGGCCTCTGCCCCAGGCGCTAGAGTGGCTCTGGTCGCGGCAGAGCATCGCCCCCTGGTGGGCGTGCCGGGTGGATCCCGGTCCGGCGCATGCGGGAGTCTGTCTGACTGTCTCTCCCTCTTTCTAGCTTCAGAAAAATACAAAAAAGGAAAAGAAAAGAAAAAGATACAGCAGGCACTCTCATTTATCACTGGTGGGAATGCAAAATGGTACAGCCACTTTGGAAGACAGTTTGGCACTTTCTTACAAAGTTAAACATAGTCTTACCATATGGTTCAGTGGTCATCTTTACTCAGTTAATTGGAAAACTTATGTGTACACAAAAATCTGCGTGAAAATGTTTATAGAAGCTTTATTCATAATCACCAAAAATTGGAAGTAATCAAGATGTCCTTCAATAGGTCAACAAATAATCAGACTGTGACACACTCGTACAATGACGTCTGTCTGGTAAGACCCAGCATTGCAAAGTGGGTCTACTGGATGCAAGGGGTGTTTGTTACCACAAAATGGTGGTTACTCAAGCTCTTAAATGGTTTGAAATCTCCCTTTGGAACTTAGTTCCCCAAATAAAAAATTTAAACCAGATACTAAATTCCTCCTGCTAGTACACTGAAAGATAGAAACTTTGTATCCTTGTTGAAAGGGTTAGATTTTTCACCACATGGTCTCTACTATAAAATGTAGCCACATCTTTGCCAGACTAAACAACAGAAACAAATTTAGGGAAGCCATGTGTCCCCGGTTTGCCTGGGACACCCCAATTTATACCTGTTTTCCCATGCAATTATTAATACTTTTTACTTTCAAAAGTGTACAGTTTGGACAATATAGAACCTCTTTAAATTTTCCCCAAATGAGTCACTCCACCTTTTAAATCTCAATTTAATGAAATCTCCATCTTTTACATACAGGGTCTCCTTGGGTTCTGACAGTCTCTACATATGATGTTTTGTGTTTTCTATGCTCACTCCCATAAAAACTTGAAAAAGTTGTGATGTGAGTGTTTCGGCTTATGGCATTAGCATCATACTTACAGACTATGTGGGCCAACTAGTTTGGCAGTTTGGCAGTTTGGCAGATTTTGGAAGAGAAGAAGTCATCAATCTTCTAGACTACCCTGGAACAATTCTTTAAGAAGGTAGAGAGGCCTGCAACAGATCCTGTACCCTCTACATCAGCTGCTTCTAGACATGGAATACCTGTGGTACAGGTAGAATCATCTCCAGCGTCTCCTGCATGTTCCTTAGGCAATCCTGATTCACCTGACCCAGTATCTCCAGCACCTTCTGCAGGTTCTCCTGCCTCTCCAGCTTCCTCCTCCCAATAGGTCACTCTCTCCCACCTTGCAATGCCCCTTCCAGTGTGTAAGCCAACCACAGGAATAAAGGTAAGAAATTTTTTTTACACTCATTTTTTGTCATTTTTTTCTGTTACTATAGTACAGTGTACAGGACAGTATACTTATGTCCTTTTCCTTTTTCTGTGGCTTAGTTGTGTTGTGTTTTTATGTCCTAGATTATGTATTAAGATAAGTAAGTGACTCAGGCTAGGGTGTGTTTCGACTTACACCAAAATTCAGGTTACGTCCATTCAGGTAAGAATGGAACTGTGTCACAACCCAAGGATCCCCTGTATTTTATGATATGGATCAGTGATTCAATTGCTTTGCCCAAATGTCAGATGTCAAAGACATCTGGTTTAATTAGATCTGCTTTAAGGGAGGTCCTTTTTGTGGTTACTTTTGCTTTGTTTCATGCAAAAACTTCCAACATTAAAGGCTACTACTTACATTATTTTGGAGTCTAAAAGACTGGAAACACAAAATCTTATTCTTTCTCCTGCAAGCCATATTCATTGCCACAAGGTGGTGGTTTACTCAAGGGAAACCCGCTGTGATCCAAATTTGACACCAGGAACATTTTTTCTTTTCTTTTTGTTCTTAGTAGTCTTTATTTTACTTTCGTACTTTGTTTTTAGGAAGAATGCTTTCATCTCTCCCTCCTAATGTGTTTTTGTTTTTGTCTCTTACATATGTACTCACTCACTCACCTCATGGTGTCTGCCCCAAACTCCATGTGTGGGAGCTGGCCCTTCTATCTTCCTTGCTTCCTGGCTGCCTCTTCATGCTCTGTCCCTGGAAGGTGGGTTCCCACTCCCGCCAGCACTGGAGCCTGTGCCCTGGGGGAGGGCACAGCTTCCTAGGCAGCCATACCGAGGTTCCTTGCAAGAAACTGGGTGCCTTGGAGTCTTGGAGAACCCCCTCGAGGTCACGTGTCGTTATCCTGTGTGCATCTAGCTATTATCCAAGTGGGGGATGTGCCCAGTGTTTCTCAGACTGTCGTGTTCTAGTGGGTTCTGATTTCCTCAGCAATTGGGCCGCCAGGATCTTAGCCTGGTTTTGCAAGTCAGGCTTGGATGGGATAGTTCTGGAAGGATGAGCTGGACCAGTCAGTCCCTCACTGCAGATAGATAGGCCGAGGTAGGTTTTTCAAAACAGGAGATACAGGCAGCACTGAGCACCAGGCAGTCCTGGGGGGTGGAGGCAGAGGGGGAAGAGGAGCCTCAAGCCTGCCTTTCAGCCCTAGAGAAAAGGAAGGGTGGCCTCTGCCCTGGATTTTCCAGCAGGGCTGAGTGCAGGAAGAGAGTAGAGGCCACCTGGGAGCCAGCAGGGGGACAGCAGAGGGAAGAGATGGTGGTGACGGCTCAGGTGCCTTGCAGGAACAGTGAGCCAGGTGTCACCCTCTGTGACACTTGTCTATGGTGTCCTGCCTGCCAGTGGTGAGCAGCTAGCTGATGCTCAGGGGACTGGAGACTCTGGCAACCACTATTCTGTCCTCTATTTCTTAAGTTTTGTTGTTAAAAAAATGATATATAAATCATATCACACAGTATATCACCTTTTGGGGTTGGCTTTTCTTCTCTCAGCATAATTCCCTGGAGATTCACCTAAGTTATTGCATATATCAATATTTTATTCCTTTTTATTTTTTTTAATTTTAATTTATTGTGTTGACATGGTTTCAAGTTGTTCCTTTTTATTGCTGCATGTTCTACAGTATGGGTGTACCACTGTGTCAAGTTAATTTTTGTGTGGGATGTGAGATAGGGGTCAAGTTCCTTTTTTTTTTTTTTCCATATGGCTTTCTGGTTATGAAGCAGCATTTGTTAAAAAGACTTGACTCAAGTGAATTGCTTTTGCATTTTTGTTAAATATTAATTGATTATAAGTGTGAGTTTCCTTCAGACTCTCTAGTTTATTCCACTATTTATCTATCCTAATGCTAGTACTTCACTGACTTGGTTACTATACATAGTTACATAGTTATGGACTGAATGTGTGTGTCCCCTCAAATTTCATGTTGGACTCCTAATTCCAATGTGATAGTATTTGGAGTTGGAGCCCTTGGGAGGTCTTAGGTCGTGAGGGTGAAACCCTCATGAATGGGATTAGTGCCCTTATAAGAAGAGCTCAGAGGGCTAGCTAGCTCTCTTTCTGCCATGTAAGGACACAGGGAGAAGTCAACTTTCTGCAACCGGCAAGAGTACCTTCTCCAGAATCAGTCTATGTTGGCACCATGACTCTGACTTCCAGTCTCCAGAACTGTGAGAAATAAATTTCTATTGTTGATAAGTCAGTTTACCATATTTTGTTGTAGCAATTAAGCTAAGACATAATACATCTTAAAATCAGGTAATCTAAGTCTTTTTCTTTTTCAAGATGACTTTGACTATTCTAAGTCTGTTGACTTTCCTATAATAAGTTCAGAATTAACCTGTTAGTATTTTTTAATCTTGGGAATTTGATTAAGATTGCATTGAACCTAAAGGTTAACTTGGGAAGAACTGACATTTTAGTAAGATTGAGTCTTCCAATCTGTGAATGTGGCATATCTTTTCATTTATTTATTCTTTCATTTAGAAATGTTTTGTAATTGTTGCAAGTCATTTGTGTTTTGTTTATTAATGCTATTATTAGTGAAATTGCCTCTGTGTTTTTACTTTATTTCCAATCATGTGCTGCCAGTACATAGAAATACACTATTTTTGTATATTGACTTTGTATTTTGAGACCTTGCTAAACTTACCTGTTAGTTCTAGTAGTTTTTTTTTCTATTGTTGTTGTTGTTGGTTGTGAGTCTGGCTTTGCAAATACAAACTAGTGAGCCACAAACTGGAGCAGCCCATCTCTCTGAGCCTACCAACTTGCATTGGTCTGTGTTGCATTTTCTTTGTGTTGTAGAAGTCACTGAGAGTTCCCATCAAACTGTTGATCTGTATTATTAGCCCATGTGAGGCAGGCGCCCCAGCTACTTTCTATAGACACCTGCCTCAGGTTTCCATCATGAGTAGGAACTGGTGAACCCTGTGCACCCACCACTCAGGCTTATTGAGAGGTTAGAAGAGATGGCAAGGAGACATTCTGCACAGTGTAGAGTCATCTGATGACAATTTCTCATGTTTCTGCACATTTGCAAGCAGAGGCACTAACTACCTTTATTCCTAACTATCAGTTATGTTTATAAGGTGAACAGCCTTGAAAGATAGAAATAGTATCCTTTAAAATAAAGGGCAGGTTTGCTTAAGCTTTGAAAAATAGAGACAATGTCTCCCTCTTCGTCTAAAAGCTTTGGTTTCCCAAAGCTCAGGGTTCTTCTATGACACTACCAATTGCATGTGTACGTGTACATGGCCCTCTTCACATTGTCCTACGGGAACTGAGGTTCAAGAAACCTATGCAAAAATGCTAATACCCTGGCTACCACTGTTGCTATAATAACCTATCCTTCATCTTGAACATTTGAGTTTTGTACCTTTGGGGAGTATCTATAAAACTATGGGAAGATAACTTGTTAGCTAGCAAGTAGGATGAAATCTCAGACTCTCACAGCTCCTGATACCTCTAGAGGGGTAACGAGCTTTGCCCCTAGATAATTTAGGTTACTCTGGGAAATTGGAGAGAAAGACCTATTTCCCTTTGAATCTCCCATTATACCACAACTCCTTGACCACCTATTTGATCTGGATCCCAGTCAACTTACAATGATCTCATTACGAAAGACTCTACTCCTCCAGTGAGTCCCCAGAAGCTTCCTGAATGACTGTCCCCCAAATTGAAGGCTTGATGCTAAATGGCCTTCTGAATTCTCTGACATTGCTAATATTTATCTCAAAGATTTGTATACATTTTGGAAAACTATATGCCATATATCCATATTTGTTTTAATGTAAACATAATGTTTTAAATTACCATTAGGGATTTGAAAATTGGTATCTGTCTTATTTTTCAACAGGATGATGCTATTGTATTTCACAAAATTGGGCTAAATTGAAATGCGCAAGTCCTACATTTAGGCTCAAAATCCAGGAAATTTTTCTTTCTCTGATTTGTTAATACAATATTTCAAATACTAAGACTCGTGAAAACATGAAGCTATAAGTGACAATCACTCTCTCACTGCTTTTGCAAGCTGGGCCTGGGTAATTATCAAGAAGAAAAGCTCAGGATGTTGCTTTCAGGCTCTGTGTTGCAGAATGTCATTGAGGGTGTCTCCTGTGGAGAGGCCTGGTCACATTTTCGTATGCTAGGGAATGGCTCTTGGCCAAGCTCTGCTTCTTATCAGCTCCAGGTGTTCAAAAGAGTTTTTTCAATGAAGAAAGATGTCTGATCCTTAAAAATTATTTTTGACCCTGTGTTTAGTAGTTTAATATGATGCGTCTGCATGTTGTTTTCTTTGTGCTTACCCTTTTTGGAATTCACCAAGTTCCTTGAATCTATGAATTTACGTCTTTCACCAGTTTTGGAAATTTTTCTGCCATTATATCTAAGAATATAGTTTCTGTCCCACTCTCTCTCTTTTCCTTCTGGAACTCCAGTGATGCGATATGAATGTTAAACAGTTGTATAAAACAGTCTTTTATACTATTATCACTTTTTCTATGATCTTTTTTCTGTGCTTTAGTTTTAATGTATTCCTAATTTGTCTTATAGTTCATTAATCCTGTGTTTAGCTATGTTCAATCTGCTATTACACTTATCTAGTGATTTCCTATCTTCAGTTATTATATCTTTTATAAGTTCTAGAATGTTCATTTTACTTTATTTGTGGATTCCACTTGTCTGGTGACATTTTCTCTCCTTTCATCTATTTTATCTATGTTTTTCCTTTATTTTATTTAACATATTAATGTAGATGGGGATAGTTTGAATTTTTGAGTATAATAACACATGCAATGAAATGTGTAAAGTGTGCTAATCATTAATGCATACCTTGATATATTTTCACATCTGTGTGTATTCATTTAACCACCACCCAGATCAAGATAAAAACATTTGGCCCTGGCCGGTTGGCTCAGTGGTAGAGCGTCGGCCGGGTGTGCAGGAATTCTGGGTTCAATTCCCAGCCAGGGCACACAGGAGAAGCACCCATCTGCTTCTCCACCCCTCCCCCTCTCCTTACTCTCTGTCTCTGTCTTCCCCTCCTGCAGCCAAGGCTCCACTGGAACAAAGTTGGCCTGGGCACTGAGAATGGCTCTGTGACCTCTGCCTCAGGCGCTAGAATGGCTCTGGTTGCAACAGAGCAATGCCCCAGATGGGCAAAGCATCACCCCCTGATGGGCGTGCCGGATGGATCCCGGGTGGGTGCATGCGGGAGTCTGTCTGACTGCCTCCTCGTTTCCAACTTTAGAAAAATACAAAAAAAAAAAAAAAAAAGAGATAAAAACATTTCCAAGTACTTCTTTTCCACTTCTTTTGGTTATCATTCTTCCCTACCCAAGAGATAACCATTTTTCTGATTTCTATCACCATCAATTAGTTTTACTTTTTACTGGATTTCATATAGGTTGTCTTTCACATCTGGCAACCTTCCTTCAATATAATGTCTGTGAGATTCATTTGTGTTGTTTATGTATTGGTACTTCATTATCAGTTATCTTTATTATATGCGGCTTAAGTGTCTGTTTGTCGCCAATAGCTTATTGGTTGCTTGCATAACTGTATTAGCCAATGGGGTGAAGTTGCCATGGTTGAATGCAAATTGAGCGGGTCAGGGGGAAGGTGAACATTTGTTTGCATTGGCAATCATCTGTTTTACATAAAAACTATGTCTTAACGTAATTTCTTTTAAGAATGCCTCTAGAAAATACAGTACTGAAGAGGAGAGAAAAGGAGCTAAAGCTGCACAAAAATGGCTTTCTCAACAAAAAGAAACCACTGAGCAGAGAAAATTTTTTACCTGAGCCTGCATTTGGACACGGTCAACTTTATGTTGCCTGTTCAAGAGTTCGTGAAAGAACGTATGTAAAATTAAAAATAATTGATGGTCCTCTGCAAGACAAGCTTAAAAATGATGGAAAGATCTACACAAGAAATGTTGTGTACAAAGAGATCTTTGACATGTGAATTAACATTTTATTATTTAAATCACCTTTATTTATTGAGCTAGCGGTGGCTCTTAAGAAATGTACCGCCAGTGGTTTCCTTCATTGCACTCTACATTAAGCAATTAAGCAAGTAGAAGGGGGAAACCCCGTGGGGCACTAAGCAAAGGGGTATCCTCGCCACCTGCCCTGGGTAATTCAGTTTGAATTAGCAGACACCTTTGCACAAATCATTTTAATTACAATTTATAATATCTAGAACAGCGGTCATTTCGTATGACCGCTGGGCTTTCTAATTGCAGTATAGTTTTCATTGTATAAATAAACCAAAATTTGTTTATTCATTCTTCAGTTAATAAACACTTAGATTGTCTCCAGTTCTAGATTATTATGACTAAAGCTGCTATAAATATTCTTATAAATGTGTTTTGGTGAACACACTTGCTAATTTCTCTTAGGCATATACCTAGAAGGAGAAATGTTGAGTCAGAAGGTAGGTGTGTATATTTATTTAGCTTCTGTCGATTCTACTTAGCAGTTTTTCAGAGCCAGTTGTGCTAGTTATTAATTTATTTCTTCTTATTTCCAAACCCAACCTTAATTACCTGCTGCTCTGTGTTAATGGAGCTGGCCCATGCAAGCATTTCTCCTTTGTCATCTGGCATTATCTTCAGCTTTGTTAGGAGAGAGCCCTGGCTGCCACTGCAGGAGAAAGGCTTCCTCTCCTGGTTCTCATGTGCTTGTTCTGAAGCACATGGTTCCTTCACATGTGCCACACAGAAACGCACAGCTCACCTTTTTGATGAGCTCCAGCACCCCAGAGGTTGACTTTCCAATGCATCACTCCTGCAAGAAATTTTTCAGCAGCTTCCACAATATGGCATCTTTCCATGGAAGACTTCCGTCAGTGCCCAAGCGGAATTCCAGTGAATTTCCTCTTCATGGAACTTCAGTGAACTTCATCCAGAGAGCCATGGTTGTACTGGCTCCTTAAAGTACGGATCTTAGGTGGGTGGTAGAAGGTGAGGGTTAGGACTTCATACAGGTTTGTTCCTTCGGTGCTCTGCCTTAGCTCTAGTGAATGCTCACTATATCTGCTTTAATTATATTCTTTAGAGTTATCTTTTCCCTTAGTAGGTAGTTCCCTCTTATACTGAATAATTCTTGACATTAAAATTTCCTTGTCCAAATTGCTGTAGATATACCATTTTATGCTTCTACCAGCAATGAATGAGAGTTCTAGTTCCTCTACCATCACTTGTAGTAGTAGTCTTGTCTACTAACTCCAACATCTGAATTATCTGTGTATCTGCTTTTATTGTCTACTTTTTCTCTTGCTTATCAATTATATTTTTGTTCACCTGCTTAGTTTTTTTTGTTTTACTATATGCAAACATTGTATATAGGAGGTATAGAGACTTCAGATGATGTAATTTCCCAAAGTTTCTTTTTTCTTTTGTTAAGCAGATGAGGGTGAGGGATGATTATCTCAACCTAGTGAAGAATTAAGCTAGCTTGGGGCTAAATTTCAATTTTTTGCAAGACAGTCTGTCCCTGCTTTACTCCTATTCTTCACATGTGGAGTTATTGAGAACCTTCTGGCTTCTGTCTGTCTCTTCAGCCATGAGGTAGAGTGAAGATTCAACTTGGCCCTTGAGAGACTCCCAATCCAGCTTTCCTGGCTCTGTCCCCATGGAGATTAAAAACCTGGCCAATATCAGGGAGGAGCTGGCCTTGTGTTTGAGGCAGGCCCTTTCTTCTTGGGGGAGCCTGTGTTTTTTAAGCATGCTAGAACTTTGGAAGATTTCACTATGCTTATTAGAAGAATTCTCAGGCCTAGAACTCAGCAAATGTCATGTGGAGAAAATTGGTTGTGTTTTAAAGCCACCTATATTCCAATTTGTCATTCTAGTACCATGTGGCCACTAAAAGCTTTGCTGATTTCTCTTTCCTTCATTATAGGTCTTTGGTCTGGGCAAAGCTTGATCATTAGCTAGAACCCCAAACTGGCAGATGTCCTGGGGGAGAGAAGAGGGAACAGCTGGAGAGCCTCACTTCATTTCATTGTAGTAGGAGGAGCCCTGGACTGCCACAACCTACTACAGCCTGCCTAGAAGAGAAAATTTTCTGCACTTCTGAAAATCAAAACTCTTTTCTTTTCAAACTATTTAGTGTCTTTAGCATGTCTTTCAAAATCTTTTTTTTTTTTTTTTTTTACAGAGAGAGAGTCAGGGAGAGGGATAGACAGGGACAGACAGACAGGAACAGAGAGATGAGAAGCATCAATCATTAGTTTTTCGTTGCGACACCTTAATTGTTCATTGATTGCTTTCTCATACATGCCTTGACGGTGGGCCTTCAGCAGACCGAGTAACCCCTTGCTGGAGCCAGCGACCTTGGGCTCAGGCTGGTGAGCTTTTGCTCAAACCAGATGAGTCCGTGCTCAAGCTGGTGACCTCAGGGTCTCGAACCTGGGTCTTCCGCATCCCAGTCCAACGTTCTATCCACTGCGCCACCGCCCGGTCAGGCGTCTTTCAAAATCTTGAGTTGACTTTTCTTTCTTGATGAATTTCCACTGTAATGTCACTACCTTGAGGCTCTGGGGTGTTGAAATACAGATCAGTGTTTTTCAGACTGCAGGTCACAACCCACGAAATCAAGTTAGTAGGTCTTGCTAGCATATTTTTAGTAAAATATATCACTAAATTTATTTTAGAATAGATTTAATAATAGATAATTTTAGAATGGATCAGAGTGCATTATACTTTGCCAAGATAAGTACTGTTTCATAAAATTTTTGTCTCACTAGTATGTGTATGAGTGTATTCTGGTTTGCAGTGGAAATCTATTTTATCCTATGAGTTGCAGGCCAAACTGTGTAGAGGTCACTGGACTTTAAACAGAAGTGGAGCCATGGGGAAGAAAGAGAAAGGATCAGAAACAAACACATTAGTTGAGTAGGGACACCTTTTTGGAGAAGTTTGGCCAGGATTGATTGAAAGCTGCTCTTCTGGCCCCAGTGAGCAAGAGGGGGTGCATGTGAGAGAAGCCACAAGCATCAGGAATCTTATTAGTGTATTCACTAATAAGAGGCTATATTCATAATACCCCAAAAGCACAAACAATCTAAATGTCCATCAGCTGATGAGTGGATAAACAAAATGTGGTATACAGATGCAATGGAGTAGTATTTGGTCATGAAAAGGGATGAAGTGCCCCTACATGCTGCAACATAGATAAACCTTGAAAACATTGTGCAAAGTGTAAGAAGCTGGTCACAAAATACCACGTTGTATGATTCCATTTATATAAAATGTCCTGAACAGGCAAATCCAGAACGTAAGTTAGCAGTTTCCAGGGGTGGGGGAAGGTGGGAAGGAGACGTGACTGCAAATAGGTAGTTTTTTTTGGGAGGGGTATGAAAATGTTCTCAAAATCGATAATGGTCAAGGTTGCATGCCTTTGTGAATACACTAAAAACCACTAAATTTAATACTTTAAAATGTGGAATTTTATGGTATATGAATTGTATCTTTATTTTTAAAAGAGGGAGAAAGGACGCTCATGGAGTAGATAGCGGAACTGAAACAATGAAAAGGAGCGTGAATGTTGCCTGTCCCTGTCGCATCCATCTGAACGAACTTTGGGTCCAGGAATGGTGCAGAGCCTGGAAAAGCGACCCTGGAGGCAGGATCTAGAAAGACACACGTCCCAGGACTTGAAGAGAAAGCGGTTAAGGTGGCGATCCGGGATCGCTTAGGTCTGGGAAGCTCAGAAGTTGGCGGGGCCCAGCAGAGATTTAAAGGTTGGACCGCAGAGGCTCTTAAAGGGGCCCGGACGAATTCCCATTCTGCGTCCACCTTAAAGCCAGCTTTGCGGCGTCTAAGGTCGGACTCGGGTAAGTGCACGGGACCGCGGGGGAGGCAGAGGCGCCGGATGGGTTACGTGGCCGGGCTCACACGAGCTGCGGAGGCCGGGGTACCCAGAGCGGGTAGCTGGCCCTCCACCGGCCGCGCGTCCCGGCGCCGGGGTGCAGGCCGGAGTGGCGGGGTCGCAGCTTAGGGCCCGGCTCCCCCTGCGCCCCGCAGCGCTCTATTTTTAGCAAGCGCTGTTGCAATATAAGGAATGCGCCGCGCAGCAGGCGCTTCGGGCGCGCGCGAACTGCGCGGTCGCTTTAAGGAGGCGCCCGGGTGGGGACGGGCCAGAGCGGCCGGCGGGCCGGCGGGCCAGGAGCCATCAGTCCGGCTAGAGCATGGAGGAGGCGACCTGAGGGCCAGAGTCCAGCCCGGGCTGGATCGTGCGGTGAGTGGTCGGGGCAGCCGGAGACACAAGGGGCAGAAAGGGGAGGGGGCCTGGCTGCGAGGCCCCTAGCCGGGGCTGGCGCTTTGTTCCGGCGCCGGAGGTGTGGCCGCCCCCGGCTCGGCCGCGCTTTTCTAGCTGAATGCGCTCTGGGACTGGCGGGGAGTGGCCTCTGGCCCCCACCGCAATCTCCCAAATAACGGTGTGCGATTGAGAAATCGGCCACTACTGATGGCCTGCCCACCTCCCAAAGAACCTCTGTTAAGATAACCACTCTTGGGTTCCTTGTGTGCCCTGGTGAGAACCCGCCAAGGAGGTGGGCAGCGGGGCTAGGGCGGGGGTTGGGGGACGTTTTCTCTCCTTTTAAAATGGCGTTAACGAGCTCAAAGATCCGCGGGTGGAGTTGTCAAATTCAGCTGAATAACAAAAAGCAGCCTTCTTCATAAACAACCCTTCACTGCGCTTGGGGCTCTGGCCACAACTAGGGCTGGGCTCATTCATTGACCAAACCCGGCCGGGGCGCCCACCGTGTGTGTGTAGGGCATAGTGCCAGCTGCTACTTCGCGGAGAAGATAAAAGGCGCAAACCCAGGGACAGCCCAGCGTGGTCGGTCCTGGGATCAAGGAAGCTCAGGGGTTCTGGGAGCAGACAGTGTGGAAGGTCAGGGAAGGCCTCCTAGAGGAGTCGATGCCTACCAGTCTAACTGGACTCCCAGTTAGATGCTGTGGCTGGGACCGAGGACAGTGCTGGCTGGGGAATAAAGCCGAGTCCGGAAAGGTGGCCCTGACCACAGAGCTCTGGGCTTGCCCCTCTTCCCATCATGGACTAGAATGGTTCTTGCATCTCCAGGACTCACCTCCACCCTGGACCTGACCAGAGAGGGTGACTGACAAGGCTCCCAATTGTGGCCTCAAAGAGTGACTTCCCTGGCAGCAGGGGTAATGAGTAATGAGGAAATCTGACTTGAAAAACCCTGAAGTTCTACTGAAATAACAGCAGCCAATGAGGCTTTCATGGACCAGATGATGGATGTGCAGGCTTCACCATTTGACAAGCTTTCCTACAGAAAGGTTATATTATTATCCCCATATGCAGGTGGTGAACTGGGGCTAAAAGGGTCAATAAAGAACCCAAGAGCCTATCTAGAGATCATGCTAGACCCTACAGCTGTTCAGGCCCCTTTAGTGAGGGTCTGCTGTCTTGGGCTTGAAGGCTCCATGTGCAGTCAGTGTTATGCTTTTGCTCTCTTGGCATTCTCTGGTAGGTTGAAGTGTGGGGTGGTGAGCTGTTAGTATTAATAACTGGCACGTGTCAGTGTCTTTGCTGTGAACAAAGCACTTTCACTGAGACAGTTCTTAGAGTTTCTCCTGCTCCTCTTCTGAGGTAGGAAACTTGAGCTGGCTAACATTTGGTCAGTCTCCAATTTCCTGTAAATCACATGTCCCTGATGATTGGGGTTGAAAATGTTTCAGGCGTGGTTTTCACCCTTCGGGTCTGTTCTCACTGCCCAGCAGCCAGTTAGCTTCTGTCTGTGGTTTATGGTGTACTTGTACTCTTTCTCCCAGGGCAGGAGGCATGGGGCTTGGCTGCTCTGGGGTTTTCAAGGCTGCAGGGTCTGCCAGCCTCTTTCTGGGGAGGAGGAGGTGTTGAGTAAAAACCATGCTCTGTTGGAAATTGCCCCTCCTCCCCCAGCAGCCTCAACTTTTCTTTATGGAGAAGGGGGAGGGGCGGATTGAGGCTCTCCTCTCTGCTGAACCCTGGTGAGGCAATTGACAGTCTTCCAGAGTTGCCAGCTTTGCTCCTGCATAAGGCAGTTTGTACTTTTCCACAACGCATGTTTTTGTCTACATAAGACATTTTTGTAGTAGGTATAACCACAGATATTTCATGCTTTCACTTATCTGAGCTGCTTATAAAGTGACAGGGTAGTCATCCTTGTGGTTGGTTCCTGAGCTTGAGCGATTCTGAAACCAGGGGGGACTGCTGAGCTCTGATGAACTGAATTAGCTTCTGGGGTGACTGGCCTAACATCAGTCAGAATCACATGTTGACCAGCCAACTAGATTGAGTGAATTCTCAGAGAAATGCGACCTCCGGTTTATATTTCACATCTGGTGTAATCATTATTCTACCCATGAAATGCCCCCAAATGGACTGTGCCTACTTGCAAATGATTGAAAACATACCTGCTCATGAGCATTGTGTCATTTATACAAACCATATTCATGTGAACTAAGTGGGAACATATTCTTGTGCAAAGCTGGAATGTTCTCAAGTGTCCAGAGGGCATGCATTGAGTTTCAGAAATTCTGTACCTGCCAGGCCCAGCATGTGCATCTGGCTGGCTATAAGGTACAGTGACCTTTGGGGATGAGAAAAAGGAAGGAGCTGGGGGAGCGCCTTGTGCTCTGGGGCATCTGGAAGGTACCCACTCTCTAGAGGCTGAGCAGAGAATTCCAGCTTTGAGAGGAATTTTGTTGTGGACTCAGGCCTGCCAACCCTCATAGTCGTGGGTGATGCCACTAGGCCTTATGGTACTGGATCAGTGGGGGTGTGTTTGGCTGCAAATAGCAAAACCCAAGTAATAGTGGATGAAGCAGAGTTTAGATTTCCCGATGATGCTCTCAGCTCATGTGAGGTCTCTCTACACAGGGATGGGATATTAGTGCCACTTCTAGCAAGTTCTTGCATGGGACAGGCAGCCAAGAAGACTGAGGGTCTGATGTGAAGAGCAGTAGACTTTGCCTTCTTGGGTCACAGCCTCTTGACTATGCCAGTGAGAAGCCTAGAGCAGGGGTCTCAAACTCAACTCAGCATGTGGGCCGCAGAGCAAGATCACAGCCGTTCAGCGGGGCCGCACTAGGTCTACAAAAGGCAACTGTTACGCAACACTTTTCTCACTGCAGTTGAAAACAAAAAAAAATCAGTACAACAAGCACAATCGTACATGCAGTTTACTCAGTGTCACAAAACGACCAGAAACTGTAGTTCGCATCACAACTGCTGTTAACTAAGCTAATATCTAGCTAGGATGCTAGAGAAATGAAAAATACAAGTAGGCCCCTAGGCTTACTTAATTTTATCCAAAATATTTTGAACTTTGTGGATTAGTCTGCGGGCCACACAAAATTGTTTGGCGGGCTGCGTGTGGCCTGTGGGCCGCGAGTTTGAGACCCCTGGCCTAGAGACAAGTTGCTTGGATGTATGAAGTTGGGCATACAATTCAGGGGATTCACGGATCTCTGAAAACAAGTCCTGGGTCCCAGTTAGATCTCCTGGTCTAAGCCATGTTCTTTTACTACTGTTTACCTAGGACTCACCGTGTCACTCTGCCTTCCCACCAGGTCAGCATGCCTTCGTGGTAGTGTCACATAGAGACAGTGTAAAGAATGAAAACAGAATGGGACTGTTTTCAGTTCTCAGCCTGAGCTGAAGTCCATGCAGTGAGCCAGTGGATCTGCCTTGTGGAGCTCTGACCAAGAGGGCACTGCTTCCGCCACCTCATGCTTCAGACAGGCCAGGGTTGCACCGTTGGTGACTGCCATGCATTCCTTAGTGCCCATTTCCAGTCTTCTGGTAGCATCCCTGCTGCCTGTGATGAGACTGTCCTGCCTATTCTCAGAGACTCCACCCCTTGGCCCTTCTTGGCCTGGCCCCCACCACTGAGCTCATAGGCCCTTTTTACCCATCACGTGATCCAAGGTGACTTTCTGCAGCCATGTCCTTTATTGGGTCATAGAGTAGTGATGTTCTTTAGTATTCATTGTCCTTTAGTATTCTTAGTAGCTTTACTAGGTGGGGCCTGCTGATGGCCAATGGCCAAAAGACAATGTGGGTCATTACTGCTTGCTCAGGTGACATTCTGGGTCTCAGAGGGGCATATTCTCATCAAGGTATCCTGGCATCTGTCTATCTAAATTTACATCTGGGTTGTATTGCTAATGAGATTTTGGAGAGCACCAGGCAAGGATTTGGCTATGCAGAGTATGGCATGAAGGAGGGAGGAGGAGGAGAGCTAGGAGCTCTGTGCTCTGGTTCCGGTCCTCTCTGACTATCTATAGGGCCTTGGGTGGGTCCTGTGCTGCCAGGGCTCTGGCACCATCTGTGACTTCTCTGCTGAGCCCTCAGGGTTGTCATGGGGATTAGATGAAATACACAGATGAGAACATGCTTGGGAAACCAGAAAGGGTTATAAAAATGAAGAGCATTATCAGCCTTCAAGCAACCTTCAGATAACAGAATCATAGCCCCAGATGGGGCTCCTGAAGCCTCTGTAGACTGGATTCAGACCCAGTGGAGCCTATTTCTCATAGTGGTGAGGGTGATGATTTTAGGTACGTCACATCAGCTTTTATTATATACTTGTTTATACTCATTATTAAAATAATACAGGCATTGCATAAAATATATATTTTGTAAATGGATATTTAGCTTGGACTAAGGCTAAAGAAAGATTTTTCAGTGACCCCTTGTATAAAATAAAGGCTGGGAAACTTTCAACAGAGGGTCCTTCCCATGGAGCCTGGGGGGCTTCCGCTGGATCCTTAGAGAGGTGAGGAACTGCTGCCCCTCAGGTCAGTACATGACATTTGGGGATTCTTTCCTCCTTGCCAAGGTCTTTCCTTTCTCCCTAAGCTGCCCCACTGGGCCTGTCCCCCGTGAACCTTTCACAGTTATGCTTTTCTCCGGCACAGGTAGCTGCTTTCTTCACTGCTCCTCAAATGGCATGGTTTAGAGACAGCCCTTTTGTGTCCGCTCAATTTCACTGTCAGCCTTTTACAGATGCGGAAACTGAGGCTCAAGGAGGTTAAGCAGGCCACCCCCAGTCCTTTCCTGAGAGCAGCAGAGCCTGGAAGGAGCTTGACCAAGCTCAGACCAAGCACACGCTCCTTCTGTCACTGCACACTCGAGAGCTGGAGGACCAAAAATGACACGTGATCTCTCCTGCTGCTCATGGGACATGTCCTGTGGGGGCCTGACCATAGACTGTCAGTGCTGCAGTGGAGCAAAGGCCTCATGAGGAGAGGGGATGGAGTGGCCCGTGTGCAAAGACCTGAGGCGGCAGCAGAAGCCACCGCAGGCAGAAGCTGCTGGTGGGCACAGAGAGGCAGAGAGAGAGCCTAGGTGACAGTGGTTTTCCCTGACTCACTAATCTTATAGTCACCACGAACCCCTAACTTATTTCTGTGCTCAGTATATTTTTGATTTTTAAAAATTAAAAAGGAAAGGCCCTGGCCGGTTGGCTCAGTGGTAGAGTGTCGGCTTGGCGTGCGGAAGTCCCAGGTTCGATTCCCGGCCAGGGCATACAGAGAGGCGCCCATCTGCTTCTCCACCCCTCCCCCTCTCCTTCCTCTCTGTCTCTCTCTTTCCCTCCCGCAGCGAGGCTCCATTGGAGCAAGGATGGCCTGGGTGCTGGGGATGGCTCCTTGGCCTCTGCCCCAGGTGCTGGACTGGCTCTGGTCGCAAAAGAGCGATGCCCCGGAGGGGCAGAGCATCGCCCCCTGGTGGGCAGAGCATCGCCCCCTGGTGGGCGTGCCGGGTGGATCCCGGTCGGGCGCATGCGGGAGTCTGTCTGACTGTCTCTCCCCGTTTCCAGCTCCAGAAAAATACAAAAAAAAAAAAAAGAAAAAAAATTAAAAAGGAAAAATATAAGGGATAACATAACAAACCCCATGTACCCATTACTAGCTGGATCCTTTCCGTAACAGTGCAGGACTTAAACATCCCCTCATCTTCAGTGTGGGCCTGTCCGCAGCCTGCAGTGGGCTTCCGCAGCCTTGGTCCTGAGTTTCCATGTGTTGACTTTCCTTAGCTAATATCCCCAGCTACTTCAATGAAAATGCCACCTGGTTGTCTGTTGAGGTTTAGAGCCTTTTGCTGCCTCTGACCATATTGGGGAGAAATCATGGGGCAGTCGGGGGAGTATACATTTATGGATTTCACCTTTTTCAGAAAAGTTGATTCACCCTCAGAAAACACCTGCCTTGACCCTTGTGGGCTCAGGCCAGACTGCCAAGTATAATTTAGTCGCAGCTGCCCAAACTGAACTGTCATTTAAATGGTGGATGTATATATTTGGAAAAGAGAGAAAATAAACATGATTTTCTTTATATAATTGGATGACAACGATTTATTGAGTAGCTCATCTTAAATGATCTCTAACAAAATACATTTTCTATTCTGAAGTATGGAACTACTTTAAAGGAAGGAAGACTACAATACAACATAGAACCTTTCTTTTTCTTTTCTTTCTATTTTTTTTTTGTATTTTTTCAAAGTGAGAAGCAAGGGGGGCAGGGGGGGGAGGGGAGGCAGACAGACTCCCGCATGCTCCCCACCGGGATCCATCTGGCATGCCCACCAGGGACAATGCCAGGTATCCCCAAACTAAGCAGGCTGCATGCGTCCCCCTGAGGCCATTTATCCAGCCCCCCCCCCCACGCCGCACTTCCGGAAGGGGCACCTCTTTCATTGGTGGTCAGTGAGAGGGGCACTGTATGTGGCAGCCCTCCAATGGTCTGAGTGACAGTGAACTAGCCCCCTGTGTGAAAAGTTTGGGGACCCCTGGGCCTCAGCCCCTCTAGGGCATTGTTCTGCTGAAATTGGAGCCATTCTAGCACCTGAGGCGGAGGCCATGGAGCCATCCTCAGCGCCCCGGCCAACTTTGCTCCAGTGGAGCCTTGGCTGCAGGAGGGGAAGAGAGATACCGAGAGAAAAGGGAGGAGGAAGGGTGGAGGAGCAGCTGGGTGCTTCTTCTGTGTGTCCTGGCTGGGAATCGAACCCAGGACTTCCACGTGCTGGTCCGACGCTCTACTGCTGAGTAGAACCTTTCTAATCTCTAACTGCACCTTTCCATTTTCCTTTTCTTCAGTTTTCCCAGAAGAAGGTGCCCAAGTCCCTGGCCCGTGGTCCTGAGAGGGAGGAGGAGGGAGAGGCAGCTTTCCATGACAACAGGAGATATTTCTCACCCAACTATTCACAGCCTTCTCCTTTCCACCCCCTGACTGCCTCTAGAGCTGGAGCCTGATGCCATCCCACTCCCTTGTGGGGAGCGGAGGCTTGAGTTAGAACAGTTAGAAGAGTAGTGCTTTCTAAGCTGGGCTGAAAGGATTCAGACAATTTTGGAAAAGCCTTCCACTGACTCAGGTAGATCTCATTTTCAGAGAGTCACGGGCCATTGGGGGCAAAGATTTGAACTACTTTTACAATAGAACATTGGGGACCTGAGATGGCCCTGGTGTCCTCTTTATTAAGGGGTGAGAATGAGTTGAAATGTTTTCTGTCCCTAAATTGTCAAAAAGAACAGCACTGCCTGCGTCCTCCTCCCTCACTGTGGTGGAGATGCTGCAAAGCCAGGGAGGCCTCCGGAGAACCTGCTGTGTGGTGGTTTGTCTCCCCATAGAAGTGACCAGAGGCTGTACCAGTGAAGGCAGTTAAACATATTATAAGAGCAATTTCTATTTGGTTATATAGAAATATATATACATGTTATATTTGATTACATAGAAATACACATACATGTTATGTTTACAGATCCACTTTTTGTTTTCAAATCCTGGTGGTTTGGGTTATTTTTTAAACTCCTTCCCTTATTTCTAACCATCTCTCCTTTGGTTCTAGCCTTAATGTCTCTCACTTAGATTACTGCAATAGTGTTGCAAATGTTTCTCTAGCTCTAATTTTGCCCTCTCTAAATCTATACTAAAGCTGACCTAAATGAAATATCTCAAAATCAAATTTGAGCATCTTTCTCCTGTGCTTACAAACCACTTAATGAGTTAGAAGAGGGAATTAGTCCTACCAGATATTAAAATATACAATACAACTAGAAGAATTAAAGTTGTGTGGCTCTGGCATAGAAATCAACTGGTCAGTGAAACAATAGAGTGCCCCCCCAAAGTCTGCCCCCCGAATCTTTTTATTTGAAATGAGGCTGCAGGCCCACTTTTTAAAGAAAAGTTCTGGTTTTAAAAGAATCTGTTAGACATTCTGTACATTAGGCTGCCCCTAGTAAACCAGTGAGTCAGATTAAGAGTGACAGTGTTCTTGGGCATGTGGGGCTGCAAGCAGGTTGCTGAAGGTGTGGTGGGGTTGGGGAGTCCCACTCACATCTTAGGAGCCGACCCTTTTGGGAGGTTCTGAGGATAGGTTCTTGCCTCCCCAGAGCATTAGATAATCATTTCAAAAGCAAAATCAATTCAGTTTAGGGTTTTTTATTTTAAAACTTTTTTTATTGATTGATTTTAGAGAGAGATGAAGGGAGAGAGAGTGAGACAGAAAAGAAACACTGCTCTGTTCCTATATGTGCCCTGACCGGTTTTTTTTTCGGCAACCTCTGTGCTTTGGGATGATCCTCTATCCAACTGAGCTATTAGGCCAGGGCTAGGGTTTTTTTTTTTTTTTTTATCCTTTAGAATTTTAACATATCCTCTTGAAATGCCCCCCCCCCCATTTTAGATAACCTGCATATTCACTCTTTATATTTTCCTTCCACTGGAAATGAGGTCTCAAGGAAGAGATGGAGGCAAAGCCATCTTTCTTGGCGAGTACCACTCTCTCACAAGTAGGCTCTGCAGCCCAAAATAGCCTCTGTCATGTTCTTCTTTCAATGCCTGCTTTATTGGAACCGGAGATGATGGAAAAGGGTGGAGCCACTGTCCCAAAGCCTTGAGGCATGCAAGAAAAAAAAATACCTTGTGTGAGATCTGTCTTCTCAGCCATCCTTCCACACCCACCCTCAGATTGACGTTTCTTGGGAATCAGCACTGGGAAGCCCTTGTGCCCCTCACACCAAAGCCCTCCTTTTCCTGCTAAGGAAGCCAGGTGCCCTGGTGACACTCCCAGGAGCTAAGGTCAGCTGGCATCAGAACCTTCCCATCCACCCTAACGCCCTGACCCCAAACCCCACCCTCCCGAAGTGGATAGCGGCCTGAGTCCACTTCTCTGGGACTGGGTGGGTGTTTCCTGCATGTTTGAGATTTTACGGAAGAAATCAAAATAAAGAAACAAAGCCTTTGTTTTACTTCTGGACTCAAACTGGGGCCGGCTGGAGGGATGGGAAGGGGGAGCAGGAGCAGGTCACTTGGCACTTGAACAAAATAACCATTCTAATAAAGGCCCTTTTTCTATCTGGGGCTGATGTGAGTGAGTAGAAAGCCGGGCAGAGGGCTGGGAGGACCCAGGCAGGGTCTCTGGCAGGAGTCGGGGCCCACCAGCCAGGCTGCAGAATTGGCAGCCAGAGGGGCCTCAGGAAACTCAGTCCTCCCTTCCTTCCTCAGAAGACCCACAGGAGAGTAGGCAGGGACTTGGGCATGAGCTTCCGTTTCTGCCCATCCCTGTTGTCTCCGTGCCCTTGGGTGAGTCCCCCACTGCTGTATTTGTAACGGGACAATGCTGCTGTAATGCAGATGTCCCAGCCACCCTGTCCTTCCTTTTGCTCTAGTCCACACCATACAGGGTCGGGCCCTCATTCTACATACGTAGAACTGGAGTGATGCTCTCCCCAATACTCCTGCATTCTTCCCAAAGGATTTCTCTTGTAGAAGTTCTCTGAATATATCATTAAAAAAAAAATAACACAAGCAGTGACAGAATCTGCAGTATTTCTAGGGGTATCAGGGTGGGAACTGTGACCGTGTGGCCTCTGGCGGAGTCAGCTGCCACACTTTGCTGGCGTCCAGTAACCTTTGGCTTCCTCATTTCCTAAGCGCACTAAGCCACTAGGCTGTTGTATATAACAGGCTTTTACCAGGGGCTTACAAGAAAGGAGGTTACTCACTGCTCAGAACAGGGCAGCAGTTAAAACTCTTCAGACATCCTCCCTTGCCTGCTCATGCCCTTGGAGAATTTCTCCCTGGCTGGCTGTCTCCTCAAGCCTAGTTTACTGCCATTTTCCAGGGGCCAATTTTCCTGGATAGTTTCCCCAGAACGTCTGAAAACTCCAAATTTCCATTACTTTTGAATGTAGAGCAATAATGACAGCTATTCTAGACTGTGGGCCTATCTTTGTACATCTGAAAAGAGCCATTAGAGAACTTGTCTAAACAAGAGTATGCACCCTAGTCCTACACCTTTACCTGTGATGAGAGCCAGCAGGAGCTCTGCATTAGTACAGTCATTAGTACTGGCTAAATTAAAAAAAAAATTTTTTTTTTAATTTTTCTTAAGTGAGAAGTGGGGAAGCGGAGAAGACAGACTTCCACGGGTGCTCTGACTGGGATCCACCCGGCAAGCCCACTAGGGGGTGATGCTCCGCCCATCTGGGGCATTGCTCTGCTGTTCAGCAACCAACAACTGAGCCCGGGTCCAACTTGCTCCATCCGAGCCATGGCTGCCGGAGGAGGAGAGAGAGAGAAGGGAGAGGGGAAAGGGTGGTAAAACAGATGGTCGCTGCTTCTGTGTGCCCTGACCGGGAATTCAACCCGGAACATCCACATGCTCACATGCTGGGCTGATGCTCTACCACTGAGCCAGTGACCAGGGTCTCAGATCAAATAGTTAAGTCAGGCCTTCCTCCCCAATGGCCGGAGCAAACCCAAGTGTTCATATTTTTCCCTTCCTGTTCTTCCTGTTAGAGCATTTTGCAGAGTAGCTCTAAGGATTAGAGCTAATGTAGGTCAACAGATATTTATTGAGCACCTTCTTTGTGCCAGACATATGCTGGGGACCAGAGATGCAATGGCGAGTAAAACAAGGGACATGCCCTGACCTCCTGGAGCTGACAGTCTAGTGGGGATGGCACCTTACATCATAAACAAGTAATTGGGTACCAGCATGCAAAGTGCTGACACGACAGCTGGATGTTTTGTAAGAGGATAGCAGTAATCTTACCTAGTTTGGTGTGGGGGTTGGTGGGGGTGGTCAGGGAAGTCCCTGTAAAGCAGGGGTCTCAAACTTGCGGCCCGCCGAACAATTTTGTGCGGCCCGCAGACTAATCCACGAAGTTCAAAATATTTTGGATAAAATTAAGTAAGCCTAGGGGCCTACTTGTATTTTTCATTTCTCTAGCATCCTAGCTAGATATTAGCTTAGTTAACAGCAGCTGTGATGCGAACTACAGTTTCTGGTCGTTTTGTGACACTGAGTAAACTGCATGTACGATTGTGCTTGTTGTACTGATTTTTTTTTGTTTTCAACTGCAGTGAGAAAAGTGTTGCATAACAGTTGCCTTTTGTAGACCTAGTGCGGCCCGCTGAACGGCTGTGATCTTGCTCTGCGGCCCACATGCTGAGTTGAGTTTGAGACCCCTGCTGTTAAGTGTTTAGCACAGAGTCAGAACTTAATAAGGCATTCTAATTATCAACTCTGGCCACAGGACTCAACCTGATTCTGCCTCCAGATGACTGCTATTACCATCCACCAAAAACAGTTTTGCACAGAGGTTTATAATTTTTTCAGCCACACAGGTAGTATGTGGCACAACCAGGATTCAAAACAGGGCCTTTTGGACTCACTTCTATGCTCCTAACATTTGCTCTGCCTCTTGCTCTGTCCCCCCGGCCCCTGCCTCTGGATTGTCCCTGTCAGATGGGCTTTAGGGTGGGATGTAGCTCCCCAGTTTTTCTCTTTATCTGTGCCCCTAAAACAAGCCAGCATGGATTTTGGGTTGTAATTATTCCTCCAGTCATTGGAAATAAAATGTGCTTTCTTGTTGAACCCTGGGCGGCCCAGAGTAATACTTCATCCCAGCTGAGAGGCGAGGGTCTCCTTGTGGAGCAGGCAGTAGGAGGTGATTCAAAGGGAGCGCCCGTCTGCCCCTTTTTTCTCCTACGTGCTTTGGGAAAATCTAGAAAATACAGCTCTGTGTGGCCCCAAGCACACTTCTGGCCAGTTTGGTGGAGGGAGGTCTTTGGCAAGAGTTCCCAGAACATACTGATGATGATGATGATAATAATAATAGCAAACACTTCAAATGCCAGGTACTGTTTTAAGTACTTGCATATGTTAACTCATTCTGTCCTTAAAACAACCCTTTGAGGTGGATACTGTTATTAACAGGTGAGGAAACTGAGGCACAAAGGGCTTGAGCAATGTGCCTAAGGTCACACCTAGCAGAGGGGCAAATACTTTGACTCATGAGCTTTTATAAAGTAAAAAAAAAAAAGTGCTTTATATAAAAAAAAGGGGGGGGGATGGGAGGCTGCCCCCCCCCGCCCCAGGCCAATAATGGCTTCTGGATGGCCAGGGAATGAAGTGGGTCTGCCAGCTCTACTGTTTGTCTCGTCTGTCGCCCAGGGCTAGCCGTCCCGCCTGGCCAGGCTGCTTAGGACAGGAAAAATGCAGCAGCTGATTAGAGTTTGGGGAGAGATATGAAAAGTGGTCTCCTGCCCTTCCAGCTGAATGGGCTTAAAGTCCGGAGTTTGGAAGAGCCCCTGAGAAGACAATCCCCCCCACCGTCAACCCAGTCCAATACTCCAGACCCAGCCAGGGACCCCCTTTCTCCCAGGCCTGCTTCCCAGCCTTCATGGAGGAAAATCCCACACCGCCCCGGGCTGCTCATTGCCATGCTCGCCTTGTTTTCAGGAAGTTTCCCTCTTATTTTGCTCCTGCTTGGTTAAGTCTAATTACTCTTTTAAAATGGAGATTGGGTCAGCTGTCCCCACCTCAGGAAAGAGCCCAGACCCTGTTTTTTCTCTGTTTGGGTCAAACATTAAAATTCACATTTTTTTGTTAATGTTGCTTAACAATTTGAATATAAATGATGGAAACAAGTCAAAGCAACCGTCATTTGTGAATGTGCCTTTCTGCCCTCGCCTCCCCAGGTTCTGACACACTCCCGGAGTGGGCGGGGCCGTCCCCTAATGACAGCTGGACTGGAGAGTGTAACCCCCTCAGGCTGAGTTACACTGTTGCTGCTTGTCCCCAGTGTCATTTCCACTTCCTCTAATCTCACACCTCTTTGTGGCCAAAGCCAGGCCAGGCCAGGCCAGTGCACGAGAGGTCTGCCTTGGGCTCTATGTGCATGCGTGAGGCATGCTCCAGGCAGCCAGGGGTGGCAGCAGTTGCCTTTGTGGGCTGGGGCTACCCAGGGCAGTGATTTGTTTGGCTTATATAATGTGTAAATTTTCTAGTTGGTAGCCAACATTTAAAAATTAGCCTTGGCCCTGGCCGGTAGGCTCAGCAGTAGAGCGTCAGCCTGGCGTGCAGGGGACCTGGGTTCGATTCCCGGCCAGGGCACATAGGAGAGGCACCCATTTGCTTCTCCACCCCCCCCCCCTTTCCTTCCTCTCTGTCTCTCTCTTCCCCTCCTGTAGCCAAGGCTCCATTGGAGCAAAGATGGTCGAGGAGCCATCCAGAGTGGCTCTGGTCAAGGCAGAGCAACGCCCCGGAGGGGCAGAGTATCGCCCCCTGGTGGGCAGAGCATCGCCCCTGGTGGGCGTGCCGGGTAGATCCTGGTCGGGCGTATGCGGGAGTCTGTCTGACTGTCTCTCCCCGTTTCCAGCTTCAGAAAAATACAAAAAAAAAAAAAAATTAGCCTTACATAAAAATTCAGATTTCTGGCTACTCTTTTAAAATATAGACTATTTGGCAAGAGATATGCTCACGTGGCAGCAGTTAGCTGGTGGAGGGTAACAGTGATCTCCTTTTAGCCACAGAACCCACCTTTCTCTATTGCCTGTTCCTGCCCTCTCATTTATTGCCTTGGCCTCTGCCAACACATGAGTTCAGGGTGTCCATTTGTTTCCTGAGTCCCCCTTTCTGCTGCTGTAGGGTAAAGCTATAGAGATAGTGGTCAGCTGGGGCTGGATTTTCACCACAGTCATCTCTGACAAGAAGCATCCATATGACAGGCAGAGCTGCTGATGCCTGCCTCTGGCATCCAGGCCTCCCCTCTGTTCTCTGTCACCATCTCTGCTGTCCTCCCAGGCTGCTTACCAAAGGATAAGCTGGTGTGAGGCCATGGAGTCTATGAGACAGAAAGCTTTTGGCTGGAACACACAGCCCCGCTCAGGTGAAAGATGGTATGAAAGGATTTGCCTTACTGTCATCAGGAGACTCTGGGAGTGGAGTGTCCCCAACCCAGAAGGCAGAGATCATGAGAGACCTGGGCCCCGGGCGCTACGGGGCCTCAGTGTGTGGGAGTGTGGGTGGCAGGGAAGGAGCTCTTCGCTGTCATTTGCTCCCGATGGGCTGGTGCCCGTGTGTGTCTGCTGGGACTCCTCCGGACTCTGCGTGGCCCCTGGCATAGCACCCACACCATCTCTGCCCTACCTTTCACCCAAGCCAGAGCCCTGCCTGGCCCCCAATGCCAAGCCTGCATTTTGGAAATGCAGACACCTGGAGCGTCTCTGAACAAAAGGTTGTGCCAGGGCTCTAGTGGGACCCTGAGATAAAGAAGGCGAGGTCCAGCCCTCTGTTCCCTGCCCCACCTAGCCGGGGAAACACGACAGGGAATTTTCCACTCCTAGAGTGAGGGGAAAAGAAGAGCACACTCCCAGAAGAAGCAGAAGCTTGAGGTCACTTGCAGGTGGAGACGTGCAGGTGGAGATGTGTGGCCTTGCACAAGCCACACGACCTCTGTGACCTCAGGGTTCCTCATCACTGGCAGGGGCTCCACAGTGCCGTCTTGGTGAGGTGGCCGTGAGGAGTCAAATGGAACAAGGGCTGCGGAGTGCTCTGGTTGCCACCTGCATGGCGCTTCACAGACACGAGCAAGGTGGCTGGGTGGGAGGAGGCCTGGGCAGGAAGGAGAGATTGCCGCGGGAGGCTGTTTTTAAGAAAGGCTTTCTGGGAACACGGTGCTGCTCCTCACAGACGGAGCACTTTCCCAGGCAGAAGACACACGTGCAAGCAGAGGACACGCACAGGCAGACTGCTGCCCTGACGAGTCGGGCTGACCGAGGGGCAGCGGTGCTGGGGCAGCTCAAGCAAGGCCCTTGTGCCGTGCCAGCAGGGAGAGCTGCAGGCACCTGTGGGTGGTTTTTCCAGGAGGAGCAGTGTGCTCAGGGGTTGCTTGAGGGGCAGTAAAGCTGGAGTGGTGGGAGGGCAGTGCGGGTGGAGGGGGCCCAGGCAGAGAGCAGAGCCAAGCTGCTGAGGTGGATATGTTACAGGCCACAGAGTTGCTCGGCCTGGGCCTCAGGTTTGAATAAAGGGATGTTTGAGCTGCTGGGGGAGGGAGAGGAAGAGAAAGCCAGGCAAAAAGGCAGGAAAGGGGGCCTGGAGGCCAGGGGGCAGTGGGGTCTGCTGGCTGAGTCCAGTGTATGAAGGGGTGAGCTTGAGCAGCCCAAAGAGGTACAGTGAGGACACGGGCTCACAGGAGGCCTCCCTGGGTGTGGGCTGAGGGGGCAACTGAATCTGCATTGAGATGGGGGGTAGGATAGCAGCTAGGCTTTGGCGACTCCGAGGGCCCTCATTTTGGGGAATCCCAGAGTGTCCTGAAGCTGACCCTCCCTGGTGGGGAGACCACCAGCACGAATTTCCCAGTGGGCATGCAAATTTCTGTCTAAGATTCAGAACTTCTCCTTAAATATGGTGAGACTGCCCCAGCCCTAGGAAAATATTAATAGGCCCCCAGGACTGAGAATAAGAATTTAAACATAAAGTCACTTTCTCCTTTCTGCCCCAAGCTGCCAGTCGAGGATCCTGCAAGCCATGCTCTACAGAGGGGAGCTGGCGAGCCCCGCCCCTCACCCCTGGACTGAGTTCACTCCCACCCTCCGTGTCAGTGGTTGGCCATGGGAATGCAGTGGGGGGTTGGGTTGGGGTCTCTGAGGCTGCAAGGGCTGAGTGGCCAGGTGGAGCACCCCCATGACCCAGGGATGCTAGTGGGGCATGTTGTTCTGAAGGGTTGTGTAGACCCTGAGACACTGGGGTCCTCACTGGCCCCTCGGTTCTGAGAGCCTCTTAGACTCACCAGGTGCTCAGACTCGTGGGGTGGTGAGTGGGGCAGTTTTAGTTTTTCGTTGCCAGGGCTGGGTGCCAAATCTCAGCTCTCTTGACCTTTACCAAGCTGTGTCATTGGGAAAATGCCTGACTGTCTCTGACTCTGTCTCCCTGCTGGCAAAATGGGGACATTAAATGCCACCGCACACGTTCCTGCCTTCAGGACGCTGTGGTTGTGCCACACAGTCTGTGAGACTGTCCTGCTCCCACCTGAGCCTGTAGCCCTTCCCCGTCTGCTTCCCCTCGCTCTGAGCTTCCAGACACTTAGAGTCTGCCCGTGCATGTTTTCCAGCTCCTGCTGGCCTTTCCCTGCTGGTGAACCTCACGGTGGTTATCAGAAAACGTTGTGGACCCCTCGGATTGGGCAGCTGGCCAGAGAGCTGACACTGTGCTCCTGCGGCCTGTGTGGCGCGCAGGGGCTGAGGGTCTCCCAGGCCTGAGGGCCTCTGTTCTCTCCCTGACCTCGCCGGCAGTCCGGCACTGGCTCCTGCATTCTTCAGTGCTCTGAAGCAGCCACTGTGTGCCAGGCACTGTGCTTGGTGCTCGGGATGCAAACACAAAGACCCCTAGTGGTCTCGGAGCCAGCAGGCGCTGCCTCCCACTCCCCTTAGCACCCCACCCGCTGCACCTGCGGCTCCTGGGTTTTTCACTCCTCCATGCTTTACACCTTTGCAGCTTCTGGTGCTCACCTAGAATATGCTGTCTCTATTGTTCACCTGAGCTAATAATACCTACTTGACCTCCAAGATGCCATGTTAGCATTGCCTCTGCCAGGAAGCCTTCTGCAGCGCCCCCCAGGCTGGGTGAGAGGCCGCTCACTCGTCCCGTGCTCCCACATAACTAAGCCCTGGGCGCTGTACGCCTCTGTCTCTCTGCCCCCTCCCTCCACACACACTAGGGGCCTTAAGGCCAGGGTCTGCGCGCATTCGGCCTGGTATCCATCCGCAGCTCCCGGGACCAGCCGACTCTCAGTGCTCCGGGAGCATCTGCTGGGTGTGCGAGTCCTCTGCAGTCTGAGCAGATGTGTACTGTGGGAGAAGGGTGGCCAACACTGGTGGCTTGTTCAGCTTACTCCTCCTGGATCATAAAACTGGGCCCTTTTTGGTGTCCTGTGTCCTATTCATGTTTTCTTTCCAAGGGGTTAGGTTTTACAGTGGAGAGCACTTCTGGATTTAATGACTAGAGAGAGAAACCATATTTAATGCTGAGTTCCCAGTATTTTGGTATCTTCCGCAGCCTGTTCAGTGAACAAGCATCTCCTGAATACTTGGGGAAATGTTTTTGAAGAGCTTAACTCTCACCCATTATTCAGCCGCAGGAATCTGGGGACTTGCTGTCCCACGGCACTGCTGTAGGGAGGACAGTGGCAGGCTGAGCCCGATGCTGCCCTCCCAGGCAGAACGGGGGAGCAGAGGCAGCCTGCGCTGCAGGGAGAGCGTACCGAGGAGGGGGTGCCGCCTCCTCGGGGCTGAGATGAGCTGTCATCTGTGGAACCTGCCAGTCTGCAGGCATGAAACTGAGGGAGGACTCTGGAGAGGGGGGAGGGCTTTCTGGAGGAAAGGAGACTTGGCATAGACTTGGGAGAATGCTGATGATGGTAACAACTTGATGTTTATTCAGCACTCACTGTAAGCCAGATGCTGGGCCAAGCAAATAAATGTGTAGCCTTTCTCGGCCACCATGAGGCACATGCTGCCACTGTCTCCACTTTTACAGAACAGGCAACCATGGTACAGAGGTCAATAACTTGCTTAAGGTTGCCATCTGTCTGAGTCCATAGCTCAAGCTCTTTGGTTAGGGGTTCCAGGTGAGGGGCTGGCCCCAAGCTGGGGAGGAAGCAGGCAATGGGTAGGACCTCAGGAGACAGGCTGGGGCAGGGGCCTGCACTGTAAAGAGGGTCCCAGACACAGGTGCTGGCAAATGAGGGTGTCAGAGCCACCTGGTGCTCCCACAATGTGGGCAGCTGCCTGATACCCCAGCTTCCTCCCTGGTCCTCAGCACGGGGGCCACCTGGCAGTACCATACCTGTGTCCTGTTTGTAGACTCTATCCCAGTAGGGATGACGGGTGTGCCTGTTTTTAGTGACTAGTATTTGGCCTGGGTGCCTCTTGGGCACTGACCTCCTCCCATAGGGACAGCAGTCTGTCAGTGGAGGTCTCCCTGACCGTGACGCTGCCTCCCTGGCTCACTGCTGACCTCATGCTGGCACGCCTGGGTTTGCTGCCTGGACGGACTCGGCCAGCCTCGACAGGATGCATAGCGTGACGGGCCGGCTGTGAGCTCTGAAACCACACTACATGGTTTCATATCCTGGCATTGCCTGGGTGACCTTAGAAAAGTTATTTCACTTGTTTGTGTCTCCATTTCTTCAACTGTAAAGTGGAGGTAATCAAAGTCACACTTCATAGGGTGGTTGTGAGAATTAAATGAGTGGATTTGGTAAAATCTTCCAACAGCATCAGACACATCATTTACATTAAGTGTTCACATTGTTTATAACATGATCACTATTACTATTCTTACACCCGGAGGTTTCTGCGCACCTGCTCTG
Source organism: Saccopteryx bilineata (assembly GCF_036850765.1). Classification (NCBI taxonomy): domain Eukaryota; kingdom Metazoa; phylum Chordata; class Mammalia; order Chiroptera; family Emballonuridae; genus Saccopteryx; species Saccopteryx bilineata. The sequence continues at coordinate 44,149,957 of NC_089499.1, read as the reverse complement.
GGACTCAGAGACGGGTCATAGATGGCTAAGCTCCGGGCCCTGTCCAGGAGCCACTTTCACACTCGCATTAAGACCTAAGTGTTAATAGTCGTGATATAAGGAAGCACAAGGTACTTGGAAGTTGTGAGTAGCCCAAGGACATTGTATCCTACATTTGGCAGACTTCAAGCACTGACCTTTGCCTGGACCTCTGGGCTCCTGTCTGATCACTTCTGCCAGCAGTCCCAGTGTGATCCTCGCAGAGGAGTTTGGATTTGATGAGGTAGAAAAGCAGGGGCTGATGTATTGAGAGAAGTCTTAGGTAATACAATCTGTCAATCAACAGATGACCTGGTTATCTCCAGAGTGGTGCAGTGATGGTACTGGGCTTGTTAGCAAAGGTGTGGGACAGAAAGTCTAGAGCTGGCCCTGGCTGGTTGGCTCAGTGGTAGAGTGTTGGCCCAGCATGTGGATGTCCCAGGTTTAATTCCTGGTCAGGGCACACATGAGAAGCGCCCATCTGCTTCTCCACCCCTCCCCCTCTCACTTCTCTCTCTTTCTCTCTCACCCTTCACCTCCTGCAGCCATGGCTCAACTAGAGTAAGTTGGCGCTGGGCACTGAGGATGGCTCTATGGCCTCTGCCTCAGGCGCTAAGAAGAGCTAGGTTGCTGAGCAACAGAACAACACCCCAACTGGGCAGAGCATCGCCCCCTAGTGGGCTTGCTGGGTGGATCCCAGTTTGGGTGCATGCAGGTATCTGTCTCTGCCTCCCTTCCACTCACTGAATAAAAAAGAAAAAAAGAAGAAAAAAGGGGTGAAGCTAAGTCTTGAGGAGGGGAGAATGAAGCCTTATGGGTTCTCTCCAGAGATAATCAGTCAGGCTGCTCCTAAAGGCCTCAGCTCTTCCTATGGAACAGAATAGCCACTACGTGGGATGTTTTGAAGGGGACCAGATGAGTAGTAGGTTAGATCTGGGATGGCAAACAAGTTTCCTCTCTGGACCAATCACCTGGTTCTGGTTGCCAAGGGTATTGCATGAAAAGGGTTCTAAGGCTGAGCAGGAAAGAAGATTGTGATTGATTAGGGATGTCTTCTATGGTTTTGGTAATGGAAGGGGCAGCGCCCATATCACATCTCACCCTCTAGCTCTAATGAAGTTTAAAGTCCTTCCAGCATAAAATAACACACTTCATTGGTTAGATGGTTAAGTCTTAATAATGAAGTGAGCCGAGTGCACTGGTAGCTCCCTGACAGGGCTGAGTGGTAGAGTGACAGGGCTGGGCTTGGATTAGCAAAGGTGTGAGGCAGAGGGCTAAAGCCAGGTCTGGAGAAGGGAGAGAGAAATCCTCAGGGAAACCAAGTGGCCTAGACCCTGGCAGGCCACACGCCATGTGGGCACATCCTGCAAATCAGCAGCCCTGGGGAAGCTGCCCATTTCTGGGAATTGTGCAGAGGGGAAGGGTAGCTATTAGAATTCAGAGCCATTTCCTCCACATGGCTTGGGTCACTCCCCCACTGTGTCCTCATCCCCCTGAGCTGGGCGCACCCAGATATCAGAGAGATGAGAATAGCTTCTCAGGCATAATTCAGCCTCAATGTGAACAGAAGTCTGTTCACTCTCCCAAGAGCTCTGTTAATAATGAATATGTCCACCTCTTCCAGCCTTATTTACCTCGACAACTTGTAGCTCAACTGATGAGGTTTGGGAGAATCTTTAAAAGAATTAGTATAGAAATAGAGAATCAAAAGCAGTAAAAACTAAATTTTCAGTAAAGTTGGCAGCATCCTTAGGAGAGGGTCTGAGTTGGCCACTACCTCACTGAGAGTCTGTGGTCCTATAGTGAGGGCCAGGACGCAGCCACAGAAGGAACCTTATGAGTCAGTGAATCACAATAGCAGTCAAGGGCAAGTCTGTGATGCTGAAAAACTAATTGCCAATAGAATTCAAGGCAGTGTGATGTGATTGATGGTTCCAAGCATGACCTCTGGTGTCCAACCAAGCCACTGCAGATATCCACTAAATGGTGGTGGTGTTACTGTTCTTAGCCTCCACTAGGCACCCTTGCTCTGGCCAGGACTGTATGACATTAGGCACTGGTATTGGCTGGAGCGATGATTTGCTTGGAGAAGCCAGGAAGCCCATGGACCCTATGACAATGTCTTTAGCTGATGCTATTTCTTCACGTGTGCCACTTAAAAAAAAGAGGGCCGTGTTTTGAGGTATTCTTTTGGGAAGTAAGCTCTGTAGAAGCCCTGGAAACTGGGAACCTGGGGAGAAAGGGACAGATTTGGTGATACAACCACTAAGGACTGCCATTTGGGGGGAGCTGCTAGAAGCCCGCTGCTATCCTAGGCATTGTATCTGAAACAGTGTTAGGCGCCCTGGCCGCCCTAGATGGTACAGGTGCTCTTAGGGCTGTGGGTGGGGCAGGTAAGTGGTCCAAATACTGGCGCCTATCAGATTGGAAAGAGACCAGGGCCCGACTTCTTGCCTATCGGTGCAAATCTGCCTTTGCTGGGGAGCCTTCCAGTTTTTTGTTCTCTGGTTCTTTTAAACTGAGACCTTACATGTTCTTGAGCATCTTGTTCTCCTGCTTTATAAATGGGGAAATTAAGAAACTTGGTTCAGATCATACAAGGGGTCCATAGCAGAGGCATGAGTGGAACTCGAGCTGCCTGGCTGCAGAGTTGAAGGCTGTTACTGACTCCCTCCATCCCTGTCTGTTCCCTCTAAGAATCGGGGGGGGGGGGACTTTGCACCAGGCTGTTCCCAGGAGGTCTGGGGCCTCTACCCCTTCACCCAAGCACACTTGAAACTGCTGAGTGAAAAAGTTACTCTGGGGTTGTCAGTCTCACAGCCCCACCTTCTAGGGGTATGAACCTGCCTGTCAAAAGAGCAGGCATCACCCCCTGCTTCTTGGCCCGAGGGAGGACTGGCGAGTAAAAGACTGCTTTGGGGCAGTATGGAGTCATTGAACAGGCCCTGAGCCTTCCTCCTGTTGAGCCTTGCCTGGCCTTCTGAGAGGCAAGGAGTGAGGAGACAGGGCTCTTGTCTTCATGGAGCTTCCAGGATGCTTGGGGAGGCAAATCTGCCATTCAGCAAACAACTTCAAATTATGCGAGATGGTGCTAACCATGGAAGAGAAAGGAGTAAAAGACAGAAGCCCCAAAAGCTTATTTCTCAGCTTTAAGATGCTTAAAGTTTTGTATACACCTTATCAGGATTGTCAAGGCAGAGATATTGCCTTTTAGGAAGAGGTTTCCAGTAGAATAAAGGGTTGGTTTGCCAGTGGTCTGGGAGGGGCTCTCCAGCCATGGTTGCTATGGGAGCCAGCACTCATCTGCCAAGTGGCCGCTGTTCCAAAAGTTGGTTTCTTAATGGAAGGGGTTGCCTGGAACCTCACAGTCATTTCCCATGGAAACAATGTTCTAAATGATGGGTGATGTTCCCACACAGGCCTATTTAATCTGACTGCAATGGAGCTGAGATGGCAGCGGGTTTCTGATGGGGGAGGGGGAGGAGGCTGGGAATGGGGAACCTCAGAGCAGAGGAACCATGGGAAAGTCTCTCTCTCTCTCTCTCTCTCTCTCTCACACACACACACACACACACACACAGCTAGAGAACAAATATTTGAGCTCCTCCTTTGAGCTGGGTAATTTCATACATTTTAGTTTTGTGCTTAGGGCAATTCTGCAAAATACAATTCTCTAACCAACCCCATAGTACAAGTAAGAAACTGAGGCTGTGAACAGGCACATGTCCAAGATAGTAATTCAACTGGTCAGTAGGAGAGAAGCCAGCACAGAAAAGGGGTGGGGACACTTTAAGGAGAACCTCAGGCCACCTTTTACTGCCCTCCCCCCTCAAAGGGGCCATCCAGGACCCCCAAATGGTGAAGAACTAATGATCTATTTATTTATTTTATTCCTTAGGTAGTGGTTTAGTAGTGAAAGTCAATTGAAACAATAGTATTTAATATGTTTCTCAGTGGGGAATATTCTGACAAATGGAGCAGCACCAGAAAATGTAATGAGTTATAAATATTCACATATTTGAAGCAAATATATGCTTGAAATGATACAAATATAATTTTTAAAAATGTTTATTTTATTGATTTTAGAGAAAGAAGAAGGGAGAGAGAGAGACAGGAACATCGATCTGTTTCCTGTAAGTGCCCTGACTGAGAATCAAACTGGCAACCTCTGTGCTTCAGAACGATGCTATAACCAATTGAGCTATCTGGCTGGGGCAATATAAATACGATTTAATTATTTGTATGTAAATCTTACTTTGAACTGTCACCCAGTTCACAATTTTCCATTAGTAAATTATTTTAATAAATTCAGTTCATGCAGATTTGTCTAAACTCCTCTAACTCTGTTTCCTAAGTATAGCATTTAAAGCATTTCTGACATTGAACAAAGTGAAATTCAGTATATCTAATGACACTGCAGTGTTTTTTCAAAAAATTTTTTTAGCCTGGCCTGTGGTGGCATAATGAATAAAGTGTCAACCTGAAACACTGAGGTTGCCAGTTTGAAACCCTAGGTTTGCCTGGTCAGGGCACATATGAGAAGCAACTACTATGAGTTGATCCTTCCCATTCCCCCCTGCTTTTCTCTCTCTCTTAAAAAAAAAGATTCTAAAAATATATTTTTTTAAGTGAAAGGATGGGGAATATAGTGAGACAGAGTCCCACATTCACCCGCCCAGGATTCACCTGGCATCCCCCATCTGGGGCCGATGCTTGAATCAACCCAGCTATTCTCAGCACCTGGGGTTCACATTTGAACCAATGGAGCCACTGGTTGCAGGAGGGGAAGAGGGAAAAGAGGGGAAAAAGGAGGGAGAGAGAAACAGATGATTGCTTCTCTTGTGTGTCCTGACTGGGAATCTAACCTGGGACATCCACACACCAGGCCAGTGCTCTATCCATTGAGCCAACTGGCCCAGGCCAAAAAAATATTTTTCAAACAAAAATATGGGACAGTGATTATTTAATTACCCTGTCAAATGTCCTAAATTTATAGTAAAAAGTGTTGAATATGTATTATCAGCATTTTAACAATTAGGAAGGTAAATAAGAGTGTGCGGTATAGGTAGACCTCAGATATACTGCAGCTTCAGTTCCAGAGCACCATAGTAAAGTGAGTGTCACAATAAAGTAAATTGTAATATTTTTGCTGGTGGAGGGTCTTGCCTTCAATTTGTTTTTTTTGGTTTTTTTTTTTTTTTTATTCATTTTAGAGAGGAGAGAGAAAGGAAGAGAGAGAGACAGAGAGAGAGAGGAGAGAGAGAGACAGAGAGAGAAGGTGGGGAGGAGCTGGAAGCATCAACTCCCATATGTGCCTTGACCAGGCAAGCCCAGGGTTTTGAACCAGCGACCTCAGTATTTCCAGGTCAACGCTTTATCCACTGCGCCACCACAGGTCAGGCATTGCCTTCAATTTGTAAAGAACAAAACACTGGCCTTGGCCAGGTAGCTCAGAGCTCAGTTGGTTAGAGCTTTGTCCTGACATGTCAAGGCTGTGGGTCCAATCCGCGGTCAGCATACATACAAGAATGAATGAGTGGAATAATGCATTGATGTTTTCTCTCTCTCTCTCGTCTCTTTCACTTCTTCTTTTAAAAATCTGTGAAGTACAATAAAGTGAAATGCAGTGAAACAAGTTATGCCTGTTGTAAACTACTTTTTTTATGAAGCAGAATGTCTTTGAATATTTTAACATCCTAATGTTAAAGCTATTACTTATTGTGTGTATTGTACCTTAGACTCTATTCTAATTTTAAAATTGTTTTAAACCCCTGACCGGTTGGCTCAGTGGTGGAGCATTGGCCCGGCATGTGGATGTCCTGGGTTTGATTCCTGGTCAGGGCAGACAGGAGAGATGCCAATCTGCCTCTTCCCCTCTCCCCCCCTCTCTTTGCTTCTCTCTCTCTCTCTTTCCCTTTCTCTTTCCCTCCCACAGCCATGGCTGGGTTGGAGTGAGTTGGCCCGGGAAACTGAGGATGGCTCTGGGCACTGAGAATGTCTTGATAGCCTCTGCCTCGGGCACTAAGAAGAGCTCAGTTGCTGAGCAACAGAGTAACACACCAGATGGACAGAGCATTGCCGGTAGGGCTTGCCAGGTTGATCCCAGTAGGTCAGGGTACTAGAAGGAGTCTCTCTCTGTCTCCCCTCCTCTCACTTAATAAAAAAAAAAATTGTTTTAATCATTATTTTTCAATTACAGGTAACATGAAATATTATATTACTTTTATGTGTACACCTCAGTGATTAGACACTACATAACTTAGTGATTATCCCAATAAATCTCATACCCATCTGAAATCATACATAGTTATTAGGACATTATTGACTATATTCTCTATGTTAGACTTTACATCCCCATGACTATTCTGTAACAACCAGTTTGTTCACCTTTCTACCAGTCCTAGCAATCCCCTTTCCATCTGGCAACCATCAAAATTTTCTCTGTATCTATGAGTCTATTTCTGTTCTGCTTGTTCATTTATTTTGTTTGTTTAGGTGCAATTGTTGATAGATAGACTCTAACATTTTGTGTAATACTGGTTTGGTGGTGAGGAACTCCATTAGCTTTTTCTTGTCTGAGAAGCTCTTTGTATGTCCTTCGATTCTAAACAATAGCTTTGCTGGATAGGGTAATCTTGGTCGTAGGTCCTTGCTTTTCATTACTTTGAATATTTCTTGTCAGTCCCTTCTGGCCTGCAAAGTTTCTGTTGAGAAATCAGCTGACAGTCTTATGGGAGCTCCCTTGTAAGTACCTAACTACTTTTCTCTTACTGCTTTTAATATTTTCTCTTTGTCTTTAACCTTTTGCATTTTAATTGATGTGTCTTGGTGTGGGCCTCTTCTGTGCTTCCTGGATTTGTGTGTCTATTTCCTTCACCAGATTAGGAAAGTTTCTGTCATTGTTTTTTCAAATAAGTTTTCAATTTCTTTTTTTTTTTTAAATTAAGTGAGAGGTGGGGAGGTAGAGAGATTGACTCCCATATGGACCCCAACTGTGATTCACCCAGCAAGCTTCGTAGGGGCGATGCTCTGCCCATCTGGGGCCATTGCTTCGTTGCTCAGCAACTGAGATATTTTAGTACCTGAAGTGAGGCCATGGAGCCATCCTCAGAGCCCAGGGCCAACTTTTCTTGAACAAATTGAGCCGTGGCTGCAGGAGGGAAAGAAAGGGTGGGGGAAAAGCAGATGGGTACTTCTCCTGTGTGCCCTGACCAGGAATCGAACCCAAGACTTCCACACACTGGGCCAATGCTCTACCACTGAGATAACCAGCCATTTTCAATTTATTGCTCTCTCTCTTTCCCTTCCTGCACCCCCATGATGCGAATGTTGATACACTTGAAGTTGTCCTAGAGGATCCTTACACTAACTCCATTATTTTGGATTCTTTTTTATCTTTTGTTCTGACTGGGTGTTTCTGCTTCTTTATATTCCAAATCACTGATTTGATTCTCAGCTTCCACTACTCTACTGTTGATCCCCTGTAAATTATTCATCATTTCAGTTAGTGTACCTTTAATTTCTTTTCTTTTTCTTTTAAGTGATAGGAGAGGAGATAGTGAGACAGACTCCTACATGCACCCTGACCAGGATCCACATAGCAACCCCTCTCTGGGGCCAATGCCCAAACCAATTGAGCCACTGGCTACAGGAGGGGAAGTGGGAAAGAAGGAGAAGAAGGAGGAGGAGAGAAGCAGATGGTTGTTTCTCTTGTGTGCCCTGACTGGGAATTGAACCCGGGATGTCCATACGCCAGGCCGATGCTCTCTCCACTGAGCCAAGCAGCCAGGACTATCTTTCATTTCTGAGTAGTTCTTTTTTATAGTTTCCATGCTGTTGAAGTTCTCACTAAGTTCATTGAGCATCTTTATAACCAGTGTTTTGAACTCTGTCTCTAGTAGAATGTTTGTCTCCATTTTGTTTAGTTCTTTTTCTGGAATTTTGTTCTGTTCTTTCATTTGGGACATGTTTCTTTGTCTCCTCATTTAGGCAGCCTCCCTGTGTTGGTTTCTATGTATTAGGTAGAGCTGCTACATCTCCTGGGCTTGGTAGAGTGGCCTTATGTAGTAGGTGTTGTGTAGGGCCCAGTGGCACAGCCTCCAGTCACCCAAGCTGGGAACTCCAGATGTGCCCCCACATGTGGGCTGTATATACCTCCTGTTGTACTTGAGCCTTGATTGCTGTTGGCACAGCAATAGGAGGAATTGACACCCTAGGCTGATTGGCTGTAAGGATTGGCTGTGACCACCAATCACCATGAAGGATCAGCTGTGTCACACCACAGAGCAGTACTTACTTTGGCGGGGCTTTGGTGTCTCCTGAGTCCACCTCATGTGAGTGTTGCATGTGGAGGTAGTTAGGTGTTGCTTGAATGTGGTCTGAAGCTGTTCATTGAGTGTACTGGCCCTGGGGCCTTCTGGGAAGTGCAGGCCAAGGTCAGCTGCCACCTGTGCTCTGCCCAGAACCACCCAGCATGAACCACAAAGCGATCTGTAGATGGCTACTACTTGTGCTGGGCCGGGAGGTGCCCAGGCGAGGCCAAGCTGCAAACTAAGGCCAGCTGCCACTAGTGCCAGGCCTCACTTAGTGAGAGATGTGGGGCATGCTGAGGCCCGATGCTGCTTATTTGAGAGACTTTAGTAAAATCTGAAGCATGAGCCAAGACAGGCCAGTCATATGGGAAAGTTACTGGAAATAGCTTGAGTAGGTCTGCAAGTTGGGTGGGACCGGGCCTCGGAATTACCAGGGCAGGCGGAACAGTGTGAGCCAGGTTGATGGGGACTCAAGATATGGTGCCCACCCGATGGCTTGTGTGTGTGTGTGTGTGTGTGTGTGTGTGTGTGTATCTCAGTAAAGTAACAATGGGCTCTGCCAGCACTTTTGTCTAACAGAAAGCTGCCCCCCCAGCTCTCATCTTTTTTTTTTTTTTAATTTTTTTTTCTTTATTCATTTTTTTTAGAGAGGAGAGAGAGAGAGGGAGAGAGAGAGACAGAGAGAGAGAAGGGGGGAGGAGCTGGAAGCATCAACTCCCATATGTGCCTTGACCAGGCAAGCCCAGGGTTTCGAACCAGCGACCTCAGGATTTCCAGGTCGACGCATTATCCACTGCACCACCACAGGTCAGGCCCCCAGCTTTCATCTTAATGCCAGACAATTCATTTCTTCCTTGTATGTACCTGGTGCCTTTCAAGCTGCTACCCCAGTGCTGAAGCTCAGAGGGAGCAAGTTGCAGTAAGTCTGTGTATAGTCCCCTTAAGGGGAACTGCCCGGGACTCCAGCAGACCTCACTCTCATTCAGCCACAATCTGGCTGGTTTTTACAGCCAGAAGTTACAGGGACTTTTCTTCTTGGCACTAGAACCCTGGGCTGGGGGGGTCTGATGTCAGGCTGGACCCCTCATTCCTCATGGGGGACCCTAGTAACTGAAATATCCCTCCAGACTTGCATCTGCCACATGTGGGTGTGGGACCAGCCTGTTCTGCATCTCTGCCCCTCCTACCATTCTTGATGTGGCTTTTTCTTTAAATTTTTGTTAATTTTAAGAGAAAGAGAGAAACACCAATGTGTTGTTGTACTTAGTTATGCATTCATTGGTTGATTCTTCTATGTGACCTGACCTGGGAATTGAACCTGCAAACTTGGCATGTCTGGACAATTCTCTAACCAACTGAGCTACCAGGCTGGGGCCTATGTGGCTTGCTTGCTTGCTCATTCATTCATTCATCTATCCATCTTCCTTTTTTTGAGAGAGGGAGTGATAGAGATACAAGAAGGAAGAGAGAAGGTGAGAAGCATCAACTCGTAGTTTTTTTCACTTTAGTTCGCATTGATTGCTTCTTGTACGTGCCTTGACCAGGGCCAACCCAGTGTCTCCTTGTTCAAGCCAGCGACCTTTGGGCTCAAGCTGGTGAGTTTTGGGATCATATAGGTGATTCCCCCGCTCAAGCCAGTGACCCCACGCTGATGAGCCTGTGCTCAGAGCCGGTGACCTTGGGGCTTCAAACCAGCAACCCCAGTGCTCTGGGTTGATGCTTTATCCACTGCACTACCACCAGTCAGGCTTATGTGGCTTCTTTAAATCCTTAGTTGTAGGACTTCCATTCCGCTAGATTTCAGGTGGTCCTAAATGATGCTTGTTTTGTAGTTGAGTTGTAATTTTGATGTGGTTGTGGGAGGAGGCAAGGACCACATTCACCTATACCAACCACTATCTTGACCACAAGTCAAGAACCAACTTTCCAGAGTGATCGCCACAGAGCCTTCTAGTTGGATAGGCTGTGCATATAGGCAGTTTGCTCCTTAAGTACCAACCTACTTTTTATCCTTTGGTTACTTTCATCATCGCCTGTGATGACTTAATAAAATCTTTCTGTACACCACGTGAGACCAGCTTATTTTGCGGGAGTGTGGTACACGCCCTTTGGCATTTTGATGGCCCTCCCCATTTACAAAGACATCATTTAGTCAGAGATTATTTGGGGAGGGGCAAGTTGAAGACTGGGGAAACAAGCCCATCAGGAGACGATCCAGCCTAGAGCCTTTATGAATTGGGGAGTTTTCTGGACTCATTCTCCCACCCTGGCAACTCCTTTTTTTCTTCCTGGGCTCACAACTGCTTCCAAGGGGTCTTATCGGTGTGACTGGTTCCATTCGGTAGAGGAAGGGAGCTGGTTCCAAGCCTTGGCTGGGAGGGTTGCCCCTTAGCCCTCTGCATGCTGAGGCCAGTGCTGTGGCTAGCAGGTTGTTTGACGGTGTTCAGAAGTGCCAGAGTTGAACTTCCAGTTCCTTCGGTGAGCATCGGCTCTGTGCTGGTGTAGTGCTAGGCTTCAAGCTGCAGACAGGGACCAGATGTAGTCCCTGCCCTTTTGTGCATAATAAAGGTGCAGCAGATTTTAGGTGTGATGATGGCCTCTGTACCAGCAGCTCTGGGGCTCGAACTCAGGGAAGAGGTGGTGCCTCTCAGGGTCCAGGCTTGACCTGTGTAGAGGCGATCGCTCTTTCTGGGGCCCCACGGGTGTACAGAGGACTCAGTGTGTCTACAGGGCACACTGGGAGAACACAGAGCTGGTTGAAGGGGAGAATGGAGCGTGAGAGGCTGCAGCATGGGCACTGACCCTGGAGAGGTCAGCGATGGCAGCCAGTGAGAGCCTTGAGTCTGGTGAAGAAGCCCAGACTTGACCCATCAGCAAGAATGGCACTAATGGGGTTTCACCACGAGGGACGCAGTCCAATTTTGGTGTTAACAGCTGTGCATTCCAGCCCTGCTCCACTGAGTCTGAGTTGGGAGGGAGCCCTGAGTTGGCTCCCCATGGTCTGCCTGGAACTCAGCAGACCGTGAGGCTGTGAAAGCAGGGCCCTCCTCTGACAGCTTCCTGCTGGCAGCCTTGCATGACAAGCAGAGGGCAACTCCAGCGGTCCCCAGGTGATTCTGTTGTAGGTGGGCTGAGCACTGACTCAAAGGTTCAGTTCATGTCCTCGATCATGTTGACTAGTGTATTTCTTACCTTGTTTTATTTTGAGAAGAAAGTCAAGAGAAACAATTTTCCTTGCTGATGCCTTCCCACCCACTTCTATTTACTGTTCATGTCGCTGCCAGCTGAGAGGGGAAGGGAGCTTTAACAGACAAATGTGCTCCCCTGGCCCTGCGTCGCCATTCACCCCAGGCCAGGAGAGCAGTTAAGAAGGGGCAGCGAGGAGCTGGCCCCACTATCCCCTGACCCGAGAGGCAAAGGAAAGAGGGAGCTTGTTTTCTCCCTCCTTTCTCCATGTCTGTCTCCTTCCAACAGCTCTGTGGCCAGTTAGACCACCATCTCGGTCACGTGAGGGAACTCAGGTCATTGAAGCCATCTTTGTAGGGAGCGGAAGGAACCAGATCCTGGGGCTGCCACTGGTCCCTGGTCCCTCTGTCCTGCACTAACGGAACTTAGATCCCCAGTTGAAGGAGAGAGAATCACACGTTTTCAGGTGGCCTGGACGTTTTAGTGTTGTTAAGCTTTTTGGTATACAATATAATACCGGTATATGCTTCTTATAGAAAATAGAAAAATCAAGAAAGTGCCCTGAAGTCTGCATTAGAGACAGCTACCCCCAGTCCTCTGTCTTCCTGAATCCACATCTAGACATGTAGGTTCACAGATGCGTAACTTCATGGAAGTGCAATCATATGTACTTGCTGTTTTGTGGCCTGCTTTTTATACATAATATAAACTTTTTTCCAGATAAGTGAATATCATCTTTTAAATGTCTGTATAGTATTCTGTTGTGTGGATAACTTTTTCTTTAACTTGCCCTTCCCAACATTTAATTTTTTTTCCTCCTGACTCTTGACATCTTGTACACTTGTCTGCATATCTCCTTAGAATAAATTTTTCACGTGTTGGTATAGCTGCGAGAGGAAGGGTATGTCCGTTTGAAGTGTTGGTGTATTTATGCAAGTGTAGTCTCAGTGCAGTGTGGACAGAGTTGCACTTTCACCCTTACTTCCCCACACTGCAGGGAAATCCTAAATGTCAACATCAAGCTTCAGTAACTGAAAAAGATTATGCAATGACTCTCGCCATTAGGCCCATGCAAATCAGTGTGGCCACATAACCCACATTTGTGTCTAACACCCTTTCTGTTGGAGTCTAGACTTAAAGACTCTTTCAGAGCTGAAAATAACTGTAAAAAGCCGGCTCTTTAATCTGATAGGTAAGGAAATCATGGCTCAGAGAAGTCCGTGGTCTTCCCAGGGAGCAGTGATGCACTCGGGTCACCAGTCTGGTGTCCCCCACTCCTTACACTCTGCTACGAGTCCTTACGTTCCCCAGTCACACATACACCATACCTTCCCCTCCCAGCCTGCACTGAGGCAGGATCAAGCTTTCAGCCCCCGGCACCCCACCGCTCAGGGTCAGTTATGCACCTAGGAATGCCCTACCAGGAGGTGGTGTTGCTTCTCCCCGCGAGGGCCCGCAGTTAGCAGCTCAGGTCCCTGACAGCCTTGTTCTTTTGGTGACGCTCCCCTCCCCCGCACTAGTGTTTAACAGTTGGTGCAGTCACCCTCCTGGAGACTGTGGGCTTCCATCATTGTAACAGGTCCTGGTTTCCCTCCTATTCCGAGTGCTCGTGCTTTGCTCCCTGCTTGCCTCTCCTTGTCACTCTGTGACCTGTTTCAAAGGTCACTCTACTTCTCTGCTATTGCCTCTTCACAATCAGTCCTTATCTGTTAAGGCCCAATTATTCTTCACCCTCCTGCCCCATGTTTCCAGCTCCTTCCTAGTCATCTTAACTCCAGGTTTCTCAACGTTGGCACTATTGACGTTCTAGGATGGACAGTTCTTTATTGTGGGGGTGTCCTGTGCACTATAGAATGTATCACAGCATTCCTGGCCTCTGTTGACTAGATACCAGTAGCACTCACTTGGTTCTGACAACCAAAAATCTCTCTAGACGTTGCAGATATCCCAGGGTGGAGGAGAGAACTGCCCCTGGTTGAGAACCATTGCCTTAGCTGAATTTAACATCATCAAAACAAGTGAGCCCTGCCCCTTCCCTCCCTTCTCTCCAGCTAGAAGAAGGTTGACCAGATGCCGCAAGATTCTAGCATGACTCTGCGCATAGTAAAAGTCAAGGAGACTGAGGTAAAGGAGCCAGGACCACAGAATTCTGAGAGTAGGAAGGGGCCCCTGAGTCCCTGAGCTCAGGTGTGCTAAGTTATTGGGGCTCTCTTTCCCCTTAAGCAAAGCCAGCCTCAAATCCTTTTCAGCACTGCAGGCCAGTGGGTCACAGGTGATGTGAAAGGTGAACCTCCGTGCTAACCCTGCTCAGACTAACACCTCATGTTTACCTATACAGGTATAGGGCAAAGCTTGTGGTGGGAAAGCTTCTTTGATGTGGCTTTTGGCTGTACTTATTAAAGACCCTGTGGCATCTAGTACTCTGTCCCCATGTAGGTCTGACACATGGCTGGTATTCAGTAAATGATTGAAGAAGTCATTTTAACAGTGATTGTCTCTGGGGGGGTGGGGTGGGATCAAGAGTGACATTTTAATTTTCTTTTGCATTTCTTCATTTTCAAAACATTCTGTAATTGGGAGTGTTTATTGCTCTATAAAAAAGCAAGAAAACCGCATGGATGTTTTCCCCTAAGTCGGAGAAGAAAAGGCCCCTGCCTCATTCTGTATGTCTTTCCTCCGCAGGTCTGACCCACCAGAAGCATGGCGACCAGTGCTGTTCCCAGCGACAACCTCCCCACATACAAGCTGGTGGTGGTGGGAGATGGGGGTGTGGGCAAAAGTGCCCTCACCATCCAGTTTTTCCAGAAGATCTTTGTGCCTGACTACGATCCCACCATCGAAGATTCCTACCTGAAACATACAGAGATTGACAATCAGTGGGCCATCCTGGACGGTGAGACCTGGCTGGCAGCCCTGCAGGGGGTGGCGCATTAGATGCAGAGGGCCAGGGAAAGTGACAGGCATCAGTGGGGCATGAGGGTTTTCTTCAAGTTGCTTTTATGAAGCAATTGGTATTATGAGACAGTTGGTACAAGGCCATTTATGGTTTCCAGGGTGAATTCTGAACAGCTTTGTGGAAACCAAAATGTGTATTCAACAAAGAGGCAGGGCTAGAATCATGCCAACTCAGTGACGTCGTGTTTGTTATTTCTTGCTGATCAGAAGCTCTGATTAACATTTACAGATGTCTTTAGCTAATAAAGAAGGGGGAAATAAATTTCTTAATAAGCATAGATTGTTTTGGTAATTGTCCCTTGGAGGGAAACAGCTTGCATCTGACATTGTGTTTCTAGTTCAGTCTAAATTGGTCTAGATCAGCCATTCTCAAAGCACGGTAGCCAGGCCAGCAGCATCAGTATTACCCGGGAACTCGGCAGCAGTGAAAACCCACGAACCCTGCTGATTCAGAAGTTCTGAGGGTGAGGCCCAGAACGAGCCCTCCAGGTAGTGCTGCAGTTAGAGGGCTACTAACCTAGTTTCTTCCCGATTATTACTTTGAACTCTTGAGTCTCTCTCTTAAACAAAGAGCTATTCATCATAGAATGTTATTCTAGGAGGGAAGCTTTGAAAATCGCTGGGATACAAGTACTCTGTCAGATATGTGACCTGTAAATATTTTCTCCCAGTCTGGGGCTTGTTTTTCATTCTCTTAACCATGTCTTCAAAGACTAGATGTTTAAATTTTCATGAAGTCCCATTTATCAGTTTTTTTCTTTTCAGGATTGTGCTGTTGGTGTTGTATCTAAAAATTCATCACCTCATCCAAGATCGCAAAAGTTTTCTTCTATATTTTCTTCTAAAAGTTTAATGGTTTTAGTTTTATCACCTACCCCGAGTTAATATTTGTTTCTGGTATGAGGTATGGAATGACGTTAATTTTTTGTATATGAATATGCAGTTGTTCAGCACTATTTGTGGAAAAGATTATCCTTTCCTGACTGAATTGCCTTTGTATCTGTGATGAAAATTGTTTGCTCATATATTCTGTTTCTTTAATCTACATATCTGTTTTAACACCAATATACCACACTGTCTTGATAACTGTAGCTTTATAATGAGTCTTGAAATCAGGTACTGTTAAATCTCCAACTTTGTTCTTTTTTCAAAGTTGTTTTGGCTAGCTTAGGTCCTTTGCATTTCTATATGAATTTTAAAATCCCCTAAATTCTAAATTGTAGATTTTCATTGGGATTTTATTGAATCTATGAATCAATTTGAGAGAATTGACATCTTAACAATGTTGAGCTTCCAAACCACGAGCACAGGATTTCTCTCCATTTAAGTCTTCTTTAATTCTCTGAACTGTTTTGTAGTTTTGAGTGCATATATCTTTTACTTATTTTGTCAGATTTATACCTACATCTGTATTATAAATGATATTGGTTTTTTATTTCAATTTTCAATTGTTTGTTGCTAGTATATAGAATTGTGTGTACTGATCTTGTAACCTGCAACTTATTCTAGCATTTTTGTAGATTTCTTTAGATTTTCTGCATAGGTGATTGTGTCTAGGAGTCAAGATAGTTTTACTTATTTCCAGTCTGGATGGCTTTTATTTCTTTTTTCCTTGCCTTATTTCACTGACTAAAGACATACTTGTTCTTGATCTTAAATAGAAAGCTCTCACTGTCTACATTAAGTATGATATCAGCTGTAGGTTTTTTGGTTTTTTCTTTTTGTATTTTTCTGAAGCTGGAAACGGGGAGAGACAGTCAGACAGACTCCTGCAGACGCCCAGCTGGGATCCACCCGGCACGCCCACCAGGGGCGAGGCTCTTCCCACCAGGGGGCGATGCTCTGCCCCTCCAGGGCGTTGCTCTGTTGCGACCAGAGCCACTCTAGCGCCTGGGGCAGAGGCCAAGGAGCCATCCCCAGCGCCCGGGCCATCTTTGCTCCAATGGAGCCTTGGCTGTGGGAGGGGAAGAGAGAGACAGAGAGGAAGGAGGGGGGTGGAGAAGCAAATGGGCGCTTCTCCTATGTGCCCTGGCTGGGAATCGAACCCGGGTCCCCCGCACGCCAGGCCGATGCTTTACCACTGAGCCAACCGGCCAGGGCCAGCTGTAGGTTTTTTAGGGATATATTTATCAGATTGAGAAAGTCCCTTTCTGTTCCTAATTTGCTGAGAGTTTTTATCAGGAGGAGATGTTGGATTTTATCAAATGATTTTTCTGTGTCTACTGAGATAATGATGACTTTTCTTTTTTAGTTTGTTAATATGGCAAATTAATATTGATTGAAACTTCACTTGGTCATGATGAATTGTCTTTTCATATATTCTTGGGTTCGATTTACTAAAATTTTGTTTAGAGTTTATTTTATTTTTTAAGTGGGGGGGGGGGCGAATAGTGAGACAGACTCCCACATGAGCCCTGACCAGGATCCACCTGAAAACCCTTTTAGGGCCGATGCTTGAACCAGTCCAGCTAATTTTAGTGCCTGAGGGTGGTGCATTCTAACTGAGCTATCCTCAGGGCCTGGGACCAACACTTGGGCCAGTTGAACCACTGGCTGCAGGAGGAAAAGAGGGAGAGAAGGGGGAGAGAAGCAGATGGTTGCTTCTCTTGTGTGCTCTGACCAGGAATTGAACCCAGGACGTCCATACACCAGGCTGATGCTCTATCCACTGAGCCAACCAGCCAGGGCTTGTTTAGAGTTTTTGTTTCTATGTTTTTGAGAGATATTGGTCTGTAGTTTACTTGTAATGTCATGTAATACTGACTTTATTGAATGAATGGGAAAGCATGCCCTATTCAATTTTCTGGAAGAGTGAACAAAATTGGTATTACTGCATTTCTTCCTTAAATATTTAGTCGAATTCACCTAAGAGGATATCTGGGCCTGAGGTTTTCTATTTAGGAAGATAAACTATAAATTCAATTTCTTTAATAATAGATACAAGGCTATTCTGTTAATCCATGTTTTTTTCAGTGAGCTTTGGTAATTTGTATCTAAGAATTTTGTTTAGTTTATCAAAGTTATCAAATTTATTGGTATAAAGTTTTTCATCATATTCTCTTATTATCCTTTTAATATCTGTAGACTCTGTCGTGATATAACCTCTCTCATTCCTGATATTGGTCATTTGTGTCTTTTCTTTTTTTTTCTGATCAGGGTGGCTAGAGATTAATATCATTGATTTTTTTCAAAGAACCAACTTTTGAGTCCATTGGTTTTTCCCACTTGGCTCCACTGATTTCCACTCTCATCTTTATTATTTCCTTTTGTCTGCCTGTGTTGGATTTAACTTGCTCTCTTTTCCTAGCTTCTTAAAATGGAAGCTGATGTCATTGATTTGAACATTTCGTTTTTTCCTAGGTATTCATTTGGTGCTATAAATCTCCCCTAACTGCTCATTTTGCTGCCTCCCACAAAATTTAATAAGTTATGATTTTATTTTCATTCAGTTCAAAATACTTTCTAATGTCCCCTTTGATTTCTTCTTTGACCTGTTGGTTACTTAGAAACATATTATTTAGTTCTCAAGTATATAGGAGTTTTCCAGAAATCTTTCTGACATTGGTTTCTATTTTAATTTCATTGTGTCAGAGAACAAACAGCATATTACGTGAATTCTTGAAAACATATTGAGGCTTATTTTAGGCCCAGGATATGGTCTGTCTTGGTAAAGGTTCCATGTGCACGTGAAAAGAACATATTTTCTGCTGTTACTGGGCGAAGTATTCTATCAGTGTTGATTAGATCAATTGGTCGATAGTGTCATCAAAGTCTTCTAGACCCTTATTGATTATCTGTCTACTTGTGCTGTCAGTTATTGAGAGAGAGGTGTTGAATTTCAGAGTATAATTGTGGATTTGCCTAATTTTTTCCTTTCAGTTTGTGCTGCATGTATTTAGACACTGTTATTAATTGCATAAATGTTTGAGACTGATACATCCTTTTGGTGAACTAACCTTTTTATTGCAAAATGATGCTCTTTAACTCAAGGTTTGCCCTGTTTTGTATATTTTTTTGTTTTGTTTTTGCTTTTTGGTCATTTCAGGTGAGAAGGTAAATCTGGCCCCATCATCCCATCTTGTCCAGAACCAGAACCCAATCATCACTTTAAAATAATACAACTCTATGTATATACTAAAAACCACTGAGCCTGACCACGTGGTAGAGCAGTGGATAGAGCATTGGCCTGGGATGCTGAGGACCCAGGTTTGAAATCTTGAGGTCTCCAGCTTGAACCCAAAGATCACTGGCTTGAAGCCCAAGGTCACCAGTTTAAGCCCAAGGTTGCTGGTTTAGGCAAAGGGTCACTGGCTTGGCTGGAACCCCCAGTCAAGGCACATATGAGAAAGCAATCAATGAACAACTAAGGTGCCACAACTATGAGATGATGCTTCTCATCTCTCTCCCTCCCAGTCTGTCTGTCTCTCTCTCTTTCTAAAAACAACAAAGACAAAACAAAAAAACCCACTGAATTTTAAATGAAAAACATTTTTAAATGATAAGTGTTGTGCTATTTGAATTATATCTTAATTTTTCAAAGCACCAGCCTTCAAGGGCGTGTCGGCAGCCCTGTATCTTTGAACAATTCTGTCAGGTACCTGCTGGTACCAAGCACATTCCCACCTCAGGGCCTTTGCATTTGGTGTTATCTCTGCCTTGAATGTTCTTGCTGCAGAAATACATTATTACTTTATTTAGCTCTCCGCTCCAGTGTCACTTGGTCTAAGAGGTCTTCTCTGAACAAACCATCCACACAGTACCCTCCCTACCCATGTCATTTCTGTCCCCCTTCCCAACTCTTTTTCCTTACTCTACTTTTTACTATTAAACATATATTTAACACATTTATTTCTTTGTTTCAGTTTTTATCATTCCACACTAACACATAAGTTTATGAGAACGAGGACTTTATTTTACTTACTGCTATATCCTCAGCATCTAGAATATTGCATGGCTCATAGTAAATCCTCAGTAGATGTGGAATAAATAAATGAATGAGTGAATGAGTCAACCAGTCAGTCAGTCCATCAGTCCTGAACAATTCATGTGCAGTCACAGGTTTGAGGTACTAGCTACATTATTTCTAACAGACATTAAAATAAATATATGTAACTATTAAAATTAAAAATAAATTTCATTTATGAACTTTCTAAAATCATCTTATGTATCACCCATTCAAATATATACTTTGTGATGTGCTAAATTAAAGGCATGTAAACAGATTTTTTAAATTAAGGACTTAGAAGAACCTTTAGTATATGAGCATACATTCCAAGCATATTGGAGGAATATGTATACTGTCTTTAGGATTTCCTAAAAGAACCAATTTTTTTTTTTGCCCATCATTCTAGGCTATTTCCACAGAAAACCTTCTGAAAAACATTGCATAATGCATATAACAGAGTAACACCATGGCTGGTATATATACTGCTCACAAAAATTAGGGGATATTTCAAAATGAATATGAAGTGATAAAATATCCCCAAATTTTTGTGAGCAGTATAGTTGGAGCTCTCTACGCCTACATAGCTTTTTAAATTTTTAAAAAAGTAACTTATGGTATTAGATTTTTTTTCTGAGGAAGGAAGACCTTTTCCTCAAGCCTCAAGGGTGGGTTTGAGAAAGATGTTGTGATACATTTATAGCAGTAGCAGCAAGGAGAGGGAGGTGTGGCCAGATGTCACTGTAGGCATGATGGAAAGCCTGTTTTCTGAAGCCCCTGGGCTTCCCTTTAGTGCTACCCCTCCAGTCCTGCCCCAATGTCAGGCCTGATTTACAGTATGGCCCACCCAGTCCTGCCCCAGGAGCAGATATGAGATTCCTGCTCTGTTAGGTTAGCACACTTCTCCACTCTATTAGGTCTTCTATTAAGAAAAGAAAGGTTTGACCCTGGCCAGCTGGCTCAATGGTAGAGCATCGGCCCGGCATGTGGAAGTCCCAGGTTCGATTCCTGGCCAAGGCACACAGGAGAAGCACCCATCTGCTACTTCACCCTTCCCCCTCTTTTTTCTCTCTGTCTCTCTTTTCCCCTCCTGTAGCCAAGGCTCCATTGGAGCAAAGTTGGGCTGGGCACTGAAGATGGCTCCATGGCCTCTGCCTCAGGCACTAGAATGGCTCTGGTTGCAAAGGAGCAACACCCCAGATGGGCAGAGCATCGCCCCCTGGTGGGCATGCCCGGTGGATCCCGGTTGGACGCATACGGGAGTCTGTCTGACTGCGTCCCCACTTCTAACTTCAGAAAAATACAAAAAAGAAAAAAGAAGGGCTTAACACATTACAGCTAAATATTAATCTGGCATTTAAAAAGATGCCTCAAATTTTGGGAACTTTAAGGCTGGTTGGTTTAGGCTCAGGTATAACTCTGACCCCTTCTGGGCCGTTTGCAGCCCTGGATGGACAGGACTTTCCGTGGGCATTCTTGCTTCCCTGGAAGCCACACCATTGGCAGTGGGGGTGCTAAGCCGGGAATGCCTTCCAAGTGCTCTGAACTCTGGGTTTCTCTTCTTCCAAACTCAGAGCAAAAGCATGGCAGCAGGATAATGCTAAGGATGGTGACAATGAGGAGGAGGAGGAGGAAAATTATGATGGCAATAATGATGTTTATTGGGCAATTATTGTGTGGAAGGCTGGAGCTAAGCACTTTGCATATGCTCTCTTTTAATCCTTACAAACTCTGTTGTGGCTTCTGTTTCTCCCTTTGTAGAGGGAGAGAGTGAAGCACAGACTCACGTGGCTAGCAGTGGTTTGTCTCCCCTCTGCCTCCTGTACTCGCAGTCAGCCCTCTCCCACTGCACTCAGCTGCTCCCTGTGCCTCTGGGAGTGGGAGCTGAAATAGGGAGAGGGGGGAGAAGCCGGTGCAGCCTGGATTATCAAGACCAAGTCGCATTCACCCACCCTTCTTTCTCCTTGCTTGAGGTCCTTCAGAGGCCCAGGTGCTCCAATTCTGGTCTGAGTCTCAGATCAGATCTTTCTTGTCTTCTTTCAAGGGGCCTCATTGTCCTTGTCTTCCCAGAATCCAAGAGATGGCAGAGGCTGACCACAGGGTTTTCCAGTGCCTGTGAGCTCCCCCACCATGGCGCAATCCTGCTCTGAGTTCTTTCCCACAAGGGTTTGGGACCTTTTTCTCTCCTTCCATTGTTAAGGGCCCAACTCTGAGAACATCTCACCGTCAGGTCCCCACCTCTGCTGTGGGGTTGCATCAGCTCCCCGACTTCCCAGCTCTCTGGTCCTCTCCTCTGGGCTCTGACTTTGGACTCCACCTTGCCCTGGCATTCAGCTGTGTGGCTCACTGAATCAGGTCTCTGGCTTCATGAATCAGGAAGACTCGAGCCTTAGCAGATTCCTGGAGGCGTGAGTGAGTGTGTGTTGTGTTTATGATAAACTATGCACATCATAGAATTGACCACCTTCGTCATCTTTAGTGTGCGGTTCTCTGGCATTGAGTACATTCTCATTGTTCTGCAGCCCCACCACCATCCATCTGCAGCACTCTCATCTTCCCCAGCTGAACTCCATACCCATTAAACTCTACTTCCCCAGCCCCTGGCGACCATATTTAACTTTCTGTCTCCATGAATTTGACTACTCTAGGTGGAATCAAACAGTGTTTGTCCTTTTGTGACTGGCTTATTTTACTTAGCACAGTGTCATTAAGGTTCACCGGTGTTGTAATATGTGCCAGAATTTCCTTCCTTATTAAGACTGAATAATATTTCATTGTATGTATGTACCTCATTTTGTTTATTCATTCAGCCAGCAGTGGACACTTGGGTTGTTTCCACATCCTGGCTATTGTGAATAATAGCCAGTGCTGTTTTGTGAATAATGCTGGTCTGCACATGGATGTGCAAACACCTGTTCTAGTCCCTGCTTTCCATTGTCTTGTCTTGGAGTCCTGTGTGCCTATTTTTTCTGTCAGGCTGGGGCTGGAAAGCACCTGAGCTCTGTGGTGTCAGCCCCCTCACTTTACATGGAGGAAACTGGGGTCCCGAGGGAGAAAGGGTCTGCCTAGGGTCAGACCTAGCAGAGGCAGAGCTGGGCCTGGGGCCTCTTGATTCTGCCAAGCACATCCCCCATCCTGTCATGCTGCCTCCTAAGCTGGCCCGTCTCGGGCCCGCAGGGTAAGATGTTGATCAAATCATCTGCCCGCTTATTATAAGGACAGGTGTTTCTATGGCCCCCAAACCCCACCCTCTGCCCAGCCAGCCTGTGGGACCTTGCAACTTCCATCAACAGAAAACAGCAGTCTACGGCCATACCACCCTGAACGCGCCCGATCTCGTCTGATCTCGGAAGCTAAGCAGGGTCAGGCCTGGTTAGTATTTGGATGGGAAAAAACAGCAGTGGGCCCAGAGTCCCCAGACACCCCTCCCACCTAGGGACTTGGTCCCAGCTCACAGCCACTGTGTTCCCTATATCCACGGCCCGGCTCTGTCTTTGCAAAGAGCAGAAGCCCTGGCTCTTCTCCTGCACCCTCAGAAGCTGGGACCTTTCCACCCTGGCTTCTGCCCAAACCTCAGACACAAGTACTATTGTTTTCTCGGAGGGGTCTGGACCTGGCTTTTCCCCAAACACTAGAATCCACATTCTGTCTGGAGAGAGGAGGAGGAGGAGGACATTGGAAGGGCAGAGAGGAAAGGGAACATCCAGTGAGAGTTTTCCTGAGCGAGGGTTTCCATATGGGCCTCTACACTCAGCAACCATCAGGTCAGCTGCAGGGTAGGCACCCCTCCATGGCCCCAGCTAAGAGTGGGATGCAGGCAGAGCTGGCTGGTCTTTTCACCATCCTCCCCTTTTCCTGCTGGTGCTGATGTGGGAGGAATTCTCTTCTTTCCTGCTCACCTGAGATTGTGGAATCCAGCCCTGCAGGCCCCTGCCTGATCCTTTATCCCAGTTCCGGTTCCATCAGTCATCACTGCTTGAATGCTCCTGGGAATGTGGAGCTCACTGATCTGCAAGGTGCCTGGGGCAGTGCTTGCTGGTAGGAAGCCCTTCCTTATGCTGAGGCCAGATCTGCCTCCCAAGCGCCCTTCCACAGTTGCTCCTTCCACCCTCAGAACAACAGTAGCAGTTACTGCTGACCAGACTATTCTTGAAGGCTAGACCCAGTGTTAAGGGCTTTACAAACATTTTATTTAATCCTTGTAACAGTTCTGTTCACTGGAGTGTACCACTTTGCACCTGAGCACAGCTGCTCTTCAGCCAATATGCAGCAGTAATACTGAACTAGTTAATAAAATGGTGAAATACTTCTTTATCACTGGAAGGTTGCTGCCACTGCTCTGCTGTGTCCCTGAGGGCCCCGGTGCCTGTCCCACAGCCCTCTGCTTAGTCAGGCTTCTGCAGAGAAGGGAAGTAAGGCTCACAGAGGGGGAATAACACACCCGAGTTCAAACAACTGATTAGGGCCCCATGTCCTCTGAGCCCAAAGCCAAGGATCTTAATCTTGCGCTGGGCTCACCTTAGCCCCACTGCGCAGCCTGGGAGCTTAGGGACCCACCGTTAGCCAGAGACCGGGAGTCGGCTCAGCAAGGTAGAGTGATAAAGGTGTGAATGCAGCTTGTGCCCTCCCCATTCAGTCACAGCCCAGCCTGGGGCCTTTCCAGGCTTGTCAGCACCTCACACCCCAGGTGATGTTCCTCTTGCATCGCTGACAATCAGGTCCTGTACCCCTGCAGTTAATTTTGAGCTTTGTCCTAGCTTCAGAACATCATGGTGTCCACTGTTAGAAGTTATGTGACCAGTTTGGGCTGAGTGCACGAGCCCAGTAGGTGTGAAATCTTATCTGTCTGCCGCTGTGTTGGATGATGCCACCAGCACTGGAGCACTGGCTTCCCAGTTAAAGACGGGTGCCAGGAGCTCAGCAAGGCGTGGACCAATACAGGCTGGGGTTCAAACAGTGCCTTTTCTCCCCATTAGCAACATGAACCTGATCTGCTCACTCTCCTTGCCCTGTCTCAGTGTCCTCACTTGTGCGATGCTGGTCTCCCAGGTGGTCATGTAGTGGGAATGGGGTTGTGGGTCAACACTTTGCCTCCCTGTTCCTCTCCATGGCCAGCTGCAGCCCCTCCAAGGCTGCCATCTCTCCCTGCATGTTCCTGAGCTTCTGGCTGCACAGCTGAGACCCCTGCTGCCCTTTCCCTTCTTTCTTCTCTTCCCTCCCTGAGAGGGACATGGGGGGGGGGGGTCCCAGGCTCCTCTAAGAATCCCCCAAAGCCATGTTCCATATCTCTGAAAGGATGTGCACCCACCCACATGTGCAGTTTGTCCACCCACTTGGGATTCATGGGCCTCATGAAACAGATTCCCCAAACCCGCTCACCCCACGCCCCCAGCTGCGTCCCCAGGGCAGGCAGCTATTGCGTCTCCCTGGACACCATCTGAAGCCGCGTGTTGGCAGGTTGGGGCCGCTGCCGGAAGAGATGTTCCCCGAGCACGTGTGAGCCAGCCATACCTGGCACAGGACTTGAGCTGCTGCCCCTTCCAGAGTACCAAGTGGCTTGGCTTTCTGTGTCCTGGTGGCACTTTGGAGAAGAATGCATCCCTTTTTCTGGGAACAGCGTGTGGTCGATGCAGTTAGCCCTTCCGCCGCATCCGCCCCGCCCTCAGTACTGCCTTCACACCCTTCCCCAGAAAGGGGAGTGCGCGTCACAATGAAAAAGAGTCCTCATCGCTTTTGATGCTCGACTAGGTGGCATGACTTTATTGAAGTATTGAAGTCTTTTCCCAGGAAGGGCACAGGCTTCCCTATCTGATCCCTGTAAAATGGACACACACTCTCCGCCTCCCGTGGTAAGTCTGAGGATTAGAGCCGTAGACAACAGCACGCATGGTCCTTGGAGGCATGTTGTCTCTAGAAATGATCTTTTCCATTGTACTTCGCCCTGAAGAGTACATTATATAGAAGTTACAATGTCAGGTTTCAGCGATTGCCATTGAAGTAGGCTGTTTGAACACAGAAACCACTTCTGGTTTAGCATGCCCGTGACTTGTCCAGTGGTCCTGTAGGTGCTTTCTGAGCTCCCATTGAGAGTGCTGAAGCTCTGGGGGAACCTGCCGTTGGGGGCTGAGCCAGGCCTGGAGGCACGGACTTGGAAGATCAGGTGGCATGCACAATAGGAAGGCTTCAGAGATAGAGGTCAGAGGCTGGGCCCTCGGGAGGGGAGGCCTGTGTCCGGCTAGAGGGCCAGTGGGAGAGCCTTGTGGAGAGGGCACTCTAGTTGGAAGTCATGGCTTGGGCAAAGGCTTAGAATCAGGATATTCTGGGTGGCCACACCCACACCCTCTGGTTGGAGGTAAAAGACTGGACCAGCTGGGGCAGCCAGGCCTTGGGGACCGTCCCAGAGGGTGGCCTTGAGCAGATAGATCCCTTTAACTCCCTGGGCCTCTGCTTCCTCATCTGAACGAGAGTCCAGTAATACCTTCTTTCCAAGGCCATGAGGAGAACTGAGAGGACGTTGTGTGTATGAAGCCCCCGGCGCAGTGCTTGCTGCCAGTAGGAACGTAGTGGGTGGACCTTCTTTTAGCCAAAGAGCTCAGGCTGTACCCTGGTCTTCAGGCCAATATCACACCCCAGAGCCCATGCCAGGGTTAGCCACCCCTCTAGAAGCCCTGGAGGAGGGGAGTGGAGGAGGAAAGGGAGGGAGAAGGAGAGAGGAAAGGGGAGGAAGGAGAGGGCAGAGAGGGCTCAGCAGGGACACAGGCTGGTGGCCCCTCATTGCTGGCTGCCCACTTTCTTTGGGTCCCTTGTCACACAGCGTGGGGGGCTTGGCTTCTGAAATCCATGAGATCCAAGAGCAGCCCCAGGGTTTCCGCATATATCTTTCTCAGCAACACCACTGCCCCATTAACCTTCAGTAGGAAGACTGGGGCCAGTCAGAGAGACGCCCAGTGCTGACCCTCTGTCTAGAATCTCTTACTCTCTTCTCCCTCCTAACCCAGTCTGGCTGCTTCTGTCTCTCTGGCAAAACACTACTCCCATAGTGACTAATGCTTTCTGTCTCAGGAGCCCTCCTACCTCCATGACAGGCAGGGGGGATGCAGATGGAATCATAATGTCTTAAAAGTGTAGCTGCTCATTATCTTCAGCCTCCCCCAGGAAGTCTTGAAGGCAGAGCTGTTGACAGGGGGCCTGTAACCAGGCGTTTCTAGGTGTGTGTGGGTGTGTGTGTGGAGGGGACAAGGGATGGGACCTCACACCAGACAAGGCCATTTCAGCCCCCACTTCTTCCTCCATGGTTGCACCTGCCCTCTTGGGGCCCAAGGTTAGAATTTGCAAGATGTCCCCAACCGTCCTCTCCCATCGGCTCCCCCGGCCATTCCCTGTGTTCTGAGTCCTCGGTGCGCCCCATTCAGTCTTCTCTCCATCTCAGACACCTGTCTGCACTTATATTCTGGTTGCCTCTGCCCGGGTCCCTCATGTACCTCTTCATAGGCCTCCCTGACACCGTCGCCCTCCTCCTTTGGCTGCCAAACTCTGTCTCTCTCCCCTCTCTGAACCTTCAATAGCTACCCAGTGCCCACAGAGTTCAAACGTACTAGTTTAGGACCAAGGTCCCCAGCCTCTGGTCTCCCTGCATCCACTTTCTACCTCCTGTTCCCCCTCACACACCTTTTAGCCCCAAACTGCAGCCACCAGGCCCTTGCTCATGCTGTTTCTCTGCCTGGAAGATCTCTCCCGAGGCCCCTTCTTTTCATATCAAATTCTGTTCTTCCTTTAAGCGCAGGATTAAATGTCTCCTCTTTGCTAAAACCTTCCAGTATCTTTCCAAGTGACAGCGCCCCTTCCCTAGTCTCCTACAGTATGTATCACTTTCTGTTTCATATCATTCTTTTTCTTCAGTCTGCTGGCCGCAAAGAACCTTAATAGCCAGATGCGTCATAGTCTTGAACCGCCCAAAGTACCACGCAGAGCGCCCGCAGGAGGAGGTACTTAGAGAGTAATTGGCAAACGGATGACTGAGTGTTCCTCTCAGGGTCCCACCTGCAGGTTGTTTCTCTGGCAGTCACCACACACCCACATGCTTGCCCTGTTCTGTTGGTTAGGAGTATGCTGGGCCCTTACAATGAGGTGGAAAGTTCCCATATTTTCCGTGCTCTGGAACAATTTGTAGATTGCAAGAATAGCCTTTGTGCCATTGTGGGGTTGATTCTGTTTCATCAATTTCATCAATAATAATTAGCCTATTCAGGTTTTATATACTTTCTTGAACTAGTTTTGCTTATATATATGTGTGTGTGTGTGTGTGTGTGTGTGTGTGTGTGTGTGTGTATTTTTTTTTTGTATTTTTCTGAAGTTGGAAACGGGGAGGCAGTCAGACAGACTCCCGCATTGCGCCCGACCGGGATCCACCCAGCATGCCCACCAGGGGGCGATGTTCTGCCCATCTGGGGCATTGCTCTGTTGCAACCAGAGCCATTCTAGCGCCTGAGGCAGAGGCCATAGAGCCATCCTCAGCGCCCAGGCAAACTTTGCTCCAATGGAGCCTTGGCTGCGGGAGGGGAAGAGAGAGACAGAGAGGAAGGCGCGGTGGAGGGGTGGAGAAGCAGATGAGCGCTTCTCCTGTGTGCCCTGGCCAGGAATCGAACCCGGGACTCCTGCACGCCAGGCCGATGCTCTATCATGGAGCCAACCGGCCAGGGCCTTATATTTTCTTAAATCATCCATTTCATCAAGAATTGAAAATTTATTGCTATAAAACTACATATAGTTTTCTCTCCTAATTAAATATATATCTGTCCTCATAGTTACAGGCCTTTTCTTATTCCAAATGCTTGTCTTTTGCTTTTTTCTCTGATAAGAATTGGTAACTTTTTTTTATCAGTCCTTTCAAAGAATCAGCTTTTTATTTTTAGATATCAGTGTGTTTTCCTGTCTCTCATTTTTTTAATTTCCACTTTAGTGATGATTTCTTCTTTGGTTTTATTTATTTTTCCTTTTCTAGCCTCTTGATTTAAATGCTTACTTAATTTTCAGTCTTTCTTATTTTCAAAAGTGCATTTAAAGTTGTTTTCTGAGTATCACTTTGGCCTCACACCAGAGATTTTATTACTGTTTATTGTTCTTCAGTTCCAAATTGTTTATAACTTCTGATTTGCTTTTCCCTTAAACTGGAGAGTTATAGAGTGGTATGGCTTTCTAAATTTTCTGGTGGATAGATACTTTTATACTCATGCTTCTATTAATTTCTGATCTTACTGCTTTATAGGCAAATGAAGGCTTATGATTTCTGCTTTCTGGAATTTGTTGAAATTTTTATTTATAGCTTAACATATGGTCAATTTTTGTGATATGATGTGTATTTAAAAATTCTTTTTTCCTGTGTGAATGTAAAGTTTGTTCTGTCTCTCATCCACTTGTCTATCTCTAAGGAAAACCTGTTCAAGTTCTCCCACAGTGATTATAGGATTTGTCAATTCCTGTTTTTAAATATCAGTGTGTGTGTGTGTGTGTGTGTGCGCGCGCGCATGTGTGCACATGTGTAGAGAGCAATTTACTATATTTTTATGTATAAGACACTCCCATGTATAAGACACATCTTAATTTTGGGGCCTGAAATTTGAAAAAAAAATGTATTACATAAAGTTGTTGAATTCAAGTTTTATTCATTCATACAACTTTTCATCACTGTCAAAACTCCCATCCTGGCCCTGGCCGGTTGGCTCAGCGGTAGAGCGTCGGCCTGGCGTGCAGGAGTCCCGAGTTCGATTCCCGGCCAGGGCATACAGGAGAAGCGCCCATCTGCTTCTCCATCCCTCCCCCTCTCCTTCCTCTCTGTCTCTCTCTTCCCCTCCCGCAGCCAAGGCTCTATTGGAGCAAAGATGGCCCTGGCACTGAGGATGGCTCTGTGGCCTCTGCCTCAGGTGCTAGAATGGCTCTGGATGCAACAGAGCGACGCCCCAGAGGGGCAGAGCATCACCCCCTGGTGGGCATGCCGGGTGGATCCCGGTCGGGCACATGCGGGAGTCTGTCTGACTGCCTCCCCGTTTCCAGCTTCGGAAAAATGAAAAAACAACAACAACCAAAACTCTCATCCATTAGCTTGTCCTCATCTGTGTCTGATGACGAATCACTGTCTTCATATATTGCCTCATCCTCAGTTCCATCTATTCTTAAATGACTTGACAATAATATCAATCTTAATATTATCCCAGGATCTTTTCACCCAGGTACAAACTTCTCCTATAGTTGGTTTCTTCATTCTTCCTTCTGGTGTCAAATTGTCCCCAGAAGTCTTCATCCATTGGTTCCATTCGTCTCTCATGGCAGCTTTGAAGGGCTTGTTAATGCTGGCATCAAGTGGTTGGAGCTGGGATGTCAAGCCTTTTTGAAGAAAGGTGTGTCTTATACATGGGGAAATACAGTAAATATTTATATATAAGGCAACATTATTAGGTGCTTAGATTAGTGACTTTGGCACTTCTTATGCTCGTACTTTTCCCATTATAAATACCCTGGTTTGTTCTACTTACTTAATGCTTTGGCTTTGAATTCTATTTGTAAATCTATGTGACTGGCATATTCTTTCATTTTTAAAAGGTTTTTATGTCATTTTATTTTATGTGTCTTTGTAGTAGTAGACAAATGGATTGTGTATTAAGTATCTGCTTTTTTGAGGTATAATTGACATATAACATTATATTAGTTTCAGGTATATAACATAATGATTTGGTATTTGCATATATTGCAAAATGATCACCACAGTAAGTCTAGTTAATATCTGTCATCACACATACTTACAAAAATTTTTTTGTGATGAGAACTAGTAGTAAGAGCTACTCTCTTAGCAACTTTTGAATATACAATACACTATTATTTACTAAAGTCACCTTGCTGTAAATTATATCCATAGTTTATTTTATATATAGAAATTTGTATCTTTTTACCCCCTTCATTCATTTTTCCCATGCCCCCTCCATCCCTCCCTCTGTCAGCCACCAGTTTGTTTTGTGTATCTGTGAGTTCTTGACTTCCGTCTTGGAGATGATTTTTAGATTTGACACCAAAAGCAAAGGCAACAAAAGCCAAAATAAACACACAGAACCACATCGAACTAAAAAGCTTCTGCACAGCAATGGGAACTAAATATAAAACAGTAACAAATATGGGAGAACATATTTGTAAATCATATAGCTGATAAGGGAATAATATCCAAAATATTCATATGAAGTGATATAAAATATCCCCTAATTTTTTTGAGCAGTATATATAAAGGACTCATTCAACTCAATAGCAAAATAAATAAATAAATATGATAATAAAATGGGTGTTTTCCCAAAGAAGATATACAGATGGCCAACAGGTACATGAAAAGGTGCTCAATGTCACTAATCATCAGGGAAATGCAACTTAAAACCACAATGAGATATTACCTCCTACCTATTAGAATGGCTATTATCATAAAAACAAGGAATAACAAGTGTTTGCAAGGATGTGGAGAAAGGAAAAGCCTTTGTACACCATTGGTGGGAATGTAAATTAGTGCAGCCATTTATGGAAGACCATATGGAGGTTCATAAAGAAATTAAAAATAGAACTACTGAGTGACCCAGAAGTTCCACCTCTGGGTATTTATCTGAAGAAAACAAAAACACTAATTCAAAAAGATGTATGCCTCTCCCATGTTCATTGCAGCATTATTTACAATAGTCAAGACATGGAGACAACCTAAGTATTTATTCCATATATATATATATATGTTTATCCCATGTATATGTTTATTTCATATATATAATATATATTCCATATGTGTGTGTATATATAATAGAACATTATTCCACTATAAAAAAAGAATGAAGTCTTGTCATTTGCATCTCTAAGGATGGACCTTGAGGCCACTATTCTAAGTTAAATAAATCAGACAAAAAAAGACAAATACCATATGATCTCACTTATATTTGGAAGATAAAAAAAAAAAGAAAGAAAAAACAAAAACAAAACACCCCTAAGCTCATAGATACAAAGTATCTTCTTTTCACAGGTGAATTTAACCTATTTGCATTTATTGTCATTATTTATAGTTAGATTTATTTCTGCCATCTTATTTCACATCTGTTTTAACTTTCTTATTTTTGTTGTTTATTTTTGCCTTGTGTTGGACTGGGCCCATCTACTTTGTTCTATTTTTATTTCCTCTAATGATTAGGAAGTTTTGTGTTTTCTCTTCTAGCACATACACTAAAATTTCTATTCTAGTGGTATATGTATACACCCAAGTATACTTATATTTTTCTATCAGCATTTGGATGTAATCCCAAATGAGGCAAGAACTTTAGTAGTAACTTACTTTTTCTTAGCTCCTACATATGGATCATCATAGATTTTATTTCTAAATTGTCATTCATTCTTTTCAAATTATGTAACAATATTTATTCAAACTGACCTCTTATGTGTTGCTGTTGCTTACCATTATTTATAACACCCATCTTTCTCTCTCATGGATTCATTTTAATTTTGCTGGAGTGTTATCCTCCTAGCATTGTTTTAGAAAGCTTGTGTAATATAATTTCTAAGACCTTCAGTGTCTGAAATGACTATTTTTCTTTCCCAGAGGATCCATTTTGATTTTCAGCTCCCTAATAAGGTTTTTTTTTTAAAAATTCTGAATGATTGCATTTTTAAATATCCTAGGCCTCTGATTTTTGTTTTAGATAATACACTCAAAATCTCTTGAGTTTGTTTATTACAATATTACCTTACTATCTCCCGCTGTTCAGTACGGGCCTCCGCACCTCCTCTCTAGCCAGTCCATGCCATTTCATCTGTTTTGTTGATTGCAGTTCTGAGTGGGATTTATGAAGGAAAAAATGCTTCTCTCCCTCCGAGTAGAGGTACAGTCTTCCTATTCCCTCCCTGGGAAGTATTGGAGAAATGTCTCAATCTCCCCATGGGTCCTCAGCTATAGGTACCTTACATTTAGATCAAATAACTTGAGGGTGTCAGAGCTCGAAGGACCTGAAATTCCAGGAGCCCAGCCCTGCGTGTGATGAGAAGAACAGGCCCACAGGAATAAGCAGGAATAGCCATGAGCTGCTCTGATGTCCGGGGCATATCTCAGGTCCTTGTGTCCACCAAGCTTTGCCCCTCTGACATGCCGAGTGACTGGGAGGGTGTGCAGGGATGATGACAGGCTGTGGGGACAAGGTCACTTTCTCAGGCACTATCTAAAAGCAGGGGTCCCCAAACTTTTTACACAGGGGGCCAGTTCACTGTCCCTCAGACCATTGGAGGGCCAGACTATAAAAAAAACTATGAACAAATCCCTATGCACACTGCACATATCTTATTTTAAAGTAAAAAACCAAAACGGGAACAAATACAATATTTAAAATAAAAAACAAGTAAATTTAAATCAAGAAACTGACCAGTATTTCAATGGGAATTATGGGCCTGCTTTTGGCTAATGAGATGGTCAATGTGCTCCTTTCATTGACCACCAATGAAAGAGGTGCCCCTTCCGGAAGTGCAGCGGGGGCCGGATAAATGGCCTCAGGGGGCCGCATGTGGCCCACGGGCCGTAGTTTGGGGACCCCTGATCTAAAGGTCCCTGGGTCTCTGCGAGGTTCTGA
Organism: Saccopteryx bilineata; assembly: GCF_036850765.1. Lineage (NCBI taxonomy): Eukaryota > Metazoa > Chordata > Mammalia > Chiroptera > Emballonuridae > Saccopteryx > Saccopteryx bilineata. The sequence goes on along the minus strand of NC_089499.1, from coordinate 44,116,919 downwards.
AGCCTGTGTCAAGAACAGAGCCCCTCAAACCCTGTTTTCACCCAGTCTTGCCCATCTCAGTATATGACACCACCATTTATTTGGCTCAGGCCCAAAACAGCCATCGTTCTCAATGTTCTCTCTCACTCCCTACATCCCCACCTGAATTGCTCACTCCTCACAGCATCTATATCCCCCGACCCCCACCACCCAGGTTAAACCCTCCATCATGTCTTGCCCGGATTATTGCACTAACCTCTCTCTAACTAGAGCCTCTGCTTCCACTCTTGGTCTGTGTTTTCCCAGCACCCAGGGTGAACTTTTCAGATGTCTTTTATTTATTTATTTATTTTTACAGAGACAGAGAATCAAAGAGAGGGATAGATAGGGACAGACAGACAGGAACGGAGAGACATGAGAAGCATCAATCATTGGTTTTTCGTTGCCACACCTTAGTTGTTCATTGATTGCTTTCTCATATGGGCCTTGACCATGGGGCTACAGCAGACCAAGTAACCCCTTGCTCAAGCCAGCGACCTTGGGTCCAAGCTGGTGAAGTTTTGCTCAAACCAGATGAGCTCGTGCTCAAGCTGGCGACCTTGGGGTCTCGAACCTGGGTCCTCCGCATCCCAGTTTGACGCTCTATTCACTGTGCCACTGCCTGGTCAGGCTCAGATGTCTTTTAGATCATGTGACTCTTTTGCTCATACTCTCTAGAGGTCCCTGTCGTGCTTGGAATGAAGCACGCTTAACCCTGGTGCGGCAGGCCGCAGACCTGTCCTCCTCCTCTCCGTCCTTCACTGCCCAGCAACACCCCATGCGTCAGGCCCTTGCACGCCTCCACTCCCTGTGGTCCCTCTGCCTGGAATGCTCTGCCCCAGGCCACATGGCTCTCTCCCTGCCATCACTTAGTTACTGCTCAAATGGCATCTCCTAAAAGATACCTATCCAAGATGACACCAACTTCTGCCAGTTACCTCCAACTGGCCATAATGATCTTTATAGTACATACTCACCCCCACTGGAAATTGTACAATCCATTCAATTGTTTATCTGTCTCCCTACTTGATCATAAGTAATAATCTGTAACCAGGCCCTGGCCAGTTGGCTCAGTGGCAGAGCGTCAGCCCAGCGTGTAGATGTCCCAGTTTCGATTTCTGGTCAGGGCACACAGGAGAAGTGCCCATCTGCTTCTCCACCTTTCCCCCCTCCCTTTTTTCTAGTTCTCTCTTCCCCTCCCACAGCCAAGGCTCTGTTGGAGCAAAGTTGGCCCGGGTGCTGAGGATGGTTCCACGGCCTCTGCCTCAGGCACTAATATGGCTCCAGCTGCAATGGAGCAACGCCCCCTAGTGGGCACGCCGGGTGGATCCCAGTTGGGCACATGCGGGAGTCTGTCTCTCTGCCTCCCCGCATGTCACTTAAGAAAAAAAAAATTCTGTAACCAGCTGCTCCTCTGCCTTCAGGGAGAGGGAAAGGTAGGTCTGATCAGAGAGTAGAGTGAGCTGGGTGCAAAGATTTGGCTTCATTCACTTGTATCCGTAGTGTTACAACATTGCTTAGCGCATAATAGGCTCTCAAATATATATATATATTTTTTTTACAGACGCAGAGATAGACAGGGACAGACAGACAGGAACGGAGAGAGATGAGAAGCATCAATCATCAGTTTCTCGTTGCGAGTTGCGACTTCTTAGTTGTTCATTGATTGCTTTTTCACATGTGCCTTGACTGTGGGCCTTCAGCGGACGGAGTAACCCCCTACTGGAGCCAGCGACCTTGGGTCCAAGCTAGTGAGCTCTGCTCAAACCAGATGAGCCCGTGCTCAAGCTGGCGACCTCGGGGGTCTCAAACCTGGGTCCTTCCGCATCCCAGTCCGACGCTCTATCCACTGCGCCAACACCTGGTCAGGCTCAAATATTTCTTGAATGAATAAATGGATGAACAAAATTGGATATACTTCACCTTCATTTATTCATTCAACTGCTATTTGTGCCAGGCACAATCTGAGTAGACAAGTGACTCAACACAGTTTGGGTCGCTGCCTCTGGATGTTGACAGTCAAGTGGGGGGCAGGCGGGGGGGGTGGGTGCTAATTACACAGGTAGCAAGAACAGTGCCAAGAGGGTCTGTCCAGGGGTGCGGAGAGTCATGGGGGCTCAGAAAGCAGAATATGGTGGTCAGAGTCAGCTGCCAGGGCAAGGGGAGTAGGGGAGAAGGGGGAGAGGAGGGTTGGAGGAAGGAGCCCCAGGCCCAGACATGGGGAGGACCCCAGGTGACTACAGGCTCACAGCAGATACTCTCACAGGCCTTCTTTGTGCCAGAACGGCTCTGAGGGCCTTAATGTGTTAACTCAAAACAGCCCTGACAATCCCCAGGTTAGGAAGTGGCACAGAGGAGTGAGCTTGTGCAGGATCACGCTCTGGAAATGAGGAGCCAGCCTCAGCCTAGAATCTAGCTCCAAAATCTGTAACTAGCCACTCCACTGCCTCCAGGGAGAGGGAAAGTCGGGTCTGGTCAGAGAGGGGAGTGAGCGAGGAGAACAGGGACAGGCTAGTGGTGAGTGGGGACTTACAGGATGCTGAGGGGCTCAGACTTCGGGTCACCCACAGGAGGTCAAGCTTGTACTTCTAACGGGAGGCAGTCCCACCCCAGCTGTGGCTGTGACCTCCCGCACTGGCAGGCCTGAGCGTTTAATCTCAGGAGAGCAGGTCTAGGAGTCCATGGGGAGGGGCAGTGAGAGGGATGGCTGGGGTGGGGGAAACCCTTTGCTGAGATGGTTCTCCCAGCTCCCCACTCCTGCTTCCAGCCCCAGCTCCCCCTTGTAACATACTCATCCTAAGAGGTGAGGGATCCTGGCTCTCCAGGGGTCACTCCTTCCCCCCACCACCTTCCTGGTATCTGTCCACGGGGGCTGAGGAGCCTTTTAACCCCATGGATGCCTCAGGGTTTTCCTGGCATCTCCACAAACAAGCTGTCCTCGGGGCTACCAGGTGGATGCGGTTTCTACTAACAGAGGAGAAAAGGGGGCTCAGTCAAGTACCTTCCCCAAGAATCTGTCCGAAGAGGCTGCAGCAGGGATCCAAGCTCAGGGCTAGGCACTCATCAGAGTTGATCGCTAACTTTATGAGGCCCAGGGGTACCCTGGGTGGGATCCATGGGTCAACAAATAAGTCAATCAGAGCCTAACACTGAGGCGTCTGAGGCCCCGCCAGAACCCTCACAGCGCAGCCAGGGAACTGTGTGGCTCTCCTGGGGACAGTTGGGACTGAGCCAGTGAAGGGACAGCAGCAGCATGGGGGTCTGCAGGCCACGGGGGGGCTCCAGGGTGGCTGGTGACAGCCCTGACGGGCCCATCCCATCCCAGTTCTAGACACAGCCGGGCAGGAGGAGTTCAGTGCCATGCGGGAGCAGTACATGCGCACAGGGGACGGCTTCCTCATCGTCTACTCTGTCACAGACAAGGCCAGCTTCGAGCATGTGGACCGCTTCCACCAGCTCATCCTGCGCGTCAAGGACAGGTGAGCACAGCTGGGCCGGCTCCCCGGCTCCTGGCTCAGAGCAGGCTTTGTCTGTCTGTCTCTCTCAGTCTCCGTCTCTCAGATGTTGAGGTGAGAGCTGAGGCGCGGAGGGGCAGAGCTGAATTCAGACCTTGGTCCCTCCCACTCCTACCCTCGTTTACTCTATGGCATCAGACTGCTTTCGAGGCCTTGAAGGGTAGGCTCCCTCCCTCCTCTTCCAAACTGTGCCTGCCGATGAATCAAGGAGTCATAGGTGACATCTCTGTTTTACAGCTCCAATTTAATCAGTTTTTTATTACAAAGAAAAAGTGAGTTTTTCTCAGTATACATCGTAATTGGTTAAATTGCACTTGAATGGGAGCCCCCTGTTAAAGGCTCATTTGTTTTCCTTAACAGTATATGGAATAGTTAATTAATTTGGAGTGTGTTATTAGCCTGACTGGTTCTTTCAGTAATTGTATCTTAAAGTCTTAGAGGCAAGGTAAAGAAAGTGAAAGGGCAGACTTGAAGCAAATCTTAGTAAATTCCAAAAATTCAGTTAACACTTATTCCAAAGGAAAATGTTAATAACTACACAGTGAAGGGATACATAGTTCTCTCTCTCTCACACACACACACACAGCTCTAAAAGGGAAATGTGGATTAAGACCCTGACTATAGGAATCTCAAAAGAGAAAGCATAAATGACTCAGATGCAGGTAGATAGTCAACCTTCTAGCTAATCAAAAAGGCATAAGGAAGAATAAAAAGTACCACCACTTCTATCTGTCCGATTGTGATATTAGTACAAGCAGCCAGTGCTGACGGAGCTGCTGTGAGGCAGCAGCTTATTAATTTCCATGCAGCAGTCTGGCCACATGTGTCCACGGGAATCTTTAGGGGAGACATGTCTCTTGATCCCGCCCTTCTTCTCCTGAGAGTCATCTTGATTTTGCAGCTGCCATTCACCAAGTGCCAGCTGTGCACCACCCCTGGCCTCTGTGCTCTTCACACATCGTTGCTGTGGCCGTAGCAGCCCTGCGTGGTTGGTGCACAGGGGTGACTGAGGGAAGGAAGCAGGTCTGGGGGCACAGCCCCTGGCGGAGCACCCCCTCGCTGCCCTCGCTGACAGTGCTGAGCCAGGAGCTTCCCCAGAGGGCCCCTCCCTCACCTTGCAACAGGTCTAAGCCTTCAAACCAAGACCGCCAGCAGCCCCAGACCCCTTTCCCTTCCTGGAGATTCGGAGGAAAGGACTCTAGTCAGGCCACCGGAGGTGGTGTGTGCTGTTATGGCTGAGGTGTGGTGTGTCACCGTCACTCGGGGTGGGGACGTGAAACCTCACGAGCTGCTGTTCCTTTGTTTCCCAGGGAGTCATTCCCCATGATCCTCGTGGCCAACAAGGTTGATTTGATGCATTTGAGGAAAATCACCAGGGAACAAGGAAAAGAAATGGCGACCAAACACAATGTAGGTCGTGTGTGTGTGTGTGTGTGTGTGTGTGTGTGTGAGAGAGAGAGAGAGAGGGGGGGGGGGTGTGCCAGGGTGTGTATAAAAGTCATCACTCCTACAGTCCTGATCTGTGTGAATGAATGAAACTTGCGCCTCGTAAGTAGTGGGCTAGGTTCCACGGAGAGGCTTAGTAGGCACTTGAGATGTGGGATAGTTTGTGAAACAAACCAACAGAGACCAGAGAGAAAGCACTCTTGTCAGTCATCAGAGGCTCTGGTGTGGGGAGCAGGTACCTTCAGAGTGGCGTGCAAGCTCTGGTGTACAACCGCTCCTGACCCCTCACATAGCAGATTCATCTATCTCCAGGCTGTGCAGGGGCCGGCTTCTGCCCCTCCTCTGAGCCAGCTGCCTGATTGCACTCAGAATCGTCAGGTCCGCTGCCATTTACTGGGCCCTGTGCTGTGCCAGGCATCGTGCGGGGTGGCGGGGGGGGGGGGCACACTGAGGTGGAACCAATTACCTCCGTCTTACAAGTACATAAACTGAGCTTTGCCCAGGCCACACAGTGCAGTAGCCCTGTTTGTTTCTAGTTCACTGTGATGCCCTTTGCATATGGGACAGGGCTGGGTGGGGTCACTGGCCTTCTTTATCCCTCTCCCCCACATCAGCACAGCCCCTGCCCCTGGCCTCGGTGGTCAGTTACGTAGAAGTCCGCCCGGCCTGCTGGGAAATCTGCCAGGTTCCCCCTGCCCTCTGCCCAGTGCACCCCGTTCTGTGAGTAGAGGCAGGGAGCCGGCTGCGAGGCCATTCGGCTCATCTCTGTCTTCTGTGTTCATTTTCATATTCACTCAACTCTCCTGAGCCTGGGAAATGCAACTCCCTTCCTTCCAGTGACAGGAGGCAGACAATAAACTAAGCAAGTTAGAGGGTGTCAGAGGTGATATATGCTGTGGGGGGGAAAGCAAATCAGGGAAGAGGATTGGGAATGTGGGGTGGAGGGGGTGCTTTTCCAAACAGGGTGGTCAGGGAAGGCCTTGCTGGGAAGGGTGCATGTCAATGAGGACGTCACTGGAGGTGAAGGGATAAGCCCTTCGGGTATCGGGAAAGAAGTTTTCCGTCAGAGAGAATGCCAGGTGCAGAGGCACTCATGAGGAACACGGGGGTGGGGTGGGGCTCTGTAGCTGGAGCACAGGTGGAAGGGGTGCACAGCGGGTGTGAGGTCAAAGAGGTGGTGGTGTATGGCCTTGTGGACTTTTACTCAGAGTGAGAGGGGAAACCTTTGGAGGGTTTTGAGTGAGGATTGAAATGGTCTCGCTCTGGCTGAACAGCTTCTCTCTGGTGGCCATGCCGAGAATGGTCTGTAGGGACGGGGCGGGAGCAGGGAGGCCAGTGAGGGGCTGCTTCAGTAACCCAGGTGTGGGCAGAGGTGAGTCCGCAGGGCGTTCGTGAAGGCAGCAGGACGTGGTTGGATTCTGGATCTGTTTCTAAGAGAGCCAGCAGAATTTATTCACACATCGGGTGTGGGGTGAGAGAGAAGGAGGGGAGTTGGGGGTGACTCCAAGGTTTCAGGCATGAGTCACTTTCAGAAAACTGAGTTACAGTCACGGGGCCGGGGGGAGACTCGAGGGACAGCGTGTGGGAGACCAGGCACTTGGTTTCGGGTCTCTTTAGTTTGAGGAGCCGAGTGTAACGGTCCGGCGTTGGTGTCAAGCCAGCAGCCAGAGATGCCAGTCTGCAGGTAAATATGGGAAGTTGGCGGCATGGAGATGGAATTTAAAGCCATGAAACCCACGGGAGGGGGTGTACGTAGGGTGTAGCCGGGGAGTGAGGCTGGAGACACTTCAGTCACTGTGAGGTGGGGGGATGTGGAGGAAGCAGCAGAAGGGACTGAGCGGCCGGTGACGTACGAGGACCAGAGTGTGATGTCATGGAGCCAGGTAACGAACATGCCTCAAAGAGGAGGGACGATCAGCCGAGAGGGGTGCTGCTCTGTCTCTAGATGGGGCCTGGATACTGACCACTGGGTCTAGCATTAGACAGAGCCTCCTCCACTGGCCCGACATCCTAAACAGAGGCCTAACGAGCCATTTCCACTTTATAGCCTTGAGCTTCATACAATGACCTGAAGAGGGTTTGCTAAGGGCTTTCACAAATGCCTCTGTGTCCCTCCCAGCAGCCCTGGGTGGGGAGGGGAGAGGGTGCCGCAAGGGGGCAGCACTGGCCACATTCTGCAAATAAAAGTGAATGAGCAGAGGAGGATAGGCGGCTTCCAGGGGCCCCAGGCTGGTGAGAAGTGCCCCCCCACCTTGAACCTGGGTCTCCAGTCTCTCAGCAGATGCTTTTCCTAAAACCAAGGCTGCTGCCTCATTTATCACTTGACCAAATACCCTGTGAGCTGCTATGGACAACGTCCTAGTTTTGGAGCTCATAAGGCCTGTTCCTCCTTAGCTGACCAAGGCAGTTGCCCACACCCAGTGCAGGAAGATGCCATTTCTTAGCCCTTCGGTGGAGTCAAATGATACCACTGTTTACTGCAGGGTTTCCCTTAGTTTCAGTCTTGTTGCTACCAAAACCCTAGAATTCTAAGAATCCCACTAACGCACATCAGCGTTTCTTCAGTGGTGGAGGCAGGACCCCAGAGAGAACTGGGGGCACCTGGGGACCTGAGGGATAGTAGGCCTCGTGGACTTCTGAGCGATACGGTGGGGCAGGCAGCAGTGGCCTGAGGCTCTGGAACCTGGGGCTTGCTGAGCTGGCAGAATTTTAGGACATGAAGCTCCAGGCCGGTCCCAGCCCTGCTGCAGCTGCCTTCCCGTTTCCTCTCTGGGTGTGCACAGGGCAGCGTGTTGTTCTCGCCCCACAAGGCCACACAGGACTCTGGTACCATGTGTACTGGGGCACCTGCCACACCTGGGAGCTGCTCCAAAGCTGCCCTCAGCAACCCCACTGGGCCGGGGAGGCCACATGACCCCATTCAAACCTTCTCCATTGTGTGGCCTTGGGCAAGTATGTCACCACTTTAAGCTCAGTTTTCCCAGCTGCAAAAATGAAGATACTTACTTACCTGAGAAGGTGAGGATAAGGAGTAAGGGAGGTCAGGGGTGTTGAGACCTACCTCGGAGGCCAAACAGCTCACAGTTATCTCAATGAACATCCTATAATCTGATAGTCTAACGGAGGGCAGTTTCCTTCCAGGGTTTCAAGACCCTCCCTGCCCTCCTCCCTGAAGCCACAGCAGTGCTGACGTCTGGACTCTCAGGGTGATGGGAAGATTCTTTACAGTGCGTTCTGGATGGTTGTTTATAGCACACTCTAAAATAACAGCTTCCCGCACTGCCCATGTGTTCAAAGTGTTGATCATTTTAATTCTATTCATTGTGCTTTTCTTTTTCAAATGTGTTATAATGAAATGCCTTAATTTTGTAATGAGGAAGAAGTTATGGAAAAGACCAAATTCTTCGGCCCAATCACAGCTGGCTTGCCTCCATCTCCCCTAGGGAGGCCCATGCGTGTTGTGTGAGCCCTGCACGCCCTTCCCTGGTTGGAGAGTGGGGTGAGCCCTTCCTGACTTGGTGAGGTCCCTGTTACAGGAGAGGACAAATGCTCAGGACTGTGTCCTGACCTCTTGCAGCCTTTGTTCTCATCCCTGTGCCAGGCTGTGTGGACATGGCCCTCACAACCCATCCTACATGGTCACCTTGGCCACATCTCCCAATGTACTGCTGCCTCTCAACCCAGTGCTGATGCTGCACATTCAACATGCGGGCACAAGCCTGCTGTAAACACGGCGGAGCCCGGAGCTCATGAGTGCAGATCAAACAAGAGCTGGGTAGGCAGCCTCATTGGGGCAGGGGGCGCAGTCCAGCTAAGGGTCCCCAAGATGCAGGGTCCTGGCCATGGGGCAGGGGCAGCCTCGCCTCAGCCTTTTCCGCCAGAGTCCTTCTGCAGAGGGGCAGAAGTCCCCCCAAAATAGAGAAATAGACCTCAGAAAGAAAAATGCGTAGAATCAGAATGTATTTTCATTTGATAAATGAGAGCCTTTATTCTTTGAGTATCTAAAAAGATCATTTAAATTCTATTTTTAGGGAGCTATTAAATATTTCTGTGGCTGGAGAACAAGAGTGAATTGGAAAAACCGTCAGTAAAACTTTCCAACCTTAAAGAGCAAGAAGCCCCCAAGGGGACTTGGAGTGGAGCAGGGTTCTGTGGGGGCTTTAAAAGCATATGGTTCCTCAGGACCTCTGAGAATTTGCATTTTTAGGGAACAAGCCTTCCGTGGATCTCGGTGCCACTTTCACCAAAAGTGAGCTTTGCCTTCCAGATTCCGTACATAGAAACCAGTGCCAAGGACCCACCTCTCAACGTGGACAAAGCCTTCCATGACCTGGTTAGAGTCATTAGGTGAGCACGGCACGCCTCCCTAGAAACCGGCCTCTGCAGCACGGTGGGCACCAGGAGAGGGGAGGGACGCAGCGCCTCAGTCCAAGGCCGGGGCTGGGCGTTTCGGGGCCTGTTTTTAGATCTCTTGTGCCTCCGTTTATTTCTTCACCCCTCCACTACTCCCACCCACCTTTGCCCATCCCACTGCGTGAGGGAAGCAGATCACCAGCTGAAGGGAAGTGCCTCAGGCCTGAACAGCAGCTCCGCCTCCCCTCAGGCCTCCCAGCGTCCTGCCCTCAGAGTGCCCCCAGCACCACAGCTGCCCTCTAACGTTTCACCTGAACAGCCAGCATTCTGACTCCCAGGCTCGTGTTTCAGAGATGTTGAGCCCGGATTCCTTTCCAGACCTCACACAGTCCATCCACAAGGATTGTCAGACATCCAGTCAGGGGCCTCTCCCATATTGCTTTGCATAGCTGGGGTTCAAGCCTTCATCACTTCATGCTCAGGTGACAGAAACAGCCTCCTGGCTGGTCTCCCTGTCACCCACCTTTCCAATTTCCAAAATTTTTGACATAGAGCAGTCTGACCAGTGGTTCTCGGACCCCACACATTTAGCATGTTGCCTTACACCAGCGAACTCAAAAGCTGCTGGTTAGTCGTGAAGCCACATACGGGGCTCGAACAGTGCCCTCTCCGACCTGCTCCCCCTCAGCCCCTGGTACTGGGCACATGCTTCGCAGCCTCCCAGTGTGGACTGTGGCATTACAGCCTTTACTTTATGCACTCTTGAAATTATTTTTCTCATCGGCATTTTGCCTCTAGTTAGAACATGCTACCAGCAGGAGGTAGCAAAGTCTTGACGATAGGATGTGTTCTGGGCAGTTACAGACCCATGGTTCCAAGAAGAAGTGTTAGATATAGGACAAATTAACAGAAAACATGGATCAAGTTTTTGTACTGAAATGACTTGTCATTTTATTTAAAATATAAAACAGAAATGGAGGCCAGCACATAATGTTAAGAGTATGATTTAAATTAAGGTAGCCACAGCATGATGGCAGGAATTCTCACCAGTAGGATAAGATTTGTTCCCTCCTGCTCCCCACTTTCCTTGCCTCAGAGACACTGTCCAGACCAGGCAGCAGATTTTCTACCCCCCAAACCCCCCTGCCTAAGAGCCAGGGGCAAGGGAGGAAGCGGACGGGAGAAGCAAAGCCCATTCCGATTTTGATTTTCTGCCCTTCATTGTCTCAAAAGGCAACAGATTCCAGAAAAAAGCCAGAAGAAGAAGAAGAAAACCAAATGGCGGGGAGACCGGGCCACTGGCACCCACAAACTTCAGTGTGTGATCCTTTGACGGGCCTGAGGCCCGGGCACAGTGACTGTGAACTGGCCAGCCCTCGGAACCCCTCCACTGCCTAACCTCACTGAAAACCATCTTTAACCATAACCCTTTACCCGAGGACGTGGTGCAGGAAGGGAGAAAGGGAGGGTGGACAGGGAGGAAATGGGGTCCGGCTTCACCAAAGGGGCACAGGCTTTCCCGTGTCTCATGAGACACAAGGAAGCAACGCGACACAGACACGGCGTCTGAGCCCCTGGGTTGGTGCAGCGCGGCCCCTCCCCACCGCTCGGGGGCTGTGTTGTGTCTGAACTACACAGTGCTGGTGTGATGTGGAAGTGTGTGTCCACCACGTACAGACTACAGGATAAGCCATGACCAAGCTCCCCCCTTGTCTCCAGTCTACGGTGTCTGAGCTTGGGTGTCTTTTGTAGATTTTTAAATTATTTTAGTGACAATTATTATATCAAGGGTGTCTATGCCCACTGCCTGGTGAAATTTCAAGTCTTCAGCAGATCTCTCTGACAACATGTCTGGAATCTTGTTGTTGTCGTTTTTAACTGAGTTTTCCCAGCAGTGCCAAAACTCAACTCAAAATGAAGTGCTGAGAGGCCGGAAGTTCCTGGGGCCTGAAGCTGGAGGCCTCGGGAGAAGCAGACCCTGCTCGTGGCCTGGAAACTGGAGAGAGGAGAGCCGTGCGTGCCCGCAGGGTTGTACTGCAGATATTAGGGAACAGAGTTATGTTATGTGGAGGGGACACGCCGGCACGGGCGCATCAGTTCCAAGAGGGGTTTCATTATCCCGGAAATGTATAAACTAAAGTAAGCAGATCTGCTCACGTGTTCATTTCTTTACCAGTCAGTGTGGGTTCAGCGGTGACAGGGCTTCTGCACCTCGCTGTGCTGCCTGCTGACAGGCCTGCGTGTTCCTCCACGTCAAAGGAAGCTAATATGGGTGCCACCCAGGAAATTCTAGTTTGTGCTGAATCTTCACCAACAGTGATCTGACACAGTACTGTCATTACTCAAATGGCACCAAGGCCTGAATCCATTTTCCCTCTGAATTCACTGACGATTGCTTCTTTCTTTCTTTCTTGATTTTTTTGTATTTTTCTAAAGTTGGAAATGGGGAGGCAGTCAGACAGACTCTGGCATGCGCCTGACCGGGATCCACCTGGCATGTCCACCAGGGGGCGATGCTCTGCCCATCTGGGGCGTTGCTCTGTTGCAACCAGAGCCATTCTAGCACCTGAGGCAGAAGTCATAGAGCCATCCTCAGTGCCTGGGCCAACTTTGCTCCAATGGAGCCTCGGCTGTGGGAGGGGAAAAGAGAGACAGAGAGGAAGGAGAGGGGGAGGGGTGGAGAAGCAGATGGGCGCTTCTCCTGTGTGCCCTGGCTGGGAATCGAACCTGGGACTCCTGCACGCCAGGCCGACGCTCTACCACTGAGCCAACCGGCCAGGGCCAACGACCACTTCTTAAGCCCAATATGTGCACAGCCCCTTTAATTTGCAAACTTAGCATTAGGTTGCCTTTCTGGCACATGCCTTTATTAACCTCTCGGATCTTTTTTTTTTTTTTTTTTTTTTTTTTTCTGAAGCTGGAAACGGGGAGAGACAGTCAGACAGACTCCCACATGCGCCCGACCGGGATCCACCCAGCACGCCCACCAGGGGGGCGATGCTCTGCCCCTCCAGGGCATCACTGTTGCGACCAGAGCCACTCTAGTGCCTGGGGCAGTGGCCAAGGAGCCATCCCCAGCCCCCAGGCCATCTTTGCTCCAATGGAGCCTCTGCCGCTGGAGGGGAAGAGAGACAGAGAGGAAGGAGAGGGGGAGGGGTGGAGAAGCAGATGGGCGCTTCTCCTGTGTGCCCTGGCCGCAAATCGAACCCAGGACTTCTGCACACCAGGCCGACGCTCTACCACTGAGCCAACCAGCCAGGGCAGGATCTTAACTATTATATACGGTCAGAGCAGGAAAGAGGCTGAGGTGATGATGTCACCGCCATACACATGTTTCTACTAGGTGACAGGCCCCCAACTCCCTGATGATGTCCACCAGGTGCTGATGGTATCAGAGATTGGAATTGGGGACCAGAGTAAGGGTGGAGGGGCAGCAGGAACATCAGTGTGTTCCTGAGGAGAGGTTAGAACAGGAGGTGGCGCAACTAGTGACCTTATTTTCCAAATGTTACAAACCAGGTTGTTAGGCAAACTAGAGCGTCCCTAGTGGCCACTGTTTGGAGAAAGAACCCTCGGGGAAAGTGAGTGCCCAACTGGTCATCGGGACACCTTGATCCTTCTCCAGTTTTGAAAACACGCCGAGTTCTTAACTCGGCAAGATCACCAGAACTGGGGGGCCAGCCACAGAGTGATTCTGCTGCAGAACGGAGCAGTTGAGACTTCTGTTAGTTGGAAATCAAACTTGTTTGTCTAAATGGCCCTTTCTTTCTAGGATAACAAAAAACATTCCAGATCAGGCACCTCACAGCTTCCCAAGGTCCTATAATGTTAATTAGTGGTCATTTTAAACACTAACAGGGCCTGGCTCCCTCCAACCCTCATGCTCCTCTGAGCCTGCAGCCCTGTGTGCAGTTTGATGGCAGCTGCAGACTGGAGGTGAGGAAGAGGCAAGGCAGGCAGGAAGAAGTAAGGATGGAGATGCTTTGCATTGAACTGGTGCTGTGGAACACAGGGCAGTGCTCACTGTTGGAAGACATCTACTGGGCATGGACCACCACCAGCACCCCCTGCCCACTGTGGAGCCTGCAGCTCCTTAAGCATTACCTGGAGAGTCTTGCAAGGAGATCAGCTGACGTAGAATAAAGCCCTTAGCCATTAAGGTAACCAGACAAAGGGGTTCTAACCACTCTGGTCTCCCCCATGTCCCTCCCTGCCCAAGGGGCAGTGCATCTGCCCACCCTTGGCCTCATCTTCCAGGGCGTCCGTCCTGGAAGCTGTGGGCACTCAGCCCATAGCTAAACTCCACAGTGCCCCAGAGAGAAACTGTTAAAGGATGGATGGTCCTTGGCAGTCTCTGCTTCATCTCCCATGACGGTTTCCTCATAGGTGAGATGGGTAAATAACACTTTTAAAAGATGGTTCTTTGCATTTCAGAGAACTGTGGCCCTTGTGGCAAGGAAGGCTTCCAGATAGGCCAGAGTGGAGTGACCCTAGGGCATCCCCAGTACATTTTCGCCATGGTCACCTGGCAGGGTCAGTCTGGAAACCGGCTGGCCGCGCTACACCACGACTGAAGAGCCCAACGGGACTTGTGTCTTTTGTGATGCCCTGGTGTTCCCGTTGTTTTCCCAGACTACCTGAATAAGTACATCCTCTGGAGCACACCCTTCCCTAAGTCTCCTCACTCCTTCGCCGCTGTGTACTCTCAGATTTCCTTCTAAAATTCTGACACTCTCTCCCTTCAAGGGCTCCTTTTCTTCTCAGCAGGTAATCCTAGCCATTCTCCCCACCCCACAGCCTGCGGGTATGGCCACTGAATTCCCCTGTACTTTGCCCCACCCCCACCCCCACCCCACACACACCTTCCTATGGCACTTGCTACGGAGAGTGCCTGGTAGCCTAGCATGGCCTGTCTCACTTTGCCAGATGTGACCCACTAACTTGTGGCAGCTCTAACTCAAAGGCCCTTCACATGTTACAGTAAATCCAGAGCCATGGACAGCCTCCTTCCACTAGGAGCTCATCGGATTAGAAATTCCATTCGGTTTACTTAGAATGAAAGATACTTGAATAATGGAGCACCTGTGAACGCCCAGCTTCTGTTACAGTGTTAACAGGTGGCCATTGTGAAACAGAGTGATGCCTGGAAATCTCAATGACGCTTGAGATTTTTATGTAACTTTTTATTAAGTCTTTGTGTATCTCAACTCATTAATAAAGAAAAGAAGAGGACCACTTGTCTGTCTCATTTCCTCTTATTCAAATGTCCCTAAAGTTTTGTGGAGAACAAGGTAAGTTGACAGTGTCTGGCTCAGAACACCATCTTTTTACAGGCAGATCTGAAGTAAGGAGACCACTGGGGGCCATGCGAGGTATCTCCTTCCTGCCTGGAGCCAGAGGAGGAAGGCTGGTGAGCGCAGTGAGTGGAGACACAGCCTCTTGATGTTTGGCAGCCTTGGATTCAAGCTCTGCCACTGACTTTCAGTGCCTTTGAGCAAGTTTCCTACTTTACTGTTCAGCTGCTCTGCTTGTGAATGTGGCAAGAGCATGCAGCTCCTAAGTAGACTGAGGGCTAAAGCTAAGCTTAAGATTAGTGGGAGCTCCTGGTACGGAGCCCAGAAGTGGTGTTCTTTGTAAAGGACAGCTATCAGGTTGTCTGACCTTGCTTTTCATGGAAACTTCCCCCGGCCACCATCCACAAGATTACAACCTTTTGTACAATGTGATTTCATTCTTCTATTGATTGAACCTGGTGGGCACCCAAGCTGAGCCTCTCTCTTTTGTGTCTCTTTACTGGATCTTTCCCATCTTAAAACAAAACCTTTGCCCCACCTCGTCTGCCAGATTACCCTCCCACCCCTACCCCCCCCCCCCCCCGCTTCTCTGCTGTCTCTTGTAGGAAGTTATCTTAAAAGAGTAATCTTTACTTAACTACCATGAATTCCTCTCCTTTCTCTTTAAACTGCTCCAACGAGGCTTTCACCCATCCTTCTACCACCACCCTTTTCTAGGTCTCCAGGGGCTTCCATCCCGCTAAATTCAGTGGTTGGTTCCCGTTAACCTTGATCCTGCAGCATTGACACAGTAGATGACTCCCTCTTCCTTGTTCAACTTTCTTCCACTGGCTTCTGGGATGCTGTATCTCCTGTTTTCTCTCCTTCCTCCTGGTCACTCCCTAAGGTCTCTGCCAGTTCCTCCTCTTCCGCCTGACCTGTTGACTTCGAAGCACCCCAGAACTCGATCCTTGGTCCTCTTCTCTATGTAAGCTCACTCTCTTTGTGATCTCAATCTTGAGATAAGTGCCCCCCCCCCTTTTTTTTTTTTTGTATTTTTCCGAAGCTAGAAACGGGGAGAGACAGTCAAACAGACTCCTGCATGCGCCCGACCGTGATCCACCCGGCACACCTACCAGGGGGCGACGCTCTGCCCACCAGGGGGCAATGCTCTGCCCCTCCGGGGTGTCGCTTCATTGCGACCAGAGCCACTCCAGCGCCTGGGGCAGAGGCCATGGAGCCATCCCCAGCGCCCGGGCCATCCTTGCTCCAATGGAGCCTCGGCTGCGGGAGGGGAAGAGAGAGACAGAGAGGAAGGAGAGGGGAAGGGGTAGAGAAGCAGATGGGCGCTTCTCCCGTGTGCCCTGGCCGGGAATCGAACCCGGGACTTCCGCACGCCAGGCCGACGCTCTACCACTGAGCCAACCGGCCAGGGCCAAGACTTAAGTGCCTTTTATGTGCTGGTGACTCTCAAACCCCACACATACAGCCAGCTGCCTACTTGACACTCACTTGGATGTCTCACGCAGAGTTTCTCAAAGTTAACATGTCTAAGCCGAGTCCTTATCCTCACCCCCCCCCCCCAATGCTTGCTTCACCCATACCTTCCCTTAGTTCAGCTGATGGCAGCTCCATGCTTCTAGCTGCTCAGGCCAAAAGCCTGGAGTCGTCCTGAATTCCTCCCTTTATCCCACACCTCCCATCCAACCCGCTGGCAAATCCTGCCTGCAAAATATACCCAGAACCCACCCATTTCTCACTTCCTGTGTTCACAGTCTAGCCCCAGCCATCATCTCTCATGCCTGTGTCACCCCTGTCACCACTTCATTCTCAACACAACCAGAGACACTTGGGTAAAATGCAAGTTAAATTATGTCTCCACCCCAATGGCTCTGCTGTCTATTTTTAAGACACATTAGAGTATATTAGGCCACTAAACACCTGGTAATGGACTGGTGTTCATCACCCACAAGAGAAGGAAAGTCAAATGTGTTCATTCAGGCAAAAAAATACGAGGTCTGAGCCGTACATCGGGAGGACAACAGAGGACATTAAAACCCAATCACTGTGTCACGGGTTCACAACCTAACAGGGATGGTGAAACATGATCTATGCCCTGCGAGGACTTCCTGCACCTGGGAGCCACGGCAGGAGCACCGTAAACCTTGCCAGCGAGGAGGCTGTTCACTGAATAGATGGAAAATTCAGGTACATATATTGGGCCCATTAATTCCACTACTTTTGAAGATTATAGGTTTCGCTTTCTAAAGGTTCCTAGGTCCATACCAGAACTATTTAAAATAAACCCCACCTCCACCTTCACACATTTCTGAGGATGCAGTAGATAAAAGTTCCCAGTGTCAGCAACGTCAGCATCGCAGCGCCGGAGTCACTCAGGAGCTCGGAAATGCAGACTTTTGGGCCACTCCGACCTTCTCAGTCAGAATCTGCACTTTCAAAAGCTCCTAGGGGATCTGAAGACACAGTGAAGCTTGAGTATCACTGTCCTAGAACATCCACTCAGCATCCGAATGAAGGTGCTGTGGAGCCAATCTCAGCATCGGAGGAGGCAAACTCGCTTGAGCTGATTTAGCCATGGCTGGGGGGGGGGGGAAAAGGGAGGGATGGGGAAGTAGATGGACGCTTCTCCTGTGTGCCCTGACTGGGAATCGAACCCAGGACTTCCATAAGCCAGTCAATGCTCTACTGTTGTGCCAACTGGCCAGGGCCTCAACAAACTTTCACAGAAGTTAGACACATATGACACGGTGCCAGGCAGAGGAGGCCTCAGTACATAGTGGCTTACAACAAATGCTAGTAATAGAGTGGGCTGAGGACGGAAAAGGGCTGGGATTCCCAGGAAACACTCACTGCTGGTTGATGCCAGGCAGATGAGGAGAGGAGGGAGCTGTGCTGTACCTCATCGGCTTTGGTTCTGTGTTCGCTTTCCCGTCCCTTTCTAGTAAATTTCCTTTTCAAAAATGCTAACCTTGTCTTGGCTCAGCTTAGCAGAAAAGATGTCACAAAAGAAGCCCCCAGGCCCTGGCCGGTTGGCTCAGCGGTAGAGCGTCGGCCTGGCGTGCGGGGGACCCGGGTTTGATTCCCGGCCAGGGCACACAGGAGAAGCGCCCATCTGCTTCTCCACCCCTCCCCCTCCCCTTCCTCTCTGTCTCTCTCTTCCCCTCCTGCAGCCAAGGCTCCATTGGAGCAAAGATGGCCCTGGCGCTGGGGATGGCTCCTTGGCCTCTGCCCCAGGTGCTAGAGTGGCTCTGGTCGCGGCAGAGCGACGCCCCGGAGGGGCAGAGCATCGCCTCTGGTGGGGCGCATGCGGGAGTCTGTCTGACTGTCTCTCCCCATTTCCAGCTTCAGAAAAATACAACAACAACAAAAGAAGCCCCCAGCAGGACACAAGAGTCCTCCGTCAGGAACGCTCCCTGCCAGCCCCTCCCTCTGCCTCCCAGGGCCAGGACCCATGTGAAGGGTGCAGACAGGAACGCTCCCTGCCAGCCCGCCCCCACCCCTGCCTCCCAGGGCCAGGACCCATGTGAAGGGTGCAGACAGCAACGCTCCAGGGAGGCTGATACTTGGTGCATTTAAGGTTAATGCAGCCCCAAACCTTCTGGTTTTATCACCAAGAACTGGTGATCTGGGAACAACTGAGTTAAATTATTTTTGTAATTAAGTAAAAAAAAAAAGGGAACATCCTGGGCTTCTTGTCTATTTCAGAGAAACTGATTCCAGCATTAACCTGATTTTAAACGGAAACAAAGTTAACAGTGTGCTCAATGGACTCACTGAGGGCCCCCTGGATGCTGTGCAGCCTTAAAACCAACATGGCTCTCACACTCCTACCTGCCATCTGGCCCACTCCTGCTCCATGGTGGCTTGTCTAACCACTGGCAGGAAGAAGAGTGGCCCTCAGCCCTGTACAGGGGCATGGCTACTTCCAACCTCCAACCCCGTGTCCCAGACCTTCCTAGGATGTCTGTACAGAACCAGCCACTCAAGCTGGGTAGCTGGCACTGTTCCCAGCAGCAGACAAGCAGAGAGAGCCTGTACGGCCCCCAGACCAGACTGCAGCCAAGGGGGCCGACACAGACAAGGCTGAGCGAACCTGGGCACCAGTGTATGGGGGTGCGATAGTGCTTGCAAATGGGTGATGGTAGGAGTGAGTGTGTTTGGTAAAAATATGCATATGAGTGTGACTGCATGTGTTTGTGAGTGTGTGAGATGGTGTGAATGTGCTTATGAACGTGTGTGATGGTATGTCTCTGTGTCTGCAAGCGTGAGAGTGTATGACAGTGTGTGTATTGTCTATGTAGAGGTGAAAGCCAAGGGCCACACGTAGAGCCAGAGTAATGGTGATTTCTGGGTGGTGGGATGGAAGGGCTTGAACTGTGCCCCTTATACACATTTGAACATCGCCAAGGCATGAATATTTTTTATTACCAATAAGTCAAAGTTGTTTTGTTTTGTTTTTAACATTAGACACTATCCAGGTGTACCTTGCCCAGCCCTCCCACCAATGTCATCCCTGTTCTCTGCATTTCCTGCCTCTGTGCGGCCAGTCCTTTGGCCTGTATCCCAGCTTGAAGGTCTTAATAGGTGGGCACCTCGCCTCCCAGGGCTGCGAGGCCCAGGGCAACCCAGGAACCTGTGGCCAGGACTGATGGCAAAGGCAAGGATCTTGGCCTGACCTGTGGTGGCACAGTAGTGGATCAAGCTCCGACCTGGAACGCTGAGGTCATCGGTTCAAAACCCTGGGCTTGCCCGGTCAAGGCACATGTGGGAGTTGATGCTTCCTGCTCCTCCCCCCCCTTCTCTCTCTCTCTCCTCTAAAATGAATAAGTAAAAATTAAAAAAAAAAAGACAAGGATCCTGTCGCCCACCAAGGCCCGCTGTGCTCACCGTGCCCCAGGAAGTCATTGGTGGGCAGGAGGGCTTTTCCTGGGACTGGTTTCCTGTCCTAGACCCTGGCTCCAAGCCCATGTTGATCCATTCGCTAGGAGTCCGGCAGTCAAACTCATTGTCAAATACCTAGAAGAAAGCAGCAGGCATCAGGAGGAGGCAGCTCAACCCAGTGGGGCCTCAGAGGGCTGGGCATGCCAGAGGACGGGGCTGCCTACATAGGCTCCTCCCCAGGTGTAGGTGCCGCAGACTAGGGACCAGAGAGCTGGAGCCCCTTCTCTGCTGCTCACAGGGGCCTGTGAGTTCTGGCTCTATGAACCCCTCCCTGGATCCTTGTCCAGCCAAGCCATCCTGAGGTTCCGGCAGAGGGCTGCCTGGGGAGTTACAGTGGGATATGAGCTCTCTCTCCCACTGCCCGAGATCACCCAACTCAGGCCCAAGGCAAGAGGCGGCCCTTGGATTTTCTTTTTTTTTTTTTTTTTTGTATTTTTCTGAAGCTGGAAACGGGGAGAGACAGTCAGACAGACTCCCGCATGCGCCCGACCGGGATCCACCCGGCACGCCCACCAGGGGCGATGCTCTGTCCACCAGGGGGCGATGCTCTGCCCCTCCGGGGTGTCGCTCTGCTGTGACCAGAGCCACTCTAGCGCCTGGGGCAGAGGCCAAGGAGCCATCCCCAGCGCCTGGGCCATCCTTGCTCCAATGGAGCCTTGGCTGCGGGAGGGGAAGAGAGAGACAGAGAGGAAGGAGGGGAGGAGGGTGGAGAAGCAAATGGGCGCTTCTCCTATGTGCCCTGGCCGGGAATCGAACCCGGGTCCCCCGCACGCCAGGCCGACGCTCTACCGCTGAGCCAACCGGCCAGGGCAAGCCCTTGGATTTTCTTAAGCACCTCACTCAGACTTGGAAATGATGGAGACTCAGAGTCGTCAGAGGTCACACTTAGGGAGATATGCGTCTGGATTCAGCTCTGCCTCCCCTCAAGAGATACTCAGGGCCATCGAGAGGAAGGATAGGGAGGCAGGTGAAAGCCAGAGCAGGCTATCCTTCCTCTTTTTCCTCCCTGGACTCAGTTTCCCCATTGGTACCCCCAAAGGGGTTGCAATAATGCTCTCCACCACTCCCTGTCTCGCCATCTCGGTGAGCCCAGAAAAGTGGCCAGGGAGGCCTGCACATACTCTGCAGTTCAGCTGAGCTGCTTCTTGGTGCCCATGGTTGCAGCGGGGGCAGGAGCAGGCATAAATGTTGCCTGGGCTCCCAGGGAAGAAATGGAGAATCAGCATCCCATTGTCCTGGGACCCGTCTGTCCCAGCCTAGAATGCTTAAGACCCTTAGGGGGCTTTAACTATGCAGTTGCCTTGTTTGACAAGTAAGCACTTGTGATTGCCATGGGGTCCCCTTTCTGGTTTGACCCCTTAGTCAAGGTCCTGAACACCCTCCCCTTGACCACTAGTGTTCTGTGGAAGCTGAGCTCACCTTCAGCGGGGGATAAATGGGGAAGAGAGGGTCATTGCCCTGTTCAATGGTCTGGGGGTGGTAGGGGTCTGGGTGCCTGGGCATGAGCTTGTTGGAGTCGATGCCCTCTCTGGCCAGCAACTGTTCAATGTCCAGGCTCAGGTACAGCCGCTTCCTCCTGGTGAAGAAAGGCAAGGGGAATCTCATGACAGCTTGTGTGAGGTGGCTCAATGGGTGTCAGCAAAAGTCCACGGGGTAGAGAGTGTCGGGATGTGGCCCAGGGGCCCCTCCAGGGCCCTCCCCCCTCTAGTACACATCAGGAAGTGGTGTAATGGCTGGCACTGGTATACTGGGCTCCAACTGCCCATCGGTCCTGCCTGGCAGTTCTAGCACATTGACTCAAATATCACCCTCCCCGATTCCACAGCAAGGAAAGCAGTTTGTTATTGCTAAGAGACCAAAGGGCTAAAGGATTTGAACACTTGCAGACAGACTCATTTTGTGATCTCTGCTATCGGAATGGTCACTGAATTACCTGCTATCCCTCACTCTAGTCGGGCAGACACAGCCTCCTGGAGGACAGGCCCTCCCAAAGCCCACCCAGCCATACCTCTCAATCTCGATCTTGCGGGGGCACTGGCCCGGCAGCACCAGGAAGGGCACCTGCACCTTGGGCTCATAGGCCTGCAGCGGGAAGTCAGCCTGGGCAAGCAGCTGAGTGGTAGACCCCACGCGTTGCTGCTTCAGGCGCTCCTCGAAGTCCTCGGGAACCACAAAGCTTTTGACTATAGGTGGGAAAGGGCCAGGAGCCTCAGAGTCTCAGGCTGGGGCCCAACACCCCCCAAGACAAAGCTATAGGCAGGTATCAGGCATACACACTATTGTGGGGTGTGGGAAGCTCAGAGCTAGCCTGGCACCAGGCACCCAAGGGAGTGCAGGCCTGAGGGATGACAGCCTCTGAAGTTCTGTTCGCTCCTGCTCTCCTTGTCCAGAGCCAGCATGCTTGGTCCTTCCCTTCCATGCTGGCCATGACCCTAGCACCAGCGGCCATTGCTCATGCCAGATGCTGAAGCAAACCACCAGGGAGGATTACAACTAGACAGGAAGGCGAAGTGGTAGCTCCCTGCACGTTTGGGATGGGTTCCGGCCACCCCTACCCTAGAGGCCCCCCAAAGCCTATCGGTCTGAATACCATTCACTCCCTGGGACCACCTGCAGCAGACTCAAGGCGTCCTGGACTCTGTGGAGTTGGAGCACCACCATCTGGGCAATGGGGGACCTTCAAGTCACAAAATGGACAGCCCTACCTAGACAACCAGGACAGACAGAGACTTTCATTCCAGGTCTGGGGGAAGGGAAGCGGGTGGACAGAGACCCCAATGATAGGGTGACTATTCCAGTTTGCCTGGGACTGAGATGGTACGTGGGATTTGGGTCATTAAGTGGAAAGTTCCAGAAAAACTGAGACCATAGAGCTGTGGGAATATGCTTCAGGAAATGAGTCACCTTCCCCAGGGGCTGGATGGGCTCAGTGCAGTTCAGCGATGGCCCCCCTCCACTCTCCTGGGGGGCCCTGGTGACCCCTCCTTGGGCCTTACCATCTCTCTGGGGCCCTGACAGAAGCCCCCAGACCCTCAGCAGAGACCAGCTGCCTTCAGCTGAAGTCCACTCTTTCACCAGAGCTGCCAAGGACTCTGGGAACCTCACAGCACAAAAATGGTCTGGCCAGGAAGCAGTTTTCAGATCCCTTATCACCTGCTCTTGAGCCTGTGGGTCTGTGACACCATTCCACTCCCAGAACCATGGCCCAACCCTGAATCTCAAGAAGGAGCCAGGGATGGGGAGTAAAGCTTGGCCTCTGACCCTGCTGTACCCATGAGCCTGAGCACTCTTAAGCACTCCACCGAGCCTGCTGCACCCATGAGCCTGAGGCCAGCTTCTTAAGCACTCCGCCCCGAGCCTGCTGCACCCACGAGCCTGAGGCCAGCTTCTTAAGCACTCCGCCCCGAGCCTGCTGCACCCATGAGCCTGAGGCCAGCTTCTTAAGCACTCCGCCGAGCCTGCTGCACCCATGAGCCTGAGGCCAGCTTAAGCACTCCACCGAGCCTGCTGCACCCACGAGCCTGAGGCCAGCTTCTTAAGCACTCCCCCGGGCCTGCTGCAGCAGAGTGCACTTGTTGCTGGCCGCCAAGAACCCTGACTGCCACCAGCCTGTGTTTCAGGACTGCTTTTCCTCACATGGGTGGGAACACAGAGCAGCTGACCACTCCCATCCGCCCCACCCCGGAGTGGTAGGAGCACCATTCCCAGCACCCCCTTTTCCAGGCCACATATACTTGGGGGGCTGTTGAAGACAATAGGCTGGACCCTCAGATCACAGCATGGACTCATGTGCGTGTGATGTTTCTGTGCCACCCTGCGAGTTCACAGAGCCCGTGAGGCCCTCGGGCCTGACAGAACTAACCTGGGTAGTGCCAGGCCTCTGCTAGGTTGGAGAGAAGGGGCAGACAGCTGTGACCACGGTGCATCTGTGCCTGATCAAAGGGGGTTCCCTGTCTGCCGGCCTGGCGGGAGGACCCCACCTTATTCCTCACCCCCACTCAGGGCCCCACTCCACTTGCTGCCTCTCCTGGAGTCCCCCTCGTCTTCCCTCTGCCTCTGGGACGGCCCCTGCGCACTCCCTGCAGACCTGTATAGTGCTTACAGGACTGCCCTTGGAGACAGAACAGAGCTCTTCCACCCTCCTTCAGCATATTCTGAACACTTTTATGTAAACCTTTCAAAATATACTGATTAATCTTTCATTTTAAAAAGTCACCAAATTTTAGAAATGAAAGCACACAGAAATATGATTTATTCATCCTATAACTTTGCAAAGAAGGGAAATCGTATCTATAAAGGGTAAGAGACTACCCAAGATAAGGCACCTAATCAATGACAACAGTAGTAACAACTGTTTCCTGATCTTGGGCCACTCCTGTTTCCAAAAGGCCATTACCTTTCTGACACTACAAATCTGAACTCTGAATCTACCCATGGCCTAGAAGATTTAAAATGTCCCTCAAAACACCGGGCCAACAAACCCCAAAGTACACACGCACAGATGCACTTGTCTCCCTCCCCTCAAGAGGGTTGGCAAATGAACAACTTCATTTTCAGATGCAATAAAGTAAGTAGGACAATTTTAAAATGCAGTTCAAGACAACGCAGGGATTGACAAAATCCGTATTTCCTTTCAAATATTTTTGATGGTTACTTGGTTCTCCAACTACATCACTGCTAAGTAGAGCTCCAGAAAGATGGCTTGGGGCCATTCACCCGCACTGCTTTGAGTGCCCCCACCGCCTAATCACCCCTGCTAGGTTGGCTCAGCGGTAGAGCGTCGGCCTGGCATGCGGGGGACCCGGGTTCGATTCCCGGCCAGGGCACATAGGAGAGGCGTCCATCTGCTTCTCCACCCCCGCCCCCCTCCTTCCTCTCTGTCTCTCTCTTCCCCTCCCGCAGCCGAGGCTCCATTGGAGCAAAGATGGCCCAGGCGCTGGGGATGGCTCCTTGGCCTCTGCCCCAGGCGCTAGAGTGGCTCTGGTCGCGACAGAGCGACGCCCCGGAGGGGTAGAGCATCGCCCCTGGTGGGCAGAGCGTCGCCCCTGGTGGGCGTGCCGGGTGGATCCCGGTCGGGCGCATGTGGGAGTCTGTCTGACTGTCTCTCCCCGTTTACAGCTTCAGAAAAATACAAACAAAAAACAAAAAAAACAAACAAACAAACAAAAAAAAACCACGCTGCCTCTGATAGGAGTGTTCTACCCCCTCTCGCCACCTTACAAAAACTGTAGGTGACCCGTGCTTTACCGCTCCGTTTTAGACCCTGAGCGAACAGCTGACATCTTGTTAAAAACTTAAGATAACAGACATCCTTTCCGCGGGAATTGATTTCTGTTCTCACAAGGCGTTTCTGCTCCCCACAGAGCAGGCCCTGCTTCTCCAAACACTCTGCTCGCCTCTATAAAGCCTCCTTTTCAGTTTCCAAAACGAGACTTCAGGAACAGAAATTGAAACGGTCACGGACTCCCGAGTGGCAGGTCGGGGCCCGGGGCCGGCGAGCCCACTGCCCGCTCGCGCGCGGCCGGGGGAGGGCCGCTTCACTCCACCACGCCGGCCCGAAGCAACCGATTGCGGCGGCCTCCGCTCCGCCACCGCGCAGCCGCCACCTCGGCCCTCCGAAGTTCGGACTGGCGCGCCCCGGTCTCCGCTGCGAGCGGGTCCGCGGGGGCTCGGCGGGCGGGAGCGCGGGGCGCGCAGGGAGGGGCGCGTTGCGGGACCAGCACGCAGGGAACTTGAGCGCCCGCCGGTGCCACCGCCCGGACACTTTCCTTTCACGCCCCTGGGGCGGCCGCGCGCGCCGAGCTGCCCTCAAGGAGCTTTGCACCGCCGCCGCCGCTCCCCGCCGCGGGGAGGCGTCCAGGCTCCTGCAGCCCGGCCGGCCGGCGCGCAGGGCCGCCCGCGGGCGCCGCGCGGTCCCCCGCCCCAGCGCCGCCGCCGCCCCTTCAGGCCGCCGCGCGGGAAGGCCCAGCCGGCAACCCCGCTTTTTTACCTGTAGGGAGTTTTCCCGCGCACGCTCCTCGATCGCTCGCTTTTTTCCGTCTCGCGCTCCTTTTCTTTCTTCCTTTCTTTTCGTTCCCCAGCACGGGCGCTTTTTCCGCTCACAGCGCCCGCGCTGGCTCGCTGGCGCCCTCCTTCCTGCTGGGCTTGGCGGAGCGGGGCGGCCGGCAGCTCTCTCCGCCCCCCTCCACCCGCGCTCCGGCGGAGGCGGCGGCGGCGCTCCGAGCTCAACTCCTTCCAATATGGCACGGGTGCAGGGCGCATGCGCCCGCATCCCCCCCCCCCCCCCGCAACTCCCTGCCGCGCTTCTCCCGGCCGCCCGCGCCCCTTGCGCTGCTCGCGCCCGCGGGCGCCCCACATCCCAGCTTCCCCGAACCCGCCTGCGAGTCGTCTCGCCCAGCCAGAGGTGTGCGACATGAAGGCGTCCGAGGACTGATGTGCTGGGGGTCCAGCACCGCCGGCCAAACCCGCCCCTCGTGCCACCAGCCCACAACTTGCAGTGAACACCCCCAAGGTCGTGACGCGGGGCACACGGCGGCCTCTCCTACCCCTGACAGTACTGCGGTCCCGCACGGACCAGCCCCGACGGGGGAGACACGCCCCTGGGGATCCAGCGTCCATCCCGTCCCTGTTCCAGCCCACAAGGGAAGGGCCCCGCGCCTCACCTCGGGTTGTGGACGGAGCCCAGAAACCGAGTGGCATCCCTGGGTCGATTCTGGCTTATGGCCCGGACGAAGCTTGCGGCTGTCGTCCGCAAGTGACCGCCCCGGCAAGATAGCATTAGCAAAGAAACAGAGCGGCGGCCGATCCCAGATGGGCGCGTGTGGGTGCTGGAGAGGACTCTGTCCGAACGCTTGGCACATGTCCGGAGTCTGGGGCGTCCTATGAGACCTGAAAGGGCACTCATGTGCCCCCGTCTGCTAAGTCATATTTGAGTACCCAGGAGCACCCAATGTCTCCAGGTTTCCGCAGGAGGCGCCCTGTAAATCCGAGTTTTCCTGCCACTCGGAGCCCCAGCGAGGGGGCACAAGACGGATGCCGAATTTGGGAAGGAGAGCCGAGAGTCCGGGTCAGGACAGAAGCTCGAAGGTGGCTAAACTAACCCCAAACCGGAGGGACCCAGGGGCGTTTGTTCCCGTAGCTCGCTCCTTACCCAGGGATCGCAGGTGCAGGTGGAATATGCCCATCCCTACCTGCTCCGGAAAGTTTCCTCCTGAAGGGAGTTTCCGCACCGCGGGGACCCAGAAGTCCCCGGAGTGGGTTGAAGGGCAAAAGTCTGGAAAAGTGTGCTGATGGCTCCTACCATTCAGGAAGGAGAAATCATCCACCGCAAGGAGGTCTGGGTTGTCAGATGGGCACAGGCCACTTCCTCACCACCACACTGGGAAATATTACCCCCCACTTTACAAACTTGCTCAAAGTCCAGATTTTTTATTATTGAAAATACAATGTAACAGCCATAGAGAAAACAAATTGTAAAAAGAATAAAATGTATCCATAATACTACTATGGAATGCAACTTTTTATATACAAAACCTTTCTATATACATGTGTGTACATTGTTACAATCACATTTCATTTGTGATTGCTACTGTTAACATTTTTCTTTTCATAAGATTCATTTTTAAGATGTGCAGATATCCTCATCAATTCACTTAGTTTCCTAATAAGGTACATTTGGGTACTTCTAGGAAGGGGGGAGAGAGACAGAGAAATCAATTTGTTCACTTACTTATGCACTCATTGGTTGATTCTTGTATGTGCCCTGACTGGGGTCAAACCCCAACTTTGGCGAATGCCAATGCTCTCACCAACTGAGCTACCAAGCAAAGGTTTGGGTTCTTTACAATTGTTTGCTAATTTATGCTTTCATTCTACACTTGGAACAATATTCCTGGCAGCCAAATATTCCGGTGGAAGGCTGAGAAACTGTAGGGTGGTTTTGCTCCTCAGTGCCAAAGGACTTTCAAAGAGCTGCCCCACTCATTCTGCCGCCTCCCAAGAACAAATGTTAAGGCATACCTTTGTAAGCATTAGGTACCAAATGTTAAGGTATACATTTGTAAGCATTGGGTACCATATCGTTTTCCTTATGATTTAATCGTGTCTATTGATAATTACTTCAGCATTTCTTTGATGACCTTTAAAATGAATGGTTTTCATGCATTTACTATCTGTATTCCTCTTTCTGTAAATGATCTGTCCATATTCATTCATTTGTTGGGGACTTGAACCTCTTCTAACTTTGGACATTTTTTCTATTATAGATATTATTCCTTATCATCAGTGATGCAAATTTTTCCCAGCTCATTCTTCATTTTTGTTTTATTTTTTTTAAACTTTTTTTTTTTTTTTTTTTTTTTTTTTTTTTTTTTTACAGAGACAGAGAGAGAGAGAGATAGGGACAGACAGACAGGAACAGAGAGAAATGAGAAGCATCAATCATTAGTTTTTCGTTGTGACATCTTAGTTGTTCATTGAGCCAGCGACCTTGGGTTCAAGCTGGTGAGCTTTACTCAAACCAGATGAGCCTGCGCTCAAGTTGGCGACCTTGGGGTCTCGAACCTGGGTCCTCCGCATCCCAGTCCAATGCTCTATGCACTGCGCCACCGCCTGGTCAGGCGATTTTTGTTTTATTTTAATGTTCAATCTGTCATTCTAGTCCATTCCATTTTTTTTTTTACTTGATTCAAGGCTGACAGAGAGCTTTCTTCCACTCATCTGCTAGTTTATTTTCTGCTAGTTTTCTACAATTTCATTTCATATTTAATTTTTTATGATAATTTATCCCAAGTTTATTTTGCTGTGTGTAGTGAAATATAGATTTCACTCACCACCAGCGTCACCAGTTTGTATTGCTTATGCAGCCATCATTTATTAAACCATTCTTTCCTGACCCTTTATTTAGTCAAATCTACTTTTATGCTAGTCTTTTGATGTTGCTTGATCTATTTGTGAGGTCTCCATTTCCTTTTATAAACCTCAATTTGAGCAGATACCATGTGGATCTAAATATTGATTCTTTAAAATAGGATCTCACGTGTCTATTAAATTCCCCCTCATGGAATCTTCTTTTATTCAGAATTTCACTTGATAATCACATTGATTCATGTGTCTGTACACATTCTAGGTAATGAGATGGAGGTTAAAAGTACTAGCTTTGGAAATGGGACCATCCACATTCAACATTTACCAGCCCTGTGACTTTGGCAAGTTACTCATCCACTCTATAGGCCTTAAGGTCTTAACTATAAAAATCAGGTTAAGGATAACATCTGCTTCACAAATTCAGTACTTAGCACATGGTAAATGCTCAGTAAAGGTCAGCTATTGTTGTTGATTTTTTTAAATTATTTTATTTTAAGTAGAAATAATTAAAAGATATTCTTATTAATAAGAATGTACTGCATTTTAAAAATCCTTTTTAAATATAAAAAAATCTCTTCAAATGCACAAATGTCTGTAATAGAGAAATTAATATCCATAGCTTTGTCCACACAAGTGTCTAGATGTGATGCATTTCAAATCAATCAGTGTGGTGGTAACAAAAGACCTGCTTCATGCAATGGATCTGCCTAATTGAACAGATATAATTACAATTTGTTAATACCCATGTGGACCAAGTAGAAAGTCATTACTCTGATATGTACAAGACTATGATAGTTTCACATTTTTTTCCACCCTATAATCTGAGCACTGATTTCCGGAAATACACAAGAGATTTGAAAGAATTTTCTCCAAAATGTTCCAAAGCAAATGTCACGAGCTGTTCAACTGGACCCAGCCAGGAGCTTCAAGTTAGGACTTCATTTGGGATGACTTGTTGAGGGAAAATCCACCCCCAGTAAAACGAGGGCCAGTTGTTTTGACCTGTGGGAAGACGTTATCCATGTCTTCTCTGTCCTTGTTTCTTTTTTTTTTTTTTTTTTTTTTTTTTTTGCATTTTTCTGAAGCTGGAAACGGGGAGAGACAGTCAGACAGACTCCCGCATGCGCCCGACCGGGATCCACCCGGCACGCCCACCAGGGGGCGATGCTCTGCCCCTCCGGGGCGTCGCCATGTTGCGACCAGAGCCACTCTAGCGCCTGAGGCAGAGGCCACAGAGCCATGCCCAGCGCCCGGGCCATCTTTGCTCCAATGGAGCCTTGGCTGCGGGAGGGGAAGAGAGAGAGAGACAGAGAGGAAGGCGCGGCGGAGGGGTGGAGAAGCAAATGGGCGCTTCTCCTTTGTGCCCTGGCCGGGAATCGAACCGGGGTCCTCCGCACGCTAGGCCGACGCTCTACCGCTGAGCCAACCGGCCAGGGCTGTCCTTGTTTCTTAATCTGCTTGGTCTTCTGCCGCAGTGAGTGGCGGTAGATCTGCAGCTGCTCTGCAGTCTCGGGCCAGGCTGCCGGGCCAGGACGTGCTTCAGTTCCACATACAGTTTCTCCTTTCCCTGAAGGAGCAGCTCTTTCTCAACCACCTCTTCTATCTTGCTGATGAGACGCTTCTGCAGGGAGTGAATTTTCTGTATCAGCTCATGAATACTGGGGTCACTGGCCTCGAGCTTCCGCCACCTGTGCTCATTCATGGGATTCTCCAGCTCCTCCTCCAGGGCTCTGCAGTGTGTCCTCTCCTTCAGGAATTCTCTCTGCATGTGAAACAGCTCCTGCCTGAACAAGACACAGTTCCTTTCGCAAAGGAACTCTCCACCCATTTGAACTATCATATCTTTATGTGGTTTTATACACACGCTACATCTTATGTAAAAAGCTGCAATTAAGGAGACTTCTGGGAACACTGAGACCAACCTGCTGTTGATATTTTTAGTTCCCAAAAAACCCTGAGATTTTAGCCCTGGCTGGTTGGCTCAGCCCCATGGTGGGAGTGCCGGGTGGATCCCGGTTGGGCGCATGCGGGAGTCTGTCTGACTGTCTCTCCTTGTTTCCAGCTTCAGAAAAATGAAAAAAAAAAAAACAAAAAAAAAACAACCCTGAGATTTTATGTGGAGTTGCATTAAATTTATGAATTAATTTAAACAGATCAAATATTCTATAATATTTCATTTTCCCAACCAAGACATGTACTATCTTTCAATTTATTCAAATACTTTAAAATTCAGACAGAAGCCAGTTCTCTTGTTGACTCCAGCCTCTCTCCACTGCTCACCTTCATGACCCTTGAGGAACCGGAAGAGCAGAGAACCGCAGGCAACAGTTGAAAACTATCCTTTGAGAGTCCGCCTTGTGCCAGGCTGATGTGGGTGTGTGTGCACACGCATGAAATCTCCTTTAGCCCTTACAACATCTCTTGGGGTAAGTTAAGGCATTCCCTGTGAAAAAAGAGCAACCTGGGAGATTCTAGGTCAACCTTAGTAAGAGGCAGAGCTAGACCACAAACCAGGTATACCAGCTCCTCAACCACTTTGCTACTTGGAAATTCAGGGTGGGAGTTATTCACAGAAGAGGCACACCCCAGAGGAAGGTGGAGAAAACTGACTCCTGGTCATGTCACACCTTGCTTAAAAGCCTGCTGTGGCTTCATGTTGCATTTTGAGTAAGTACAGAAGACTTACTCTGGTCTATGAGACTGGCCCTGCTCACCTCCAGTCTCACCTGTTGTTACCTCTCACCTGCCTTGTTTACTGTGGTTCAGCTGCACTTGTCTCCTTTCCATCCCATAGATATACAAAGCTCCTTCCCATCTCAGGGCCCTTTCACACACTGTTCCCATTGCCTGGCACACACTCCATTCCACCTTCCACACCCACCTTCATATAGTGGGTACTCTCTCACCAGTGGTGAGACACAAATAATTTAACAATGGTCTAATGACCATTTCAAGTATTAAAAATGATATTTCAAAAGATAGCTTATTATTTCATGTATTTAATACTTAAATAATAATAAGAGGTACACAAAACTAGATTATGAGTTTTAAAATAGTAATGAAAAATATTAAATAATACCTGACAACAATAAAACTGTTAGACAAGATATTTCCATATTGCTTCTTTTTTTTTCTTTCTTTCTTTCTTTTTTTTTGACACAGAGAGTCAGAGAGAGGAATAGATAGGGACAGACAGACAGAAAGGGAGAGAGATAAGAAGCTTCAATTTTTTTTTTCATTGTGGCACTTTAGTTGTTCATTGATTGCTCTCTCATATGTGCCTTGACCATGGGGCTACAGCAGACCGAGTAACCCCTTGCTCAAGCCAGCAACCTTGGGTCCAAGCTGGTGAGCTTTGCTCAAACCAGATGAGCTCGCGCTCAAGCTGGCTACCTCGGGGTCTTGAACCTGGGTCCTCTGCAACCCAGTCCGATGCTCTATCCACTGTGCCACCGCCAGGTCAGGCTCTGTATTGCTTCTTTTAAAAATTTTTTTTGTATTTTTCTGAAGTTGGAAACAGAGGCAGTCAGACAGACTCCCGCATGCTCCTGACCGGGATCCACCTGGCACGCCCACCAGGAGGCGATGCTCTGCCCATCCCGGGCGTCGCTCTGTTGCAACCAGAGCCATTCAAGCACCTGAGGTAGAGGCCATAGAGCCATCCTCAGTGCCCAGGCAAACATTGCTCCAATGGAGCCTTGGCTGCGAGAGGGGAAGAGAGAAACAGAGGAAAAAGGGGGGGTGGAGAAGCAGATGGGCGCTTCTCCTGTGTGCCCTGGCCGGGAATCGAACCCAGGACTCCTGCATGCCAGGCCGATGCTCTACCACTGAGCCAACCAGCCAGGGCCCGTATTGCTTCTTGACTGACATCCTCACTTGCAATTTTCTTTGATTTTATCCGAGCATCACTGGCTGTGTGATTTATCCGTTTTTGTTTTTGTTTTTGTTTTGGCAGAGACAGAGAAAGTCAGAGAAAGGGACAGACAGACAGGAAGGGAGAGAGATGAGAAACATCAGTTCTTCGTTGTGGTTCCTTAGTTGTCCATTGATTGATTTCTCATAAGTGCCTTGACCGGGGAACCACAGCAGACCGAGTGACCCCTTGCTCGAGCCAGTGACCTTGGGCTCAAGCTGGTGAGCCTTGCTCAAACCCAATGAGCCCATGCTCAAGCTGGCGACCTCGGGGTCTCGAACCCTAGTCCTTCGCATCCCAGTCCAACGCTCTATCCACTGCGCCACTGCCTGGTCAGGCTGATTTATCCTTAACCATCTTTTCACTGTAGGAGTAGGATCCCATTCTTTTACCTATGGACAGAATGAACATTACTATGGGCGCTTAGAATACACTGTTGCGTAGATGAACATTAAAAAAGAGTAAGGAATGTAAATTTGTGATTTGTACATTGGGCGGCTGCCCAGGTGCCTACTTTAGAGAGAACCCTGATTCCAAGTGCCATTTTAACAACCGGTTTGCTGAATTCAACAAAAAAAATTAGGTATTGGTTCTGCTGCACTGGTATGAACTGGCTGAATCCCACCACTGGTTCTTACTGTCCCAGCATCTGTTTAACAAGGTAGTCCTTCAGAGAAACTTCCCTGCCCACCCCACCCCCTCCCCTAGTTGTTTCCTTCACAAGTGTATTTATAATTTGTATCTGCATTTGTTTGTGCTCTGCCACCCTGTTTAACCCTACAGACAGACATCAGTCCCCCTGAGGGCAGAGATGTGCCTGTCTTATTCACTATGAGGCTGGCCCTTTCCCTGACAGGCAGTGGGCTATTTGGTCAGCTGGCAGCATCCCAGATCAGGGGTTGCATGAGTCAGCCTGGCCATTTCTCATCTCACTCTCCACTTCCTACTGTTTCTGTGAGGTGGGGGTCCTCACCAACCGAGCGGTCAGTGTTTGACCATCCCATATGAATCTCCTGAAGCCTTGCCTGCTGTTTCCAAGCAGGCCTGCTCTCTGCAGGTGGGAGTCGACTCAGGGCCTTGTTCTGAATGAGACTATGAGGGCCAGGCCTGGACCCTGGGGACTGGTAGAGCCCTCACCCAGGGCAAGGGGCTATTCTCAAACCAAGAAGATCTTAGGTTTTGCAGACTTTTGAGCCCTGCTGTCATCAATCAGTGCCCCCCCCTTGCCAGTGACTTGAGTGTTCCAGCTCCCTTCAATCACCCCAAGTGAGGCAATGCACATAGTAACTCCCCATAGCTAATTATCCACTGATCACCACCAAAGAGTTGCTGCTCACCCAATGCTACTTTCCAGTGAGGCCTGGTCCATTAGCTGCCCTGGTGGCACAGGCCACTATCACAGGTCTCCCAAACACCTGCCCTGCTCTACCTCCATGTCTTGGCTCCTGCAATTCTCCGCACCGGGCATCCTGTCTTTTTTATGCCATGTTGTAAAGAAAAAGGACAGTAGACATAGGGGCAGACAGCTCAGGGTCAAATCTAGATTTAATCATTGTTCTTTTTTTTTTTAAAGAGAACAGAGATAGAGACAGACAGAGACAGACAGGAAGGGAGAGAGCTGAGAAGCATTAACTCGTAGTTGCAGCGCCTTAGTTGTTCATTGATTGCTTCTCATATGTGCCTCGATGGGGGCGGCACCAGTCGAGCCAGTGACCCCTTGCTCAAGCCAGTGGCCAGTGACTGTGGGCTCAAGCCAGCGACCTTGGGCTTTAAGCCAGTGAGCATGGGGTCATGTCTATGATCCTACACTTAAGTCGGTGACCCCACACTCAAGCTGGTGGCCTCAGGGTTTTAAACCTGGGTCATCCCAGGTTGATGCTCTTTCTAGTGTGCCACCACCTGGTCAGGCAGTCATTGCTCCTTTATGACACCTTTATAGAACCATTTCCTCTCTGAGCCTCAGTTTCCTCATCTCTGTGAAATGGAGGTTAAGCCATCTATCTTGCAAGGTCCTGAAAATTCAAGTACATAATGTTTATAAACACTCCTTGCAAACTGTAAAGCACAACAGAGTTATGAGAAATAATTGGCCTAGTCCCAAAGCCACCTACTCCAGAAGACCTCCCAAGATCTTTCTTCTGCCTTCTCAACCTACCTGAGGCACTTAGCTTGTTTTTCCCCAGTCACCTACCTTGGGAAAGGCACAGCTACCTCCAGCCCTACCCCATTTCTATTTTTTTTAATATTTTAAAAAATCTTTTATTTTTATTGAATCCAGAGAGAGGAAGGGGGCAAGGGGGAGACAGAAGCATCAATCTGTTCCTCTATGTGCCCCAGCCAAGGACCGAACCAGCCACCTCTGCATTGCAGGACAATGCTCCAGCAAAGCGAGCCACCCAGCCAGGGCCCTACCCCATTTCTAGAGTGCCACAAACTCAGAGCCATGTGCCATTTATTCCCAGGGAACTCACTCTGCCTCCACAGCACTCTGTTCCCAATTCATGGAAGAAAAAAATAAATTAACAGGCTTAATGTTCTCAACTTTGTATTATTGGGCCATTGCCGTGGACTAGCGTGGCTCCTAATAACGGTGCGGAATTAAGGAAACACACTTGTCAAAACAGAAACAATGGGACCAGGAGGACTCTTCAAAATGCCTGGCAGTATCCGAGTGCCCCATAGCCCCAGTTCACTTTATTATATAGCCATATGCAAATCAAGGACCTTGATACAAAGTTGCACATCCAAGGCTAAGACAGGAACTCTCCCAAGACATAAAACAGGATGCATTAGTGAAATCTACCAACATCCGAAAACAGAGTCAGAGGAAGGGCATGTATATTGCTTCCAGCAACCCAAGGAAGCAAGTGGAGTGGGTGCAAACACTCAGCATCATAGCCAGTATGGAGGTGGAGGGGGGAGAAGTTAGCCTTTTGCTAAAGCAGGGGTCCCCAAACTTTTTACACAGGGGGCCAGTTTACTGTACCTCAGACCATTGGAGGGCCGGACTATAAAAAAAAAAACTATGAACAAATCCCTATGCACACTAAACATATCTTATTTTAAAGTAAAACAAAACAAAACGGGAACAAATACAATATTTAAAATAAAGAACAAGTAAATTTAAATCAACAAACTGACCAGTATTTCAATGGGAACTATGGGCCTCCTTTTGGCTAATGAGATGGTCAATGTGCTCCTCTCACTGACCACCAATGAAAGAGGTGCCCCTTCCAGAAGTGTGCCAGGGGCCGGATAAATGGCTTCAGGGGACCGCATGCGGCCCGCGGGCCGTAGTTTGGGGACCCCTGCGCTAAATCTCGATTCTATAATGGCTTTTTGCCATTTACGGTCCACAACAGGTCATACACTTTTCTTAAAATGTATTGCACCCTCGGCTTTTTTCTGCTAACAAGATTCTCACAAACACTGGCCCCCCGCCCGGCTCCACCCAGCGCGAGCAGCAAGCGACTGCCCCAAACCGGGAGACCTGAAATGCTGAACAGGCGCAGGCAGCCGGCCGGGTGCGAGCTCCGACTGGCGTTTCGGCGGCGCTGAAGGATTCACAGGAAAAGACAACGAATGAAGTGAACAAAGGTCAAGAAAGTTTTTAAAAAGCCTTATCCAGAAACAGCCACAAGAACTGCTCCAGGTGATTGGTACCGGGGTCATGCAGCCCTGGCCCCGGGGATCCTCGCCCTCTGCTCCTGGAGGAGCTGCCTGGAGGCCGTCCTCAAGGCTGTGGAGCGGCTAGAGGTGCTCCACACTGGGGACATGGCTGAGTTCCGCAGGAAGGTGATGAAGGACCAGGACCTGCTGGTTGTTGCCCATGATCTGATCCGGAAAATGTCACCTCGGACAGGCGACACCAAGCCAAACTTCTTCCAGGCCAGCCTGATGGCGATCTTTGGAGCAGAACACCCAGGACCCGCTGGCGCTGCAGTCCATCCGCAGCCTGATGCAGAGGGGAACAATGGTGCTAACCACCAACTACGACAACCTGCTGGAGATCTTTGGGCGGCAGCCAAACAAGCCCATGGAGTCCTTGGAGCTGAAGAACAAGACCAAGGTCCTTAAGTGGGCAAGACACATCAGAGACGAAGTTCTTTAGATCCGTGGCATATACACAGACCCCTGGGGGATGGAATTGGATCCATCCAGATATAAGGATGTCACCCAAGACCCAGAAGTGATGGAGGTGCTCCAGAGCTTATACCAGAGGAAGTCCTTTCTGTTCGTGGGCTGTGGGGAGACCCTTCGAGACCAGATAGCCAAGCACTGTTCCTATACTCGGTCCAGAACAAGGCGGATTTGGAGCACTACATGGTCGTGCTCAAGCAGAGTGAGTGAGGACCATTTCTTCAAGCGCCAAGCTGACATACTACTGTTTGGGATCAAAGTCGTGTCCTACGGGGCCTGTTTCGACCACTTCCCGGGATTCATGTGAGACCTAGCCACTCAGATCTGCAAACTGGAATCCAGATGCTGAGCGAGTGGACAGCACCATGCTGTTGGGGAATGCGTGTCAGGACTGTGCAAAGAGAAAGTTATAAGAGAATGGAATTGAAGTTTCAAAACAGCTCTGACAATCAGATGATACTGGAGCATCTTGAAATCTTTAAAACCAGTAAAACCTGAAAGTTGAAAACCAGCCTTCTGCAACCACAGTGCTATATCTGAATGATAAGGAATGTTCAGAGAACTCCACATGGACCTCTCACTTCTAATCTGTCATGTGTACCCCACCCCACGTACCCCAAGAGAGCCCTGTGGGGGTGTGGCCCAGGGAGGCTGGGTGATGACTGTCACCCTAAGTGTGTTTAACTACTGTGTGTGGGGGGTGAAGCACACACACTTCAGGTCTCCTTTGTGAGGACTGCTGGACAACTACCTCAGGCGTCCAATTGGCGGGAAGGGAAGTGCCTGGTTTCTGGGCTTCCACTTGATGTGCTCTTTGTCAGGTGGGGCTTTTTTTAAATTTTATTTATTTTTTATTTATTTATTTATTTTTTGTATTTTTCTGAAGCTGGAAACGGGGAGAGACAGTCAGACAGACTCCCACATGCGCCCGACCAGGATCCACCCGGCACGCCCACCAGGGGCAATGCTCTGCCCCTACGGGGGGTCGCTCTGCCGCGACCAGAGCCACTCTAGCACCTGGGGCAGAGGCCAAGGAGCCATCCCCAGCGTCCGGGCCATCTTTGCTCCAATGGAGCCTTGGCTGCGGGAGGGGAAGAGAAGAGACAGAGAGGAAGGAGGGGGTGGGGGTGGAGAAGCAAATGGGTGCTTCTCCTATGTGCCCTGGCCGGGAATCGAACCCGGGTCCCCCGCACGCCAGGCCGATGCTCTACCACTGAGCCAACCGGCCAGGGCCAGGTGGGGCTTTTTTAATAAAAGGGGGAGAGTAATGATTGTCCAAGCAACAGTAGTTGCCAAAGAGAAAATAAGAAGCTAGACTCTTAAATTTTATTATTTTTATGCAGAAACATCTGTTACTATGGGAAAAACTTTTAAGGCAGCAGTTCTGAACCTGTGGGTCGTGACCCCGGCGGGGGTCGAACAACCAAAACACAGGCGTCGCCTAAAGCCATTGGAAAATACATATTTCCGATGGCTTTAGCCGCTGAGAAGCCGCGCTACCGTCTGCAGCAGTGCTATTCAGCTTGAATGCACGCCGTTATGGATGTGCATTCCAAACTGAATGCCTGCGGTCATGCGCAGACGTGATTGCATCATCCGTCCGGGGCCTAAGGGGGAGGGAAGCGGGGAACGCTCCACAGTCCATAGCAGCACATTACATGTGTCCGGCGCTTGCTGACGTCATCAGTGGGCGGGTGCAGCAAGCCCCAGAGGACAGAAGCCTAGGAGGCGGAGAGGCAAGAGGTGGAGAGCCAAGAGAGCCTGCGAGACAGCCTGCTGGTGTAAAAAAGGTTAATAATGTAAAAACAGTACACACACCATACACACAATACTGTGTAAGTGTAAGGTGCTTTGTGTGTAATCATTACACAGTACATAAAGCAGCTTACACTTACACAAAGCACCATACATTTACACAGTGTGAACTATGTTAGATTCAGGGAGTGCTGATATGCTGGGGCTGCCAAGAGTGTAACTATTGAAGGAACAGGGAGTGCTGATAGGGCCCCTGTGACTCCGAGAACAAAGAGTTCAGCAACATCCTGCATTTTATGAGTCAGATACCCTTATCAGAAGTTTATGTTTGAAATTCTCCACTGAGCAATACCCCCCCGTGGGGTA
Organism: Saccopteryx bilineata; assembly: GCF_036850765.1. Lineage (NCBI taxonomy): Eukaryota > Metazoa > Chordata > Mammalia > Chiroptera > Emballonuridae > Saccopteryx > Saccopteryx bilineata. The sequence continues at coordinate 44,078,313 of NC_089499.1, read as the reverse complement.
TTGCTCCTAACCAATAGCTAACACAACCTCCCTAACCAATAGCTAACAGCCACATCTGCTTCTGTATAATGCTTGCTCAGCCCTAGATAGCCACCCTATAAAAAGGAGCCATTTTAGAAGCTCGGGGCTGCAGGGCTCCCTTGCATGGGTTGCCTGCAGTCCCTGCATAGGTTTGTGGGACTGCAGGGCTCCCCTGTGTGGGTTGCCTGCAGTCCCTTCACAGGTTTGCGGGGCTGCAGGGCTCCCTTGCGTGGGTTGCCTGCAGTCCCCTGCGCAGGTTTGCAATAAAACTTATAAAATTCACCTTGGGTCTGCTGTGGCCTGTCTCGTGGGATGTAACAAACTACATTGGTCTTATACTATAAGAGACCACTATAAGATGTAGTTCACACTGTTCCCCAATGTATAATTATCTCCCATATCTCCCACTATTTTCCCATATTCTGAATGAGGAAACTGCTGAAATCAGCGGTTTCCGGCATTGAATCCGCCTCCTATTAATTTCAATGGGAGTGCGGCAGATTTTGTGGAAGAGAGCTCCCGAGAATCTCGGGTTACCACACAATCCGCCACAGCCTCCTTTTGATTTCAATAAGAGACAGAGAAATGACAGTTTCCGACACATTTCTTCCTCTCCTATTCAAGTCAATGGGAGGCCGCAGCAGATTCCGCTCAAATATAGAGCATGTTGCCCTGGCCGGTTGGCTCAGCGGTAGAGCGTCGGCCTAGCGTGCGGAGGACCCGGGTTCGATTCCCGGCCAGGGCACACAGGAGAAGCGCACATTTGCTTCTCCACCCCTCTGCCGCGCTTTCCTGTCTCTCTCTTCCCCTCCCGCAGCCAAGGCTCCATTGGAGCAAAGATGGCCCGGGCGCTGGGCATGGCTCTGTGGCCTCTGCCTCAGGCGCTAGAGTGGCTCTGGTCGCAATATGGCGACGCCCAGGATGGGCAGAGCATCGCCCCCTGGTGGGCAGAGCGTTGCCCCATGGTGGGCATGCCGGGTGGATCCCGGTCGGGCGCATGCAGGAGTCTGTCTGACTGTCTCTCCCTGTTTCCAACTTCAGAAAAATGAAAAAAAAAAAAATATATATATATATATAGAGCATGTTGCTTAATTTTTTTCATGCTAGAGCTTTCCCTAGAGCAGAAAAATTCCAAAGGTGGAATCCGCCACCCCCAATAGACTGAAAGAGGCCTCACACTGAGGAATCTGCTGTGTGGATTCTGCAGTGTAAAAGATCTACCTCCTATAGAAGTCTACTGGGAGTGGCGGATTCCACCTTTGGAATTTTTCTGCTCTAGGAAAAGTTCTAGCGTGGAAAAAATTAAGCAACATGCTCTATATTTGAGCGGAATCTGCTGCGGCCTCCCATTGACTTGAATAGGAGAGGAAGAAATGTGTCAGAACTGCATTTCTGCCGTACAGAGGATCTCTCTTCTGCGGAATCCACGGGTCTCCCATTGAAGTAAATGAGATGTGGATTCCACCGCAGAAACCGCTGCTTTATAGTGTGAAAGAGCCCTGAAAGATACCATGCTGTGCAAAAACTGCAGTGTATCCTATGACGTAGTTCACACTGTTCTATATAGAAAACTTGCCACTAATCTGGAAAAAACAGATCCATTAGTTATGCAGCTATTTACGGAATGGTAGCCCCAATACACTAGGTAAGGTCCATTAGTTCAGCAGTGATTGTAGCTCACTGCTAAACTAATCGATCTATTTTTCAAGATAAGTGGCAGGTTTCTATTAAAGAACAGTGTGAACTAGGATACACTGCAGTTTCTGCACACAAATAGTGAGGTGAGGGTGAGGAAGAACCCAGTACTTTTAGGGACAATTTACAATGAGGAATCCACCTGCCTCCCGTTGAAGTGAATGAGAGCAAGGCTGACTGCACAGTCAGGTTTTTGTTCACCAGACCGCAAATTCCTCAGTGTAAATGCAACTTAAGGGCCTGGTGACAGTACATTTTCCTATGTAATTAAATCAGCACTGAAATTTTGTGCTTCCCTTTCAAGTAAGTTGAAGTCCAACAGATTCAGTGCTGAAAATCTGCTGAAACTTTTCAGTGCTCAATCTTTTGGACTCCCATTGATGAAAATAGGAGGCAAACCATTTTCAGCGCTAAATTTACTGCATAGGAAAATGTAGTGCGAATGGGCCCTAAGGCTCCATTCACACTGAGGAATCTGCCAGCCAAATAGGCAGGCAGAATCCTCAGTCCTCACAGAGCAGAGTGCCCCGTTGAGCGTCAAAATGCTGCTGTGAATCCTGCAGACTCACAGCAGTGTTCTGCCTCCAGCTAAGTTCCCATTGATCTCAATGGGAGGTAAGCGCAGACCAGCTTGAGCAGGTCCGTTCTATTGCCATCATGGCTGGAGTTTCCACATCGCCCAGCAGTGCTGTTGCAGGAATGCGCTCCAGCTCTGGCATTGTGGTTGGTCAGCAAGACAACAGGCCAGTCAATTATACTGACATTTACCTGTACATTTTAGCAAGGATAATTAACCTTGACATAATCCCTTCAGTTTTTAGAGCACAAACTGTCTGTGAAACCATTTGACTGGTACATTTACTATTATGTTCTAGTTTCATTAATGATTTTGGTTCCATCTGTCTGATCTCTAGTCCCACACCTGCAGTCATTGTCCTTGTGTAAAGTGCTGTGGTGAATGTGAATACAGCCCCCTGGTCATAGTAACAGGTGTGTAATAGAAAACAACACAGGGAACAGGGAATAGTAAATAATAGGAAATTTTAACAAACTATTTAGACGTGACCATCTTTTATTTTTTCTTTAGCAAACCGTCTCATGACAATGGATCATGTAGACAAGAATATTAGGAAAAGAAAATACACTGAGGATTTCTTGCAGTATGGTTTTACCTCAATAATTACAGCAGTAATTGAGAAACCACAATGTGTTATTTATTGTGAAGTTCTCTCAGCTGAATCTATGAAGCCGAACAAACTAAAACGCCATTTTGATAGCAAGCATCCAAGCTTTGCTGGCAAGGATATCGACTATTTTAGAAGCAAAGCTAATGGACTCAAGAAATCTAGATTTGACACTGGTGGCCAGTGCCACAAACACAATGTAGCAGCTGTTGAAGTGTCATATTTGGTGGCACTCAGAATCGCCAGAGCTATGAAACCTCACACCATTGCTGAGGATTTACTGTTGCCAGCTGCAAAAGACATAGTTCGAGTGATGATTGGAAATGAATATGTTCAGAAATTGAATGCAATTTCCTTATCTAACGACACTGTCCGCAGAAGAATAGAGGACATGTCTGCTGATATTCTTGATCAGGTGATCCAGGAAATTAAATCTGCACCACGACCAATATTCAGTATCCAGCTTGATGAATCTACAGATGTGGCAAACGGTGCACAGTTATTGGTTTACGCGAGGTATATTAATGATGGCGACTTTAAAGATGAGTTTCTTTTTTGCAAACCTCTTGAAACAACAACAACTGCACATGATGTTTTTGACACAGTTGGTTCTTTTCTAAAAGCGCATAACATCTCCTGGGAAAAGGTTTGCGGTGTTTGTACAGATGGTGCTCCTGCTATGCTAGGATGTCGCTCAGGATTTCAACGTTTGGTACAAAATGAATCGCCAAAAGCAATCGGAACACACTGTATGATACATCGCCAAATATTAGCGACGAAGACACTGCTGCAAGATTTACAGGAAGTAATGAAAAGCGTCATAACATGTGTCAATTTTGTTAAGTCGAGCGCCTTAAACAGTCAGCTGTTTTGGCAACTGTGCAACGAGCTAGATGCGCCAAACAATGCTCTGTTATTTCACACTGAAGTCAAATGGCTGTCAAGAGGAAAAGTTTTAAAACGTGTCTTTGAGCTTCGTGATGAACTGAAAACATTTTTTTTTTCTGAAGCTGGAAACAGGGAAAGACAGTCAGACAGACTCCTGCATGCGCCCAACCGGGATCCACCCGGCATGCCCACCAGGGGGCAACGCTCTGCCCACCAGGGGGCGATGCTCTGCCCCTCCGGGGTGTCGCTCTGTTGCGACCAGAGCCACTCTAGCACCTGGGGCAGAGGCTAAGGAGCCATCCCCAGCGCCCGGGCCATCTTTGCTCCAATGGAGCCTTGGCTGCGGGAGGGGAAGAGAGAGACAGAGAGGAAGGAGAAGGGGGAGGGGTGGAGAAGCAGATGGGCGCTTCTCCTGTGTGCCCTGGCCGAGAATCGAACCCGGGACTCCTGCACGCCAGGCCGATGCTCTACCACTGAGCCAACTGGCCAGGGCCTGAAAACATTTTTTAATCAGAAAGCAAGACCACAATTTGAAGCACTTTTTAGCGATAAAACTGAGCTGCAGAAAATAGCTTACTTGGTGGACATCTTTGTTATCTTGAATGACTTAAATTTATCACTGCAAGGACCAAATGCAACGTGCCTCTATTTGTCCAAAAAAATTAAATCATTCCAAATGAAACTTCAGCTTTGGAAAAATAAATTGGATAAAAATAAAATTTACATGTTTCCTACATTATCTGCCTTCTTTGAGGAACATAACATTGAGCCAGATAAAAAAAATTATGATGATAACTTCTGTGAAAGAACATTTGCATGTGCTTGTAGACGAAATTTCATCATACTTTCCTAATCTACCTGACACCCCATTTGCACTTGCCAGAAGTCCATTCACAGTGAAAGTTGAAGATGTTCTGGAGACAGCGCAAGAAGAGTTCATTGACCTAATTAACAATGATGCAGCGAGAACAGATTTCTCTATGATGCCACTGACAAAATTCTGGATTAAGTGTTTACAGTTATATCCTATTCTGTCTGAGACTGTGCTGCGCCTTCTTCTTCCTTTTCCAACAACATATCTTTGCGAAACAGGGTTTTCTAGCTTGCTGGTAATCAAGTCTAAATACCGAAGTAGGCTTGTGGAAAATGATCTTTGCTGTGCCCTTGCAAAGACTGCCCCAAGAATTTCTGAATTGGTAAGCAAGAAGCAACCACAACCATCTCACTGAATTTGGCAGCATACTGTTGCAAAATATTGCACTGTTGTTTACTGTTATATTACTGTTGTTATATTTAAACCCATGCTATGCCATGGTGAAATGTGATTTATTTGGAATTGTTGTTATATTTAAACCCATGCTATGCCATGGTGAAATGTTATTTATTGGAATTAGTAATAAATATTTCTCAATATATAATTAAATATTGTTTTTGTGATTAATCACTATGTTTAAATTATGTTTGATTTGTGGCAATGAGAATACATAATGCATATCAGGTATTTACATTCCGAATCATAACTGTAGCAAAATTATAGTTATGAAGTAACCACCAAAATTATTTTTTGGTTTGGGGTCACCACAACATGAGGAACTGTATTGCGGGGTCACGACATTAGAAAGGTTGAGAACCACTGTTTTAAGGTATGTTTGTTACATTGTTACATAGTAAGGCATATTGGAGGCACTGAATCTGCCAGTGAGAGTGGGGTATGTCTTTTAAAAGAATGACTAGATCAATAGAGCTTCTTTGGAATTCTGTAATTTCAGTAACTTCAGTTCCAAAGAAAGGCAGGTCTTGCTTACTGTGGCTGCAAAGTGAAGTCCCCAACCAGAGGGCCTTTTCAAAAGTGCGGTTCAGTATTGTGCAAATCCAATTGGTGGCTGATAACTGAGAAGTTACAGTGGAGCACAGACAGGTTTTAACTTTTAGAGTATAAATTCTAAGCTTTCTAAGACTACCTGTGGTGGGGGGAAAGGGCCAGCCTTATTGCCTAACGTTCTCTCCCATGGCCCATATGAGGGGCTCACACAGAGCAAGGTAGGCAGACCTTGCAAAGGGAGGGTCTACAGCATTGTAGCTGTTTCCTGGTTTCCCTACACATGGGCAGATGGCAGAGACAGCAGCTACCTGCAGTGTCTGTGCTGGGGGCACTGCTCTGTGATGATGGCGAAGGTTCTGCTTGTTTTCCGTTTCAGAGCTGCCTATTTTTTTTGTGACATTCCTTGCCAAGCACTATGACAACTCCCCACTGATGACTGTGGAGCTCTCACAGGTATAGAGAACAAGATACGTAAGGTTGAGGTGTGTAGGGAATGAAATAAGCCAGAAACTGCTTATGTCTTCTTTTCGAAGCATGAAAAATCTTTTATGTTACTCTGGTCATAAATAAAATAACTTTATAAAAAAAGAAAAAAAAAGATTCTCACAGACACTAACAGGGGAACAAGGACACAGAACTGAGCAATGCAGGGGAAACAGCCGGGAACTTTCTTTGGGGATGATTAAATATTCTAAAAAATAGATATGGTGATGGTTTCACAACTTCATGACATACTAAAATCCACAGAATAGTATACTTTAACACGGTGAATTTTAGGTTATATGAATAGAATCTCATTTTAAAAATTGTATGAGGAAAGTCTACAGTGACTGAGGCGAGACCAGAAACTGGTAGCCCTTGGTCAAATGTGACTAATACGGTGCTTTGCTTGATCAGTACAGCGAGGTTTTTCACAATAATCTTTTGTTTAAGGAATAATTTGCATATAATAAAATATACCTGTTTTATAAGTATATAGTTCTCTGAATGCTGATGGGGGTAACCACCATCACAATCAAGATATGAAGCATTTCATCGTTTCAGAAAGTTCCTCCTATCCCTTTCCAGTGACTTCCTCACCCCCAGGCTACCACTGATCTGACTTGTATCTCCACAGATTAATTTAGTCTGGTTTTTGAAAATGCATCATAGAGTAATACTCTTGTGTCAGTTTTAGAAATTCATCTACATTGTTACATATATCTGAAGATTATTCCTTTTTTTTATTCAGTGTTCAGTCATTTCTTTATTTCAGGTTAAATAATATTATTTTGATCACGGGCAGGGGCTGGTGAGGCCCTCAGCACGGAGCCTGGCAGAGAGCA